>NC_084882.1:34759801-35068372 GCF_023558435.1 Drosophila sulfurigaster albostrigata | reverse complement strand
GAATGCTTTGGCTGGCAATCTGGTATATTTTGAATTAAATGATATTTTTAATGCAGTGAATGAAGCAAAATTTAGCATAAAGTGCAAAATATACCAACTTAGCTTTGGTTTACAATATATTTTGCATTTATTTGCATAGCATATTTTGAATATAGTGAAAATATACCATAGAGTGCAAGATATACCAACTATCTTAGTTACTTTGGCTGACATATGGTATATTTTGCCTCTATTTTATACTTTCAAAGTAATGAAAGTATACCAAAGGATGCAAAATATACCAACTGCTATGGTATTTTTACTACATTGAAATCTACTAGCTAGCATAAATATACCAACTAACTTAGATTGTTACTTTTATTAAGAATCTGGTATATTTTTCAGATATAGTAAAAGTATGCCATAGAGTGCAAAATATAACAACTAACTTAGTTTCTTTGGCTCTATGGTATATTTTGAATGTAGTTGCGGGTATTCAAAATAAAGAGATGAATTTCAAGAGAGAGAACTAAATGGGAGTTATACTTTTTTATATATTTCGAAATATCAATAGTTTAATTTCAAGTTTTGCAATGTTGTTTCAAGTTTTTTATTCGCATAGCATGCGCATCATTTTGTTTTTTCACTCTGTGCCCCCAAACATCATCATTAGTCATATCTGCGCCAATGCCAAATGCTTTAATCCCCATCCGCTAGCTGCCACCAGAGAGTATCATCAGTATGTGTAGACAACCCTAGTTTCCGATGTGGTTTTCGCTCACTAATTGATAACCCTCACCCCAAAAAACAAAATGTTAGATGAGCTAGATTCACCTAGCTTGCGGATTTTGCACTAACTCAGCTCGGCTCAGTTTCGTTTCATTGCTGAGCCGCGGCAGGTGATGCAAATAAATCTCATTTACATTTAGATTCACTTTATTTTGATTTAATATTTAATCGAGCATTTCCTTTCCTCTCTCTACGATTTACAGCCAAATGCAATTTTGATCAGGACACGAAGCCACATCGCCTCAACTTGGATGTCGGCGACGCTCTCATCATACTCAAAGAGACCACACATTGGTACTACGGCTACAAACAAAAGTGAGTATACCGACCGATTAATTATGCAAATCACTTTTTTAATCTCCCCATCTTATCTACGATTTTCATTTTGGCTTTCACTC
The DNA here is from genome assembly GCF_023558435.1 of Drosophila sulfurigaster albostrigata. Classification (NCBI taxonomy): domain Eukaryota; kingdom Metazoa; phylum Arthropoda; class Insecta; order Diptera; family Drosophilidae; genus Drosophila; species Drosophila sulfurigaster. The sequence continues at coordinate 35,067,206 of NC_084882.1, read as the reverse complement.
GAACGTAGTCTCTCGTTTTCCTATGAAATATTCCCACTCGAGAGAGTCATCAAAAAGAAACACTGCAAATAATTAGAAATTTAGTCAAATAATACACGATATGCAGATTAAAGACAATCACATTGACGCCCACACACCTGCGACAATCAAGTTGATTAAGCTCTCAGACAGACAAACTAATGGGACGGAAATAAATGAGAACATCGCAGAGAAGATGGACCATAAAATACTCTAGGAAATTGAAAGAAAGTATTTATGGGTAATTTTATGTACGAGAAACTTTATTATTTTGAGTATAGCTCTAGATTAGCACTTTAATAAGAGCTAAGAATGATTTTGCAAATGTTTTTTTGTACGCAAACTAAAAAATTATCAAATTTATAAACTTTATCGTAAAACAGAATAAGTTTCTAAAAGAAATCTTAGAGCTTTAAGAGTAATCTTTACTTATTTTTAAAACTGTTTCAGTTTATGATTTTGTTCACTGAAAATAGTTTAGCCTAAGAATTACACATATGTAGTTAGTTTTCCCTAAAGGTTCAGGAATTAAAACTTACAATTTGTTTAGCTATAATATTCTATTATATTGTATTCCATTCGATTATATTCTACTCTCTTCTATTCTATATATACAGTTTTCTTCGGAATTTTTAGATTACTCAGTTTATTCACTTGAAGGAAATCGGTCTGTCGACTTTTATAGGGTTTAAAAGTAAACTCTTTAAGAAAGAAATTTCACCTTTGACAGTTGTAGCTATCCGCTTTGCACTCCCACTTTTACAGGGTATTTGCGTGGGCTGATAAAGATCTCATCTACTTTCCATTTCTGCACACATTCTTCCACTTCCACTTTGGCACTTTTGTATACATGATTGTATCAGCGCTTTTCTCAGTTGAATCTCGCTTTTCAACAAGAACTGCAGACAACGGAAATGCTCTAGAATCGAGTTCAGTTGAGTTGAGATGCATAAATCAGGTAACCAGCTGTTGGCCACGTTGTTATTTGTTATTGTTTACACGATCGCACAGCTTGTTAGAATCTGTGCCATGTTTCCCAATACTTAACATGCAATCTGTAGTTAACCCTTTCCCTCATTTTCATCATCTCTCTCTGCAGATGCGGCCATGTGGCCGGAAAATAAGTAGAAGAGAAAAAATGATATCTCGATATGGTGGCAGACTGACCCTTTTGCTTTTTGGAGAGGGGTTTACTTTAAATTTATCTATCGATGTTTGTGTCTTGAAGGCGCGTCTTATCTTTTTGCCCGAGCATAACAACAACGCGATTCACAGATACAGTAGCCACAATGCAGCGTAGAACGTTGAACAAACAACAATCGTATCGCGATTGGCTAACTGACCTTTTCTTCATCACTTGCTGACCCATAGAACATGTTGAAAATAAATAAATAAAAAGAAAGAGTCAAGATTAGATCAAGTTCGAGACGATTGTTTGCTGTCCATTTGCTAATGCTGGGGCACACTGTAGTTTATACATTCAACAATTTATTGCTGCTGGCGATAAAAATGTGAGTGTGATGATGAGTAGAATACTATAAAGAGTGTGTGTGTGAGAGTGTGAGGCATTTAAAAAGAAATTCAATGCGTCGTGATAACCTTTCGTATTTGCTTTTGTTTCGGCCTCCCATTTTGTTTATTTATTGAAAAGAATATCAATTTTAATTGCGCATTTTCTCACGATTTTCCAACGATAAGCAACTCCAATTCCTTGGCTTGTTTGTTCTCCATCTAATTCGATGTGATTCGAATCAATTTCGGATATTGAAGGTCAGTTGGGAGTCGCCTTCTACCTGCCCCAAGTTCATTGGAATTATTTGTCACTTTAAAGAGATTGATCTTCAGGGATGGATGGGGAGGAAAAGGAGGAGTTAACTGTCTACTGATTGATAGTTCTTGAATAATGAATGAATGCGTCTCTATGCGACAACTACTCAACTTGTGTTGGTTGATTGTTGCCTCGCAGTCAATTAATGCGGCCACCCCCGCATGTCAAGTTTTGAATTGAGCCAAATTAAAGCATTCCATTTCATTTGCGAGTGTCACACTTTGCGCGCACTTCCTCAGCGCCCTCCTCCCTCTCTGTCTCTCCCTCTGACCCCTCTTTATCTTCTTCCCTACAAGCATTGCCTCAACCCCAGTTCCAGAGCAGGCCCTGCCCCAACGACAGTTCGAAGCTTCAGCGACGAGTCGAGTTGAGTCGAGGGTTGGGTTGAGTAATTCATCAGCGGCGACGATGAATTGTGTCACGCTGCAGTTATAAGCATATATCGTGCATAACTCATATATAAAACTACATAGATATGTCAACATATGTTAAGTGCGAGGGTTGCTCTTGAAGTTGTAGTACATTAAAAACTGATTTTAGGTTTCTTTCTTTATTCTACTAGCTGAATAATGTCAGATATTTTCCTAATATTTAATATTTCAAAGTAATTTTTATGTTCTGAGATCTTCTGCTGAGTAATATGCAAAATAATAGTAATGTTTAACCTTTAAATAGTAATGTTTTGTAGTAATATTCCAATTTTAGCAAAATTATAAAACATTTTCTATGAACAATTTCAGTAATTTATAGTTTCTCTTTTTCTTTAATGATTAAAATGTGGCCTTAAATATTCAAAATGTAATAGTAATATTTATTAGTAAAATTCCAATTTTATTTCAATGATTAAATTGAATTTTTTATGATTAATTAGTTTAGAAGTTCTCAATGAATCAATGATTAAAGCGTAACCTTAGATATTCAAAATGTAATAGTAATATTTATTAGTAATATTAAATTTTTAATACAATGGTTAAATATTTTCTATGATTAAATTGAATTTTTAATGATTAATTAGTTTAGAGGTTCTCTCTGATGATTTGTTCTTCAATGATTATTATTAGTAGTATTATTTTGTTGTGAAATTAAAATTTTCATACAACAAAATATTTTCTAGCAATAAATTGAATATTTAAAAAATTATTAGTTTAGAGGTTCTCTCTAAAAATTCTTCGATCATTAAATTTAAACCTTTAATACAAAAATTAAAGATAGTGTTTACATTTAAAAAGTAAAACTATGTTGTAAAGGTATTACTTTTGAATAATGCGGATTATCTACTTAAGAAAATAAAATAAATTTTGTATTTAGAGATTCTGACTGATGATTCCTTCTTCAATGATAAAGTGAAACCTTTTGTAAAAAGATGAAAGATTTTGTTGATATTTGAAAAATAAAACTAAACTATTTACGTATTGCTTTTGAATAATATGAATTATCTGCTTAAAAAATAAAATAAAATTGTAAAGAAAGATCCTCTAAATTATGGCATTTGTTTGATTTATTGTTTCCTTACCCAACTTGCTTTCCTTTTCATTCCTTTAACATACTTTCCTTTGTTGAACCCCTAGAACTGCCCTCGTTTCTATATCCACAATTATCAATGTATGTCTTTTTGTTGGTTTTGCCAGCATTTGTGCCATATGCAGGCCACATTTTAATATGCTTATATGTGTATTTGGTTGGTTGTCTTTTTATTTATTTATTGTTGTCTCGTTGCGTTTCCGTTTTGCAGGGCGAAGGAAACACGCGGCATCTTTCCCAAGAGCTATGTGCATCTGTGTGAATACAGCATTGTGAATGGGGAGTATTGCATACAGCGAACCGATATCGTCGAGGAGATCACAAAAGTGATGCTCGAGTGGGGCGGAATTGCCAAAAATTACTTTCTGGTAAGCTCATCTTGAAACTTAAATATCCAACGAAACTAATTTTATGTTTTTTGCAGAGCACAAATCCAAACTTTCAGAAGATACGACGCAAGATGAATGAGCTGAGCATCAATCGAACAGCGTTGATCTCGGGAAATCTTCCGCTCGACGAGATGCGCAAGGTGAAGCTGCAGGCGACGGCACAAATTGACACCGGCAATCGGTTGCTCGGTCTCGATATGGTTGTGAGGGACGAAAGTGGCGATATACTGGACACAAATGCCATCTGCACTACGGAGTTGTATGAGAATCACATGAATGCAGTGCAACGCATTGAGAAGGCAAATGTAAGCAAGGAATAATCAAATTATGTTAAATTGCTTTTCGAATAATCGATTTATATCTCGAACAGCGTCTGTCAAGTGATCGCGACTCGCTGCGTGGCCACAACAAATACTCGCACAACATACTGCTGCATGTGAATGCGTTTGTGTGCAAGTTCCAAGAGGATTCGGACCTGCTCTTCACGCTCTTCGATGGCGAGACACACAAACCCATCAGCGAGAACTATGTGGTGAAATGGTCACGCACCGGCATCGCCCGTGATGTTGATCAGTTCGATAATATTCGCGTGCTGTTCACCGATCTCAGCCGCAGTGATCTGAGCATCTCGAAGATGTATCTGGTGTGCTATGCCATACGCATTGGCACCATGGAGGTGAAGGATTCGACAGACTCTAAGCGCACCAGCATGAGTATTGCCAACAGTGTGCTGACAGCTGCCAGTCGCAAGCATTCGCAGTTGTCTGTGAACTCGAATGGCTCCTCAAGCAGCACTGGAGAGTACATTATGCGACGTCCTTTTGGGGTGGCCTGCAAGGATCTGACGCCCATCATCAGCAAGCCGGAGGACTTTCGCGGCAACCTCGACTTGCCGTTCATTATGTGCGAAAAGGACACTTTGGATGGCACGCTGCGCAAGCTGATTGCCAACAAGGATATTGGCAAAATTGAATCAAAGATGGCAGTCACCTTTGAAGTGCTGCGTGGCGACATTAAACAGATCAAGGAGGACTTTCCACGGCTGGTGCACACCAATGTGCCCGTGGCACGCAAGATGGGCTTCCCCGAAGTCATCTTGCCCGGCGATGTGCGCAACGATCTCTATTTAACTATATGCAGCGGCGAGTTTGCACGCATTGCCAAGACATCGGAGAAGAATGTCGAGGTCACAGTCTGCGTGGCCAACGAGCAGGGTCAACTGGTGCCTGGCGTGATGAGCATTGGCGCCGGGCATCCGCCCATCGATGAGTACAAATCGGTAGTTTACTATCACGACGACAAGCCCAAGTGGCAGGAGACGTTTAAGATTCATGTACCCATCGAGGAGTTCAAGCAATGCCATCTGCGCTTTACGCTCAAGCATCGCAGCAGCAACGAGCAAAAGGATCGCTCCGAGAAGCCTTTTGGCCTCGCCTATGTGCGTCTTATGCAGTCGAATGGCACTACAATACCCCAGGGACAGCATGTGCTCGCCGTCTATAAGATTGATCACAAGAAATACGACAAAACCGTGGCCAATTGCTACATGGAACTGCCGGCGACAACAGCTGAGCTGCAGGGCACCAAACCATCGGTTGGCGGACTGAGTCTGCTGCCCAAGGATCAGCTCAGCATCTGCGTCAATCTGTGCAGCACAAAGCTGACACAGAGCGGTAAGCATGATCACATAATATACTTTGTGAATGATTTATTTATGAGACTATATCTTTTCTAGTGAGTCTGCTGGGTTTGCTTCATTGGTCGGCGCACAAGGAGCGGCTGGAGCAGTCTCTGAATGCCTTGTCGGATGTGCCAGGCGAGGAGGTGGTCAAATTTCTGCAGGACATACTCGATGCTCTGTTCAACATACTCGTGGAGAATGAAGAGCCCGAGAAATACGATCAGCTGGTCTTCATGAGCATCATTCATCTGATTGAAACGGTGTCCGATCTGAAGTATCAACACTTTCTCACCGTGCTCGATGTCTACATTAACGAAAGCTTCTCCGCTACCTTGGCTTACACGTAAGTTAATCTTGAGGATTACAAGCTGTCAATCGTTGTTAATTTATGTATTCTACAGTAAACTTATGGATGTGCTGATGCGGAATATACGAGATGCTATTACGCCGTGCGAAAAGTCTGCCGATGGCATTGAACTAGAGGAAAGTCCCGCTGTGCGCCGCCTCTACAAGACAACACGTTATTTGCACTACGTGATGAAGTTTGTTATCCGATCTCGCGTGTTATATGCGGCCATGAATTGCAATGCGGATTACGTGGACTTTGCTACGCGTTTGCAGGAGCTGCTCAAAATGTTCGTCGACATGATTGGATGTCCCAGCAATCTGCTAAAGTCCGAAGGTGCCTTGCTCAAGAATCTGCACACCGTGGCCACGGATTTGATGGAGGTTTTCGATGAAGTGCATCTCAGGTGCGTTTCCATTTTGATTTTTAAATTCAACTTGTAGTAATAATAAATTTGTACTTGCAGCATTTCGATTGTGGAGATACTGGAAAAGTTCCCGAAACGTCGTCTGACGCAATCAAAGATGGGCTGCATCAAGGACTTTGTGGAGACGAAGCTGTTCAGCTCTCCGAAATGCCGTGCCATATTGTTGCCGGTATTCTGCAAGCACATCAAGGATCATCTTCAGAGCAACGATGAGGTATGTGAAAGTTCAGTTAATTACACTTTGCTTGTGCCACTAATAATTGATTCATTGGCAATTGCATTCTGTTTATAATCTAAAATTGCATCGTTTCAATTCTGTGTTTAATGATACAAACTCGAATCAAGTCTTGTGGAATGCACCAAACAAGACAGCAAAATTAAAACATAACTCCGACACATGTTCAAGCTTAAAAGTAACTAATTCTCAATACAACACAGCGAACTCTAATTAAATAAATCAAAACAAATTTTAACATTCAAAATCACCAATTATACTTACATAATTACCAAACGCTTTAAATATGAAAAGCGCTTTCCATTTTGACCGAAAATTGCGACATCAACTTGGCATGTGAAGTGTCTTAATTTTGCTCAGTTTCCAGAAGATCGAAGAGAACCGCAAACTCATCGACAACTATCGATAGTATTTTCATAACTATCGCCTGCGTTGCTTCGATAATTTGCAACTCTTCGATCAAGATTTATTTTATGTATTTTGTAGTTCTTGCGAGAAACTTTTAGTTAGTCTTAAGCATGCTGCGTCTGCGTTTTAGAGACTCTATTTTTTTTTTTTTGGAAAACACTGCAACTAATTGGAATGCATTTATTATTGTTTATTTGTCTTGTGTCTGTAATTTGTTGTATTATTTTTAATTGTCAATGTCCTAGACTTAAGCACTCTGTACACCACACACACACACACATATAATTTATGTTATCTAGTTTAAGAGTATACAATTACTACATAGTACGCTATATATGTATGTATATCTATGTGTTTTGTTAGACTGTTTAGTTAGCGATCGATTGATCCTCATCGTCGATAAGTGTTTATATAGTACGTCTGGGTTTGCCGTTAGTTAGTTGAGCGTGTTGATTTAGTATGTATACAAACTCTGTAATCAATGTTTATATCGCAATTGCATAAATTGGCAATTCATCGAAAGCACACATTCAAGCACATCAAAAAGCTCATTAAAGCTCACAATCCAATCTCAATCAACCCCCCACCACTCACCCCAATGTATCTGACCAACTGGTGTTCTAGTTTGTCGTACAAAATATGCATACATATCTCTCTCAATCAAGTAAATAAGCACTACGCACACAATCCACACAACAGGCACAGTATATAATGCGAATGTATATGTATGTACACCTGGAACGTCCACCTCTCTCTCTCTCTCTTACTCTCTTTCTATCTCTCTTTCTGTCACACCTCATTTGTCTGTAATAAGTACATACTTCTTAATACGTACTGGTTGAATTCTCATGATCGAACTAAATGTTATCCCAATGTTTTTCCAACTATAAAACCCACCGTGGGGCCCACACACGCTATCATAATTGTGTTATATACTACTATATGAATAGGGCGACTCGAAAACCGATATCTGGCAGCAAGAAAAGAATCTTTCGAAAGCCGCCAAAGTGCTCGGACAAGCAAAATCCTACCTGCACACACGTGAAACGACCGCCAATAAAAAGGTAAAACAAAACAAAACGAAATCGATCTCGATCTCGATAGAACTTTTACACCAATCAATCAATCACAGATCAATCAGGCCTATGTAACGCACGTCCAAAGCGAAGCAGTTTACTTTAATTATTTATAGTTTTTGTAAGCTTAAGTTATGTTTTTTTATTTGCCATTTTGCACTTGCCGGTGATTTGTGCACTTTTAACGCTCAAAATGGCTTTTAATTTTAAGCTTTGCTGCGCCAATTGCAATCATTTCACAGAGCTGTAGAAAGCTGACTGCTAGAGCATACAATTTCTAACCTCTTCAGGAAAGCTGACTGCTACAGCAAAAAAGACGCAACTTGCTGCTGACAAGCTGACTGCTACGTCACACAAGACGCAGCTTGCTGTTGCTAAGCTGACTGCTATAGCCCACAAAATGCAACTTGCTGTTGGCCTATAACAAGCTGACTGCTACAGCACTCCAAACTGATCGCAATTGGCAGGCGCCAAATTTGTTAATGTTACTTGCGCAGCCTCCTTGCAATGTTCAATGTGTTTTTGCCCCGATTTGCAAACGTTTTTTGTGTTATTTCAACTAATTTAAACATTAATTTAATCAATTTAATTATTGTTAGCTACTAGGTTGCCAGCAGACACCTGAAAGGATAATAAATTAATGCTAGCATAAATATTTTGCCCGCTTTACAATGCGAACTTCACTAATTTCCTTTAATTTTGCTGCTAGATTGCCGAGTGCATCAACATTATGAACAACATCCTCAAGCTGCTCTATCGCTCCGATGTGGGACCCACGCACAACGATGTGCGAGACATTATGATCATCCTGCTGCGGCAGGTGATGAAGGCGGCGCATGCTCTAGATCGGGATACAGGCGTCGTGGGTCAGTTTATAGCCATCATGCTGGGCATATTGCAGCGCATGGATGCCCAGCACTACAAATACTTCGTCAACGATCTGCATCAGCAGGGCGAGCTCAAGGACTTTATTATCGAAATCCTCTTGGTGTTTGAGGAGCTCGTTTCACCGCATCAGAAGGCTGTGTTTCCACGCGACTGGATGGACATGATCATGCATCAGAATACCGTTATACTGGGTGCACTGCAGCAGCTGAGCATGGTCATCACTGACTACTTCCTCTGTCCGGTGTTTGACAAACAGATCTGGTCGAATTTCTTCCAGTGCTCGATTGCTTTCCTGGTGCAATCGCCGCTGCAGTTGAACGACTTCAATGACAACAAGCGGCAGATAGTGTTTGCTCGCTATCGGGATATACGCAAGGACACCGCCAAGGAAATACGCAAGATGTGGTTCCAGCTGGGCAAGCACAAGCCCAAGTTTGTGCCTCAGTTGGTGGAGCCCATACTGGAAATGAGCATGATACCCGAAACGGAGTTAAGACGTGAAACGATTCCCATCTTCTTTGACATGATGCAGTGCGAGTATTATAGCTCCCGGCTGGAGCTGGAGAGCTATGGCGACACCAAGCACAATAACGCCCATCACAAGGGCAACTTTAGCGAGTTTAAGACGGCCATGATCGAGAAGCTGGACATACTCATTGGAGCAGGTAAGTTAAGACAGCAGTAATTTCCTTAAAAGTTTGCTAATTTGTTGCTATTTCCAGGCAAAGGTGATCAGGAGTACAAAGAGTTGTTCCAGAAGATCATGCTGGAGTATTGCGCCGCACACAATACGCTTAATGTGGATGGCACTAGCTTTGTGGCCATGGTGACGAAGCTGATGGACAAACTGCTCGAGTATCGCTGCATCATTCAGGATGAGAGCAAGGAGAATCGCATGGCCTGCACTTTCTCGCTGCTGCAGTTCTACTCCGAGGTGGATCTCAAGGAAATGTACATACGCTACGTCTACAAACTGTGCGCTCTGCACATGGAATTCGAGAACTACACAGAGGCAGCATTCACGCTCAAGCTGCACACGGAATTGTTGCGATGGAATGATACGGAATTGTCGCCACAGTTGCGCAGTTATCGTCACAGCAACTGTCGCACGCACCGGGAGCTGAAGGAGGCGCTCTACTTTGAGATCATGGACTACTTTGACAAGGGCAAGCAATGGGAATGTGCCATCGATATGTGCAAGGTGCTCGCCCAGCAGTACGAAGAGGAGATCTATGACTACATTAAGCTGGCAGAGTTGTTGAAGCGCATGGCGCAGTTCTTTGAAAAGATCCTCAAGGAGTTGCGACACACTTCCGAATACTTTAGAGTCTGTTTCTATGGCTGCGGATTTCCACGCCTGCTGCAGAACAAAGTCTACATTTTCCGCGGTAAGGAATACGAGCGTCTCAGCGACTTTTGCTCCCGCATGCTGGTGCAGCATCCGCAGGCGGAGCTCATGCAAACGCTGGAGGCACCAGGCGAGGATATAACGCATGGCGATGGGCAGTTCATACAAGTCAACAAGGTAGAGCCCATCATGGATGCCGCATTCTCTAAATTCAACGAGAAGATCATCTCGAACGAGATCGTCAAGTACTTCACTTCGAACAATGTGCAAAAGTTTCAATTCTCGCGACCATTCCGCGACAGCACCGGTGGCGGTGGCATGGATGATGTGAGAAACCTTTGGTTGGAGCGCACCGAGCTCATCACGCAGTTCCCACTGCCGGGCATCTTGCGCTGGTTCCCCGTTGTGGATGCGCATACTTTCAAGATATCGCCACTCGAGCATGCTGTGGAGATCATGAAGGAGACCAACAAGGACATTCGACAGCTGGTCATATTGCATCAGAGCGACGAGAGTCTGACCATTAATCAGCTGACCATGAAACTTAATGGCATTGTCGATCCCGCTGTTATGGGCGGCTTTGCTAAGTACGAGGAAGCTTTTCTCACCGAGGAGTATGTGGAGCAGCATCCCGATGACAAGGAACTGGTCGAGGAGCTCAAGGAATTGATTGCTTTGCAGATACCACTGCTGAAAATTGGTAAGGCTCACTTTGGAAATTGATTTATTATGGATTATCTCATAATACTATATTTTGATTTCTTCCTTAGCAATTCGCCTGCATAGACAGAAAGCGCCTGATAGCTTGAAGGCACTGCACGATCATTTGGAAGGCTGCTTTGCAGACATGCAACAGCACGTGGAGTCACGCTACGGTCGCAAGACCTGTGACTTGAAGATTGAACGCGATTCGGTGATCATGCGACGCACAAACTCCTTTTTGCCGGCGCTCTTCGACAGCGGCAACAATCGACTGTCGGAGACCAGCATGGGATCCTCCGAGTAAGCTACGATTTTGTTTACTTTATGTACTCTATTTACTAAGTCTTTTTTTGCCATTGCAGCAGCGGTCTGTCGAAGTCCACGTTTCTACCGCGTCCGCCTACAAACTCCATCAAGTCCACGTTGGCGAGCTTAAGCTTCAATACCAAGTGAGTTGACATTTACTTTTGATTCTTCCTTTCGTCTTCAAGTAACAAATCTGTCTTCCTTTTTGCTACTTGCTCTTTTTTTAGTTTAAGATTTTAATTTGTTAATCGATTATTATTTCTTATGGTTTATTTTTTACTTTATTTTTAATTTATTGCTTTATTTACTTTCGCTCTTGCGCAGCACCAAAGGCACCAAGCACAAGGACAAAACGCCCGCTAAGCGACGTTCCATGAAGCAGGTAAAACCAATTGCTAACTCTTTAATTGATCTTCAGCTAAATTATATTTTATATTTTCAGCCTCGCGACGCCTTGAGTTTGCCTGTGACTAACAGCCAATGGTACACGCCTCCTTTGACCACCATCACCTCGACTCCAGAGAAGGAAATTAATACCTCCATCAATTCGCTGGCCAGTGCTTCGAACACCTCATTGAGTGGACCTAAAACACCCGATCCGCGTGTGCTAACCGAGGAGGTAGGATTGATATATCAAACATTGCTGAGCTTCTTTTAATACTACGATTTTACAGCTGACACCCAAGCGGCCGCTGCGTTCGGAGAAGGAAAAAGAACGCCGTTTATCGAGGCCAGCGAGCATTGCCACGCCCACGGCCAGCATCAAGACATTTGCGGACACGCGCTCCCTCTCCGAGAGCAGCAATCGCAACTCAGTTGGTAAGTGCAAAGGAGAAAGCTTTTATATTCGCTTATTAATACAAATATTTCGTCACTCTAGAAACGACCGATTCTACTTCAGAGGAGGACATTCGACCACCGCCGTTGCCTGCCAAGACACGCGACTCGACGGACTTTAGCAGCCTGTCGCATAGTTTGGACTGGAATCCAAGTAACTACACAATGTTGAATGTGCTGAGCAGCAATACGAGCACGACCAGCAGCAGCATCAGCACCACAACGCTGACAAAGACCAGTATTACAAACACCACGTACGAGTATTTGGAGGCCACGAACTTTAGCGTGCAGACACCAGATGCCAACAAACCGCGTCCGCCAACGCCGCCGCCGAAGCCATCGCGGCACAGCAAACACATTCCATGAGCGAAGGACGAAAAGGAACAGCAGGAGCAGCTGCTGCTGCCATATAAATGAAACAGAAACGAAACAAAACTTAATTGTTGTCGAGTGCCAAATATTCCCTGTTACTACATATATAGCACTAATCAAAGTGAGATATCATGCACAACAAACACAATCAAACAAAACACACACACACAACATTTGCCTCACATGACCGACTACCAAATAGATAAACGGCATCAGTGTCTTAACAAATCAAAAAACGATCGCAATAGATGTGTAAGCACTAACGAAAAGCTGACGAAATCTATGTAAATCTTAAATGTTTATTCAAATTGTGTTACAATGTTTAAATAAGTTGAAATGATATTATGTTGAACATGTCGTCATTTTCGTTTTAGTTCATAAACAATACACTAATTATAATACTAATTACTATATACATTTATTATATGTAAATCAATTCGATATACTCTTATACGCACTCTTATACGTCTTGTCTTCCGCAAGTCTCTTTGTATTATGCAATTTATTAACTATTAAGTACGTTTCTTATGCAAACAAGTGCCACAAATTACAACAAAACAAAAAACAAGAAATGTTTAAGCACAAATTTGAAAGTCAATTACAATACGCAACAAAAACAATCTTAAAAATTAGCCAAATTTTTAATGAAATGATCGAGAAAAACTATATTTACACACACACAAATTTTTGTACTAACATTTACGACAATTAGCCATAAAAGTTTAGCATTAATTGAAAGTACATTTAAACGTTGAACAAATAATCTTTTACATTTTGTTATACATTTGTATGTGCATATACATAAATCGTATGTATATTTTGTCTAAACAACCTTTATGTAATTACGTAATTTGCGATCTGTGTATCGGCCAAAGATTAAGCAATAATAAAGTACAATTAAGCCCAATAAATATATGAGTTAATCCTTTAATTATTGGGGAATCCTTTGGAAAGTTTGTAACACACTCAAATAAATATTTTGAATCGAATTTTCATGTCCAATAAATTTGAAATTAGTCTTCAAAATTTGCAGTCAAAGGTGCAAGAAAATTTGTAAAAAACACAAAATCCTTGATATCTTGAAAACTAACAGCGCGATTTTGATGTCCTTTGGCAAGAAGATAGACCTTGTTGAGCAGAGTTATTAGCCATGAGATTCATCAGGAAACATCAGGATATAACCGAGATATAACATATTTTTCATAAACAAAAAAGTCCTTGTAACTTCGTTCCTAAAAGGATATTTGTCCTTTTGATTGTAGATTCTGATAAAGTGCTATAAAAAGTAACTGTATGCAAAAGGACATGCTGATATTCCTTAAATCCTTCGAGTTACAGCGTTTTTTGTGATTTTGACCAAATTTTCCATGCCTTCGGCTGCAATTTTTTTACCCAAAATTTTTATATAGTTCCAAAAATCTTTTAATGACAATTGATAGAAATAATGATTGCAATAAGTGAATTTCATCCCATTTTGTAATTCATTCAAAGAATAACCATAAATTTATAAAAAATAACACACTCTTAGTTTATTTGGTTACATAATTTTTATTGCATTTGCTTTCGTTGGGATTTTATTGCGAAAGAAGCCTAATAAATTAGTAAATGAACACATTGATTAATAATTATTCATATTAAACATCGAAGCAGTAGTAAATATTATACCAAAAGAGAATTTCTTCCAGTTTAAGGCACACACAAAATGCACAAATATAAAGTAGAAATATATAAAAGTGGGGCGTGGATGGCGGCGGAACGTATAAATAAATAATACATATACTAGTTAGTATAATTAAGTGTAAATTGTGATGTGAAATGCATGGAATGCTGTCGTTGTAGATTTGAGACCAAAAGTAGAAGAAGAGACAAAGAGCAGAGAGATCGCATTTTGTAGACTAAAGCGTTGTGTTGAGATCAACGCATATCTTGGAGTTGCGATTCTGCTTCTGGCTAATCTCCAACACCTGGAACATCTCCCTGAGAGCCTCGCTCGTGTTCGTCCTGCGTCGATTGCGACGAAGCGTAACGCGTCCCGATTTGAACTCTCGCACTATAGCGTCAAGACCTGCAAAAGGAGAGAAAGTGAATTAAAATCCAAGTTTGAGATATAAATAAGAGAACTAAAGAGCGCACTAAACTAACAACATGCGGTTAGTCTGGTAGAGAGAACCTTGGCCCAACAACATAAGCGGAAGGAAGTGAGGAAGATGAGGCGAGACGTACCTGGCTTTAAAAGCTGCCTGCTGACTTAATCAAGTAAGCTGAAAGGATTTAAAATTGTGCCGAATTTTTTGTGTTTCTGGGGCGGGGAATGTGACAAATGTATATAAATCACAGAACAGCAAAGGAATGAGGGGGAAAGGGAAGGGTGTGGGTGGGTGCTAAGCCCACGCATTCAACAACTGTCAGCGGCAACAAATGAAGTTTGCTGACGTTGCGTATACGACGTGTTGTTGCTAAAGTCAATGGAAATGTACGGTTTCTGGGCTGCACTGCGTGTGTATAAGAAAAGTGGCGCAATAAAACACGGAAATATAAAACGCACAAATAATAATAATAAGCCATAGCACAACGACAACGACAACGACAACAATGTGGCCTGGAATGCGGCACAAGAGCTGATGCTCGGGTTTTGTTGTTGTTTTTTGTTGTGCTCAGTGCTCGCTACTCGTAAAAATAATAAATGGCATCTTGCTCTGCTTGCCTTCATCGAATTTGATACGAAGCTGGAGCAGGAGACGGAGTGGAAGTGGGAAGTTGGAGTTGGGTAACCTAAGCTGTGCCCAGAGTAAGCTGTGAGTGAAACATGTAAACGCCAAACGCCTGTCGCTCTTCTGCTGCCTCAACCTCAGTGTCTCAGTCTCAGCCTTGAGAGCTTGCGCCTGTTTAAAGCCGAAGCTGTCGTAGCATAGCTGTTGCTGCTGCTGTTGCCAAGGCGCTGGCCTCGGCCCAGGAAGCCAACTAATAGCCAGCTCTGAGCTAGCTCTAACTTAAATCAATTCAAGTTTTTTCGAGCACAAAACACAACACACACGTGTGTGTTTGAGTACAGTCATGCATGCTTATTGTGGCACCACCGGAAATGCCGTGCGGAAATGCTGTGCCTTTTTCA
Organism: Drosophila sulfurigaster albostrigata; assembly: GCF_023558435.1. Taxonomy (NCBI): domain Eukaryota; kingdom Metazoa; phylum Arthropoda; class Insecta; order Diptera; family Drosophilidae; genus Drosophila; species Drosophila sulfurigaster. The sequence goes on along the minus strand of NC_084882.1, from coordinate 35,051,712 downwards.
AAGTCAATTAATTTACACTGACGGAAATTGCTCTAAATGCGACAGGTCTAGCATTAAGTGAGATAAGAGACAGAGAGGGAGAGTGAAAAGCAGATGCTGTGTGGTCAGAACAAAAGACAAGTGGCTAACGCTGAGCACCAGCAGTAAAATCGCCATGGCAATTATGCCTGTACAGTATACACACACACAGACGCACACAACTACAGGTTGGCTTCGCCAGCATGCGACAACAATATTTTGCCAGACAAGTGAGAGAGCTTTAAGTGAAAGTGTGCTCGACTGTTAAGACACCTGCTAGACACTTTGAAGGAAACAACAAATATGAAAATTAAGTAAAGAAACCATAAAGGATTAACAAATATTAGGAGTGACTGAATATTACTATTAAGAAACTAATAAATAGGATAAACAAATATTAAGAATGGCTGCGCAGTACCTTTAAAAATTAAGTATACGTCTTGGTAAACTATTTTAACTATTGTTTTAAAAAAAGCTTTCACATTTCCCTTTTCTTGTTTTGAGCTTTTTTTAACACAATCAATATGAAGTGTGAATATTTAGCCTGAAGGCTTTGGTCACTCTGACTCAGCAATAAGAAATTGTATTGCTAATTTTAATAAAATAATAATAATAAATGTGAATAAAATAACTTAAAAAAAAGAATTGTAAATTTTTGTAAGTCATTTTACTACAGTGAATGTAAGTTGCACTTAAGTCTCTTATTTTTAAGTTTAAAAGCGGACTCGGCTGCCCAGAAACATTTTAAAATAAAATTTAGATGCGTTGCACTTACAAAAGTGTGCTTACAAAGTTTAAGGACTATAGCATATTTAGTTGCTGATATTCAGACGTTTATACGCATGGACAGACAGACAGACGGACGAACAACCAAGTTCAAACACAACTTATTTGAACCAGCAAAAGGCCGCAATTTGAAAACATTATACTGACCAAACTAAGAGAAGTATTCAAATTATTTAAACGCAAGCTTTTGGTTCAATATTTGTATATAGACTGACATTAATATGGAATATAAATATATATATATGACATCGAGTCGCATATACCCTTTACTCCCTGTAACCTGCACACCCAAAAGTCATCAATTTATAATACCCTTTTACCTTTTTAATCAAGGGTATACAAATTTATACGGTTGAGGCTCGCTTCATTTGTTTTTGGGCCGAATACGACGACGCCACACTCACACACACACAGACAGTTTGACGAGTGCCAGGACACGAGTGGCAGAGCAACGGCTGCTGCTGCTTCTGTTGTGGCTGCTGTTAGCTGTAAAGTTGCTGCTCACTTGGCTGCCAAGCTCAAACGCTTCAAGAGCTTCAAGTGAGACGCGCGCGCGTTTTGTCCACCGTGCAGTGGCAATCGGCAATCGGCTCGCAATTTACGTAAATGAAATATACGAAAATATATATATATTGAGATACGATATATAGTTATATATCAAGAGTTAATAGCTCGTGTCGTGATGGGCACACAATAAGCGCCTTGATTGATTTCAATGTACGCTCGTTACGCATACGCCGCGTTGTCTGTCAGCGCGCCAAAAAGTAGGCAACAGTGAAAGCGGAAACGGATGTGCTTAGTGAGAGCCGTCGAGAGAGCCTCGCTATAATTGAGTGAAGCGTGTGAGTGTGTGTGTGTGAGAGCTGTCGCTCGTTATTGTTGTGCACTGTGTGTGTATGTGTGTGTGTGTGTCAATGCCATGTGAGCATTGTTGTTATTGTTCAGCAAATGTCTTATTAAAGTCATCAGTCAACTTTAACTTTTGGATTGTGTCTGCTGCTCGAAATAAATAAGTATGTATGCTTTGACTACAAGTAAAATTTAATCATTTATTACGGGTCGATAGTTGATATTTATAAATGCATATTTGCTAAAAGTATTTTCAATATATGCTGCAAAGCATAGCTATATTCTTGCACACACACACTCACACACATGCATTTGCGTTGCCTGCATTTGCACATTTCTGTCAACACAGATGCGACAGCTACAACAAGCTGGCATTATGTCTGCTGTGCGTGTGTGTGTGTGCTGAGTGTGCTTGTCTGTGTGTGTATGCTACAACCAGTTGATTTCATTTCCATGCAGGTGTGTGAGTGTGTGTGTGCGTGTATGTTTATGTTGTCGTTGTGGCAACGCAGCCACACACACACAAGCAGCAACGCTGCCAGTTGCCACAGCTACAGTAAACAGTGGTTAAGGCAGACCAAAGCAGGCCAAATATTGGCCAAAGTCAAGGCACATAATGTATGCTCTCTCCCTTGATTGTTTTAATTGCAAAATTAGCTAATTATTAACATGGTTAATGGCTATTGCCATGTGAATAATATATCGGTATATACGATAGGTCGCTAGCGGATGGGATATCGACGACGTGAAGACGGGAGTTGTGGAGAATCCACGAAAGTGAACAGACGTCCATGAAGCACTGAAATGTTGAATTGAATTCTTGAAATAAACTAAAATAAAGACACTCAGAATTGAACCTGACCCTATACAATTTAAGTACACAATGTGAAGTTGACTACGATTACTGCTTATTAATTCGATAATATTCGCAAAACATTGAAAATTACTTTCTATAATTTGTACATTCATTGAGCTTTGCTCTAATTTTGGGTCAACTAAATGATATACATATTATGTATGTAATAGTGGTTAAATAGATAACCTTTAATTATTTAATATACAGATATTTGATAATAAAATACTGATTCCTTCTGATGACTGTTTTTGTTACTATTGACGTCTGCTTCTGCTTCTGTTCAACTTCTTCCAACTGATGCTCTACTTCCAAGTTGGAAGTTCCAGCAACTGACAACTGCTGATAGCGATAGCTTAGTGCCTATCGAGTTGCTAATGCCAACCGATACCAATAAGTATATCGACTAACCACCACATCTGTTACATGGATTCTTTTATGCTTTAATTCTGCACAATTCACGCTGCATTTATGCTCTCACTTTAATATTTAAATTTGTGTTTTTTACCTGCCTTCACTCATTTTAATTTTTGATCAACTAAAGTTAACACTGTTAACTTGGCAGCCAAGTTTTGTATGCTGCTTGAATTCGACTCAAGTTGACATTGATGGGATTCTTTCTTCACTCACACACTCAGCAGCAGCCAATCAACGTGCTGAACTCTCAAATCCAAATCAATATCCCGGACAATTGTTTCAACCGGAAATTAAACGCCAGCGATGTCCCACAAGTGCAGCTAGCAATAACAATAAAAACAACAACACACCCACTTAGTCACCTACACACTCACACACACACTCATAGAGTCACCTACATAATAAATTATGGCGGTTTCACATTGATTGCAGCATCTATTAAAGCAAAAAGAAATTCAGCTTTCACGCTCCTTTCCTTTCCTCTTCTACTCGCTGTTACTGCTGCTCTCAGGCGTAAAGCCGACGCTAATTAGATTTTTACTGGCAGACTCCCAACTCACACATACATATACACTTTACAAGAATGAATGTGCACGTGTGTGTGTGTATGTGTGTTTACCTGGTTACAGCAGTCGCAGGTAGTTGAAGCGTGCCGTTCAAAAAAGCTCGTCGCAAACTTAATTAAGAAGTTGCCGCTGTTGCAACAATGCCACCCACTTTTGCCACACCAAGTGGCATGGTCAACATACAACACACACACACACAGACACAGCAACAACAATCAGAGCAGCTGCATAAAATCAATTATAATCAGGAGCAGAGCAGAGCAGAGCACTTGAGTTGGGTTTGGGTTGCGATGTTGCGTTGACATCAACGTGGCCAATTGCCAATTGCCAGCTGCCAATTGACAGCAACAAGTTGTAGCAGGAGTTGGCATAGGAAGAGGGGCAGAAGCAGGAGAAGCACCTCAACTTGACATATTGGCAACCACACGCAGCTGCGTCGTCGCTTGTCAATGGGATTTGTAAGGATCTAGTTGAAGCATAACGCTCACAATTGGCAACGCGAATTGATGCCTTTGACATTGTCTCACGTTTGCTTTCTAAACTGTGTCTGAATGAGTGAGGAGTTGTGCTGCTTTAATACGCTTTCAATGTGCCTCACTTAGCGGCCTCAATGTGTAGCGGAAAAATAGGTCACTAAGCGAAACAACTTAAAGTGCAGAGGCAGAAGTTTGCTGTATTTGCTATGCTTTTTCTTTGGTGCTTATTTTTTGGGTGTGACAAGGAATATATGCTGCTAAGTGTATATTGAATCTATATACAGTGTGACCGTTAATTTAAAGTGAGTGGCGGCTAAACGAGATATTGACATTTATAGAATATTGGTTGAGTTACTACAGAACTTGATGAGTTTTTTTGTGTTTGCTGCTACATATTTAAACAGATTTTGAAAGTAAAGTTCTATATAAGATTAAGTATTTTATACTTTATAGATATAAATTGTAGAAGAGAATCAAGAAATACTTTTGTATGGGGTAAAAGCCTACTTACTAAGCTTCTTAGTTTCTTTGCCTGACAATCTGGTATATTTTAGTATTATATGGTATATTTTGAATGTAGTACTATATCAATATACCAAAGACTATATTTCAGTATTTTGGGGTATATCAATTTGGTATATTTTAGGAATAATACCGCACTGTAGTGGTTTCATTAAAAATGGGTAGCTTTCTTACTTGTTTTATGTTATGTTTGTTTTTTGAGGACATTATTCATCAAACTAAAAACTATGCTGCAGTTAAACTTAAATTGTGTAGTGAAATATTCAGAGAATGTGCGCTGTTCAATATGTGCACAATAAAACCGAGCTAGCTGCAATTGAGAGGCCCTAATAGAGACCAGCTCGATGTTGGACTTCATCAAGCGCAGCAGCTGGTTGAACACAAGTTGTCTGATGCTCATCCTGCATGTGGCATAGTTTAAATACAGCAACAGAGAGCATCTATGCTTTATTTTTATGGCATTCACTGTGCAGCTGTGCAACATAGTTCAAGGATCAAAAAGGAAGGTCTCTCATAGTTCAGCGAGAGTTCGTTGGCCAAGTTTTTGCTGGGAGAAACTTGAAATATGCAGGGCAACTTGATGAAATTGCAGTCTTGTTACATAGCTGAAATTGCCAATATAAGGCAGTCAATACACACACACACACATACACACAGATAGGGAGATTGCGCATACGCCACGTAAAATGCTTGCGAAGGCAAAAAGTAGTGAAAGTGCATGGAACACATTGCGTGTCCATTTTGTAGCTGACATTGAGGAGAATTTGACAGCTGTCGAAAGGACTTGGGAACTGGGCCATTGGAGCTTAGCTTAATGACATACCTGTTGCTGCCTCCGCTTGTACCTGTTGCTTCACGTTATCAATAATCTTATCGCCGCCTCTATGCAAACTATGCCCCGCAATGTGCTGGCTAAAGCTGCCAGCCGCACCGCAATCCTCTCCAGCCACAGCCACAGCCTTTGCTTCGTACAGCACTTTGTTGGGCATTGGTGGCGGCGGAGGAGGAGGCGGCGGTGGCAGGGGTGCAGGAGCGGGGGCTTTGATTGTGCTCTCCACTTGCTGGTAGCGTGCCAATTGCTCCTCGGCGAGATCGGCGCGGGCGAGCGCCTGCTGCAGCTGCTCCTCGAGTATCTCCAACTTAAGTTGTAATTGTTTTAGTTCATCGTTAGTAGATTTTGCAATAGCCGCATCCATAAGACTTTGCTACGAGAGTGGGAAGGCAACGGGATATTTTTTTGAGGGGGGACAAGAGCGAGGGTAACGAAAATTAGTAGAACAATCATTAAAAGCAACATAGTGAGAGAAAGAGAAAGCAATTAATAGAGAGACAGAGAAGGGAAGCAAGCAAGCAAGCGAGCGAGCGACTGAAGCGAGTTTCGCTTACGTTTTTAGAGTTGAGTTTTGTTTTTTGAGTACTTTTTTTGGAAACAGGAATCGGACCCATTCCATGCATTACATTATTATGGTAGACTAAAGAGTAAAGTAAAGTGTGTGTTGTTGTGTGTGCCCCGCTTCGCTTTGACATTCAAACTCAATTGCTTTTGAATATGCTCGAGAACGGTTTGAAAATGTTAAACACGCTGCGTGTTTGCTTTTAAGTGTGGATAAATAGATAAAGATAGTTGTAGTTGATAAAGTTTAAAAGTATTTCACCAACACCAAGACAACCGGACTCTGATGTCTTACCATTTCCACAATGCGCTCGTTGTGTTCACGCGCTTGTTGTTGCACCTGCTCCTTGATCTCCTCGAAGTCCGCCTCCGTTTGCAGCGTGGTGGGCGAAGGAGTCGCTAACTGACTGCCCGGAGGCTGTCCATCGGGCAGATCCTTGGCCTTAGCAGTGAGCTCATCGTTGCGCTGCTTCAGCTTGATCAAAGCGGCTTCCATTCTGGAAAATATAAGAACATTTTCATAAATATCTCTATATACAATTGTGCACATTGAAATAGCAGTGCGACAGAAACAAAAGTACATATAAATATTGAATTATCCAATATGAATACAATGTTGAATTCTTTAAAAATATAGCTAAATTTTGTCTCAAAGTTTTCAGCACATAGTTCGCAAGCACTGCTATTTCAAAATTCACAGTTGTAAATGTATAGCACTCACTTTTGACTGGTCTCCACGCTCTCCTTCATGTTCTCAGTAAGCAGCTTGGCCACCTTTGTTAGATTGCCATTCTCTGTGCGCAGCGTTTCGTTCTCCTCTTCGACAAGATGTTGCTAGCATAAAGAAATAAACGTTTAACTAAAATTGCTGGCAATTTAAGTTCTCTTCTTACATGCTCCACTAATTCAGCTATCTTCTCGTTGGCTTCATAGAGCTGCAGATCAACGCCATTCGTGGCCTGCTTCAAAGCCAGAAACTCTGCCACAAGACGTTCGACTAAGGCATTGGTGATGTGCACACCTGGACTGCTGTCCACATCTATCAGGCTATCCAGATCATCGCCAAGTGTCACCTCGCCGCTGTCAACGCTGCCATGCTGCAGAATCTTGAGCAGATTGCGACGCAGCTCCACAGAGCCAAGCAGCGTGTTGTTGCCGGATGAGTTATCCTGCTGCTTTTCACGCATGTGCTCCAGCTCGCTGGTGAGACTAAAAGTAGGGAGTTGATTAAGAGGTTGTTTCCTTAACCTTCAAATGCTGCGCTCACTTGTGTATTTGATCCGCCTTCATTTTGTGCAGCTTGTCGAGCGCATTCCTTTCGTTGAGTGTCTTGTTGAACTTGATCGTCAGCTCCTTCATCTCTGATTCGAATTTGAGCTGCTGTTGCTGCAACAATTCCAGCTGACTGCAAAGTTTCTCGTGCTGCGCCTGCTGCTCCTCTTGAGTGGTTTTGTCTGTCAAGAAAGTAAGGAAGTGTTAAGTAAGAACAAGTAAGGAAGCTACAATGTGCTCGCAAAAATACTAAAATATAACAATGGCTATATTTGGTATATTGATATAGAATCACAACCAAATATACTATATACCAATTTTAAATGGGAGCAAAACAGTGCAGTATAATTAAAATACCAAAAATAACCCAGAAAAATACTAAAAAGTACCGAATACTATATTTGGTATATTGGAAATGTAAAAATTACACCATAGAGCGCGAAATATACCAGATTGCCAGCCAAAGCAACTAAGACTTCTCGTAAGTAAGCGTTTTTGCCCATTCAAAAGCATTTCTTTAATAACTTTTAAATTTGTAGTCTGATCGCAACCAAATTTTTAGGAACCATAGAGACTATATTTATTATTGTATACTAAAAACTGTAACTTCAAAATTACTCGATATTTGATGGTGAAAGTGGACGTAGCAAAAATTTGATCTGTAGTGCTGTCGAAAAATTTATGGCTCTACCTCTTATAGTTTCTGAGATCTAGCTGTCCAAACAGATGGACAGACAGACAGACGGACATGGCTATATAGTCTCGGCTGTTGATGCTGATCAAGAATATATATGCTTTATGGGGTCGGGACAGTCTCCTTCTACCTGTTATATAAATCTCTTGGAGGCACGCAGTTATAATAGCCTACCCTATGGGAACCGAGTATAAAAATCATTTCGTTAACTGACTTTACTTACGCGATTCAATCTCCAGCTTGAGCGCCTTGTTCTCCTCCTTTAAAGCAATGTTGTCCTCGAGCAGGGTGAACATATCATGCTCTGGATCCTGTTCATTGTAATCTGGTTCACGCACTCGACTGCGACTGCGTGTCTTCGCTTCTTGGGTGCGAAACTTGGCCACCGGAATGCGTCCACGTCGTTCCATCTTAGCTCAAGTTTGTGCTCTAGATCGGGGGAAGAAAAGACTTGAAATTAATCTTGTTTCTTTGTTAACTTAAACGTGCTTACGGTTGGTGTGAAAAAAACCTTCTTAAGCTACGGAGAATTTAAAATGCTGCCATCACCATGAGAGAGAGTTGCTTGTGATTGATTTGTGAGTGTGAATATGAATATGCTGTGAGTGTGAATGAATGAATTGTTCGAGTTGTAAGCATGCGCTCCTTTGGCCGTCCCCACATTGAAACGCCTTGGGAATTTATTTGTTTTTGTTTGGTTTTTTTTGTTTTTTTTTTTTTTTTTTCTTTTTTGTTTTCCACTTTATTTTGTATTTAATTTTAATTTAATTGTTTGCTGTTTATAATTCTTTGTGTATTGAAATTTTATTAACGCTTTTAATTTATTATTACTTTTAATTTATATATTTTCCTCCTTGTTTTGCTGCTTTTGCTTCCTTGCTAAAAATGCTCACAGTTCAATTAATTTTTTTTTGGGTTTTTTTATACGTTTTTTTTGTTGCAAAAATGTATCCGAGAATTTGGCTAAACATTTGAAATGCTTGCAAAGAATTCGAATCAGAATCAGAGCTCAGCTTGGCTTTAGACTATTCGCTTTTTGTTTTTCTTATTTTTTTTTAGTGCCAGAAGCGCTTTCACAATTTCTTAACTAATATTTTTCTTTTTTTGTTTACAAACTTTATATATTTTACTTGTTTTTTAATTGCATTATAATGTAATCTTATTTTTTTTTGCTATTTGCCGCAAACTCTTTTATATTCATATAATTTGTTTTTCACTTTTAGTGTTTAAATAAAAAAATAACTAAACAAAAAAATAATTTTTTATATAGAGCTGTGAAAATCTTTTACTATTTAAATATTAATTTTTGAAATTAATTTGTTTTCTTTTCATTTTCATTTTCATTTTTTGTAATAATTCTTATAAAAATAACTAATTCAAGGCGGCTTAGAGCTCTTGGTTTTTGCTTTTCATGTTTATTTTTGTTGTTGTTATGATTTTCGTTTTTTTTTTGTTTGTTTGTTTGTTTTTGTTTGCTGTGAATACATAAATATAGTTTTCGATTTGGTTTAAATGTCTAAATTAAAGTTGTTGTATTTTTTCCTTTCTTTTTACAGCTAGATTTTAAATGGTATCTTTGGATTATTTGTATTTATGTCATGCAATTGTATACTAAATAGATATATATATGTCTTTTCTCGCTATAATTTACATTGTTTATACGAATATAAACTATCATTATTATTGTTTATGTTATTATTATTATTAATATTATACTGGTTTACATTTATTATATGCTGCTTGTTTGCTTTCATTCATTCAAACTGAGTCTAAGCCTCGAAATGTTCAAATAGCAATCGATTCTTTTCTATTCTTTTTACTTTTGTCTAAGGAAATAAGTTTTGTTTTTAGCTTTGGGTTTTTTGAGCCTTTTGCATAGAAATCACAAATGAAATTTCATAATAATTAATTAGTTAGTTATAATCATAAGAGTAAGAGTAACAAAAAGTAAATGTGAAACAAAAATCAAATTATTCTTTGTACTGAAAGGTAAAAAAAGAGAAACGAAAACAAAATAATAAAAACAGATTCGTCTAAAGGAAACACATTGTGAAATTGTGAAATACTGTAGTTTTCCGATCAAATAAAGTAAAGTTAATAGATCCTATATATAATTCTATATATATATATTTATATATACCCTGCCTTAAAGTTAAACTTTTGTTATCGAGATTCTGCATTTTTTTTTTGTCGATTTTCCTTTTAAATATTTGTGTTTTTTTCTTTTTGCCTGGCAATTGTTGCCTTTATAATTGTTTTATTGCAGATTCATTATAATGGATGTTGCTGTTTTCTGCCGAGTTTGGAGTAGCGTTTGTTTCTGTGTGTATGTGATTGAGGAGGAGGAGTGTGATGGTGATGTGTTTGCTACTCCGTTGTGTGTATACGACCGCGCGTGGTCTGAGAATGGATCAAAATGTCGAACAGGTATACATGTATATATACATCCTATATAGATCGACGACGACATACACACACATATATATACACATATATACGTGTGTTGAGATTGAGCTTGAGATTTTTGCTTCGTTGTTGAGATGTTGTTTCTGTTTCTTTGCTGTTTGCCTGTAACTGTTGTGGGTGTTGTTTTTTTTCCATTTTCCTTTTTTTCTTGATGATGCTGTTGATGCCTCTTCCATAGAATTTTTGTTGTGGAAGGCGGCTTTTTACATTTCCTCGATTAACGCGCGCAGTTTGGTCATCAGCGGTCGACTCCAGTTCGCTGGCTTCTCGATCTCCCGCTTGATCCACTTGTCGAACGAGTCCCTTGAGATCACCTCACAGTCATAGAGAACGCCAAGTGCACTGCAGATGGCCTCGCCAGCGGCCAGCTCGTCCTCGATCTCGACCAGATGATGCTCTCGCAGCGACTCGACAGTCTCATCGATGCAGGCCACTTCGTGTGCCTCCTGGGCATCGATGCACAGCCTGAGCAGGGGCGTGCACTGCATCCGGAATGTCTCCACATTCAGTTGCAATTGCGGCGTCACGCCACCTTTGTTGTTATTATTGTTATTGTTGTTAGTTAAAGCGAAATCACAGCAGAGGAATTTGGTAAGTTGTCGCACAAAATTGGCATTAATATGCACATTCGTGTTAATGTAATCGATGGCCGTGTCACTGGACAAGCTCAGCAGATAGCTAATCCTTTCCACATGCTCGCCCGGTGTGCGCGTCACCTTCGAGCGTTGCTGCAGTCCCGCAGCTGTTCCCGTGCCATTTGGCTCGAGGAACTGAAAGCTATTCGCCTGCAAGAAGTCCCGGAACTTGCGTGCATCGCTCCAAAACATCTGGCCACGATCCAGCTGGTTATCCACATGCCACAGTTTGTGTGCGTAGCCGGCGCCAAACTCCTGCACAAAGTAGCTGACAAAGGAGCGCACAAAGAACAGCGTGCATTTTGAATCGTCCAGCCAACGACGCTGCCACACATCCTTCAGCTCCAAGTGGCCGTCGTGCATGATGGGACCCAGAAACTCAAAGACATACGTCCAGCCATTGGGCACATCGACGAGCAGATCGGGAAAACCTTCGCCGAAGCGATTGTAGGCTTGGTTAAAGGTGGCCATATCGAGTGCCTGCTGATCCATCAAATACCCAAAGGCATTGGCGCAGGCGAGACGCTGCTGACGCTTCACCGTTCCTCGGTGCACATAGTCCATCAGCACATAGAGTATGACAGCCTCGGCTTCGGGTTGCTTGGCCACCAAACTGCGCCAAATGCTTAGCACTTCATTCTGCCAACCGCGAGTGCTGACCACTTCCTCGACCAGCTTGGTAATCACCTCCTGACACTGCTTATCATCAAAGCTCACTTCACTGGGACTATTCTCAGCATTGTTGTTATTTGTGCTGCTATTTGACCGACTGAGAATGGGCGTGGCAACAGCTGGCGGTGTTTGTGACTGCTGCTGATACGGCGGATACGAAAAGGTGTTTGTCGAGCTTGCCGATGGCATACGTTTCAGCAGACTGGGCTGCGTTGTGGCTGCTGCTGCACTCACCGGACGATTGCCGACGTTGCGCCATTGATAGTGGGAAGAGTTGCCCAGCTTGGCGGTGACATCATCGTTGTTGCTGCTGCTGAAGCGCAGTTTGGTTGGATCAATACTCAGCGATTGATTCTCCTGCTGATGCGACTTGTTCAGCTTCTGCAGGAAATAGTTCCCACCACCATCGTGACCGTGATGATGATGCTGCTGCTTTTGTTGCTGCTGTTGGTATTGATAGCCGCCCTGTTGCTGCTGATGTCCGCCACGTTGTTGCTGCTGCTGTTGTGCCTTTGGCTCGTCGAGCTGTTTGTGTCGCTGTTGCTGCTGCTGACGGTTGCCGCCAGTTGTGTGAGTGGCGCCCGCAGGCTGATCCCAGTTGCGAGCACGCAAGTCCAACACATCTTGCATCATGAAGCGCACGCGACTGCTGATCTTGATGTTCTGCTGATGCTGGCGATACGAGCTGTTGTTGCCGCGCGAACGCTGAACAATGTCCTGGATGCGACGAAAGATCTTCTCGATGCGTCCGCCAGATTGATACTGCTCCGATGAGCCAACTTCTAGCAGGTGTCCCACTGTGGTCAGCAGCTTGCACATGTACTCCAACTTCTCCTCACAGCCATGTTCGAGCAGCGATTCAACGCAGTGCAACACACGATCACTGGTCAGCGATTGCAGCTTAAACAGTTCGCCAATGAAACGCACTGTGCCCCAGGCACGACGTCGAAACTGATACTCCAAGTCCTCCATTTCAGCACGCAGCTCTGCCTTCTTTGTGGCATCAGAGCAGGCGTTGATGCGATCCTGCGTCGGTTGCAATTTCTTTGCCTTGGCATTGGCATCATTCACATTCGACTCGAACTCGTGCTGAATGCGTGTAATCAACGAGCTGGTAAAGAGCGACTTGTTCTCCGCCTTGATTTCGTGGAACAGCACTTTGCAGAAGCGCGCATATGTGGGCGCAAAGTTCGGTTCGCTGATTGTTTTCTCGAAGATCAGCAGCATTACCTGGTAAAGAAATAGTTAGCATAATATAAAGTGAAGCATTAAATAGTTATCTTACATTTGTCATCTTGCTTTGCGTGTCCATCTTGATGCTGGACATCTCCTTGAGCAGCACCTCAAAGTTGTCGGGCGTCAGTTTGTTGAGTATGCCGCGCACTTTCTTCAGCACCGCCTCCAATTCGTTCTCCTTGTCCGCTTCTGTGGCGGCAGCAGCTGTTGGTGCACTGAACATCGACATGCGACGCAACGTCTCCGGTTGCCAGGCATTCTCGCACTCGGACAACTTAATTTCCTCCTTGAGTGACAGCTGCACACGAATTATGTCCATGTAGCGTTGATTCGACTGTCCTCCCATGCCCCCGCCGCCACTGGCGCTGTTGCCACTCGCATTGCCGCCGCCCATCGACTGATAGTTATCGTGATGCTTCTTGTTCAGCCCATGGCCACCGTGACCGCGTCCTCGCTTGCCCGACATGTAATCCATGGCATCGTGTGTGTGCTGCTGATACTGCTGTCCATGCTGATTGTGGCCATGATGATGCTGTTGCTGCTGCTGCGATTGGCGTGACACAAACAACTGCGCAATGCAGTCGCCCTTTTGGCAGGGCACCAACGGTGGCTTGCGGGAATCGCTGAGCTTGGACAGTTCACGAAGCTGCTCAATGTTGTAGCGTATAAACTTGGGCGTGGCAGCAGTTGCGCTCTTGGCTGCCACTTTGCTGACCTTCGGTTGAGTGGTCTTTTCCAGCTTCTCTGGCTGATGCACTGGCGAAGACTTCTTCGAGCTAATGTTGCTGTTGGGCAACTCTGTCACCGAGTGCCGTTTGGGTGCACAGTCCACATTATCCACAGACTTGGGCGCCTCTGCTGGGGGCTGTGAACTGGACCAAGTCGAGCTGCAGATAAAGCTCGAGTGATGCGTGGGCACCTCCTCGCTAAAGTCGCCAAACTTGAGCTCGTCCACATTGTGTTCTTCGGTCTGGCTTGACTCTTTCTCTGTGCACTTTTCACTGGTGTTTGAGGAATCCTCTTCGCAGACGGAGCTGCTGCTGTTGAGAAATTCCAGCTGAGGTTCCACTAGACTGGGTTGTTCATCGTCGCAGCTCTTTAGCAAAAACTTGGCCACAATCTCCTCGTTAGCCAGATGCTTTTTCTCTTCCTTGCTATCAACTGCAAAAGATATGAAATGTTTAATTTATGGCTACAAGTTCGCATCGTTATTCTTACAATTCAGCTCTGTATCGTGTGGCTGCTGCTGTTCCTTGGGTTGTTGCTTGTCTCTTAGGCTAAAACTTAAGCTAGAGTTATTACTAGTTGCACTAAGCTTATCAGTCGTCGTGGGCATCGCAATTGCGACGCCACTTGTCGTTTTAGTTGTTGTCACAAATATGAGACTGGTCTCGGCGCCACTTGTTGCAGCTGCTGTTGTTGCAGTGTTGCTGCTGCTGCTGCCCTTGGCATTCGTTTTGGCATTCATGTTGCTGCTGCTGCTGGCTGTCAAAGTGCTGCTGCTGCTCCCGCTAGCTGTGGACATTGAAGACGCTGTTGTTGTCGGCGGTCCAGTTGTTTTTTTTGCTTCTTTTTCTCCAGCTCCTTGCGTTTCTGTGCCTTGCGCTGATTCTTCTTGCTCAATGTGTTGGTCGCCCCTGCAGCCATATCTGTTGCTGCAACTGCTGATGATGGCGTGGCAGCTGCTCCAGCTTTAATGCTCCCAATTGTTGCTCTCATTTGAGGCTGCAGCCTGGGCTGATGTGTGGGCGTAGATGCTGCCGACGAAGAAGAAGTCGAAGGCTGCTGCGAGTGTGATTGCAGCTGCTGATGTTGCTGCTGTTGTTGTTGTTGCTGCTGTGTCTGCTTCTGAACAATTGGCTTCTGCTGCTGTTGCTGCTTTTGTCCCTTTGAGGGACTCACTGGACACAGCTCTGCTGTGCTCGATTTCGCAGACTGTTGCTGCTGCTGGTGATGCATTGTTGCTCTTTGAATGTCGCCCAATATTCCGACGCCGGCGACCGCCTCAGCAACAGCCGTTGCTATCGACGTTGGCGTTGCGGTGCCTGCAAAGAGTTTAAGCCGATTAAAATCCCATTGTTCTTCGGCATGCTAATTACTTACTTTGCTTGTTGGCCGACTTGGGACGCTGTTGCATTTTGCTCTTCTGAGACTCCTGGAAATGCGCTGCTGGCTTCATCGAGTTGCCTGCTGCACTCTCATTGTAATAGTTGTCCATGCTGCCGCCTCCGCCTCCCGACGACTCTGGAGTGTGCTCCGATGTATTATCCACTGCAACGGAATAGAAAATTGGTAAATTGGCATTGTTAGAAACGAAGAGCACTCGTACTCTTCAAAACTAAGCTGATTTATTAGATTTTAATTAAACTTGTCAGCTACGTTTGATTGGCATATGCTTGCAAGTGCAGCTTATTCCTCTCTTCGTTAAGCACTGGTTTAAATACACAATGTGGTTTGATTGCCTTAATGGGAGTTTTGATAAACCCTATCTGATTGTATTATCAAATGTCGTAATCTATAACTTAGACTATTGCAGACTTCTAGCAATGGATTTAATATTTATAATATAATATATTAACGATATTAATTAAACTTGTCAACTACGTTTAAAATACATTTCTTTGAAAGTGCAGCTTATTCCTCTCTTCGTTAAGCACTGCTTAAAATATATGTTTTGGTTTGAGTCTACCATTACCATTTGGGAGTTTTGATAAATCCTGATCCTATTGCACTATGAAATATCTTAAACTTGCCTGCTACGTTGAATTGCATTTGTTTAAAAGTACAGCTAATGAAATACATATATGCTTTGGTTTGAATCTAAGCTTAATTAAATAAAAGATTGGTTTTTAATATAAGCTATGATTTGAGGATTAGCTTAATGAAATTAGGATTTGAACTAGCTTTAGTTTACAATTTTACCATTTGGGAGTGTTAATAAATACTGTCTTATTGCACTATCAAATGCAATATATGCTATGGTAAAAGTTTGTGTTTTGAACTAGTTTCAATCGATAAACCTGTTCTTATTACATTATAAAATGTTGTAAATTATATCTTGGAGACTTACAGACATCTAGCTCTTACCAGCAAATAATTTAATACATATAAAATACTATTAACTTAATATATATCATCATCTATTATAATCTTTCAACTATGCTCTCAATTCGTTCGAATTCGAATTCTTTCTTTATTTTCAACTTATTAATCTCTACTGTTTCAATAGAATCCCTACTTAGACCTTATTTCACTCTTGTCTAAAACTAAGTCACACTCACCGTCATTGAACTGCAGAAAGCTGAGGTGCTCCTCGGGATTGCCAGAGTTGGCGAGTATGTCCTTGACTATAACGCTGACCTTGTCCTCATCCGTCAAAGGTAGCGTCGCAGCAGCCGCCGCTTGACCGCTGAACACGATCGCAGACTTGCTGGCCACCTCGGTTTGCATTTGATGGTCCACCTTGATGGCAACCTCCTGGCTTGTTTTGTGACCAATGCTGGCATCGCTGCCAGTGCTGGATGAGGTGAGCGTGCAGTTGGAATCCTTTTTGTTAAACACCGATGATTTAGGATCCATGATATCCTCCTGTGTCACCGGATGTATGATCGGTATGGCATGACGACGCTCCTTAACCTTATCAGCAACGCCGCCGCCGCCGCCAGCCAACAGCTGCTGGCCCGTGTTCAGCGAGGTGGACGAAAAGCTGCTCGTCACGCCTGGCACGGCACCCACGCCCACTCCAACGCCCACAGCGGTGGCGCTGCTGCTCTGCAAATGCGGTGCATACGTGTGCAATCCTGTTGGTCCGCCTCCCGTTGGCGCTGCCATCAACTGAGGAGCCGCAGTTAGATTCGGCGGCGGTCCAAGCGGACAATAAGCGGGCGGCAGATGAAAAGCAGCGCCGCCATTGATGGCATTATTCCGGGTATTCAAGATGGGCGTGACCGCAGCTGCCGCCGCATTGTTGACCAGCTGGGGACGCGGCGGCGGCGCTGCAGCGCCATAGGGAGCAAAGTAACTGGGCTGCTGTGGCGGCGTCGAGCGTTGTCCGCCCCGCATGCTGCCGCGTTGTGAACTGCTGTTGGGATTGCTGCCGCTGACGCTGGCATTGCCATTGTTGGCACTGAGCTGTGCTGCTGTTGGCGGCAACGTTCCGTGATAGTAGGTTATAGTGGGCTGAGCTCCGCCTCCTGGCTGCTGTCCGGCAGCCAGCTGTTGCTTTTGCGGTGGCGGCGCTGCCGCATAGAAGCCCGCTGCTGGGGCAGCTGCAGCGCCGTTGGCGGGAAAGCCCATTGAGGGGGCGCCAATCAATTGGCCGGGATGATTAAAGGGCAGAAATGCGGCCGTCATGAACGTGGTGCTCCCCTGGCCGCCATTCGCCCCAGCTCCGGGTGCAATCAGTCCAGCTGATGGCGTAAAGTGCGGCGGCAACGTCGAGTTGCTGAGCGCGCGCACCAAATTCGTGTTGCTCGTGGCGGGCGTAAGCACCCCGTTGGCATGTGCATGGGCATGTGGTCCATGGGGACCGTGTGGAGGCGGCGCAGCATGATGGTGATGGGCATGGGCGTGGCCATGGGGTCCAGCGTGTCCCAGCGTTGCGTTGCTGGCGGCGCCACTCAATTGAAGAGCGGCGCCGCCGTTGCTGCCATTGCTGCTGCTCGACGATGAATGCTGCTGCTGCTGTTGCTGCTGGGCGTGGCTAGCGTAGGCGGCCGGCAATTGCGGTGGCGGCTGAGTCGCGTAGAAGATGATCGGTTGTTGCTGCAGATGATGTTGCTGCTGCAACTGCTGTTGTTGTTGCTGCTGCTGTTGTGCTTGCTGCTGCTGTGTCGAGTGGTGATGGTGATGGATACCAGCAAGAGTGTTAAGAGCCGAAACCGAGCTCGGCTGCGGCACAATCACAGCCTGTGGCTGCTGCTGCTGATCCTGTTGCTGCTGCAGCAGCGATATGCGCGACTGTTGCTGCTGCTGAGAGGGGATTGCACCTGCGACTGTTGCTGCTGTTGAGGATTCTGCTGCTGCTGCTGCTGCTGTTGGTGATGGTGGTGGGGTGGATGCGAGTGCTGGTGCTGGGTCTGGTGGTTGTTCTGCTGCTGGTGTGTTGACTGTGGCCTGTTTCCCTTCCCACCCCCTCCCGTTGGCATGAACATAGGAGGACCTTCGTTGGATCTAAGCACACGCCACCCACACACACACACACGTACACATTAAATAACAAACACACACACACTTAGACAGAGTGTGTGTGTGAGCGAGACAAAAGGGCAGGAAAGGAATAACGGGAAAAGGAAGAGGAGGAGAGGGGAACGTGGAGAGCGCGCGGCCAAGCGGTGTCGGCGGAGAACAGAACGAAATGTACAAAAATATTGTATTTGTTAGTAAGATGAAAATGGAAAATGAAACGCATTAAGATATTCAAAGCCAATGGCGCCCATGGAAAAATGCGGTGAATGATCGTGCAAAAATAACCAAAACGAAAAATAAAACAAAAAATCAATAAATAAAAGAGGCATGCAAATTAACTTTCAAGATAACTACAGATAAAGCAACTAAAAAATAATTAATACTTAAGGCTTGCGCAAATTCCAAGTTGTAAAATAAGTGCATGCCAATGAATTCCAATCAGAGTCGCAAGAGAGACTGCCGAAGAGAGGGAGAGCAAATGACTCTTGGTCAGCTGTTGTTGTTAATTGAGTTCATAAATTGGCATGATGTCACGTATGGGGCGTGTGAAACAGACACACACACACATGCAAGGGCAACTGTTGAGGAAGCTCACTTATCGCTCACTTTTATCATTGGTGAATGAGTGAAACAGAAGATGGAAATAGAGCGCTGTGCAGTCAGTTGATGACACACAACAACAGGTGGCGCTCTTAGTCAGCCATAGTCACAAAGCAAACAATGTTGTTTGTGTGGGAGAAGCTGCTGCTGCTGCCTTTGGTTGGGATCTGGCATCTTCTTTATGAGATGTGGGCAAAGAGTAACTGGCACAAGTGGCCATTGAGATGTAAAACCTGTTCTGCAGTTGCAACTACAGTTAGTGCAACAATTTCACTGGTTGCGTGTCTACAAGAAAAGAAAACCGAAACTTAGCAACTCGTTTAAAAAAAAACGAGGAATTTTCGCACTTGCGGTTGTTTGTAAACAAAAACCAGTTGGCAGCGCCGTCGTCACCGTTCTGTATGGGTGAAACGGCGACTCAATGGAAATTCTGATTGGAATCGACGAAGAAGAATCGAGTGTGGGAAAGCGAAAGGAGCAATAAATAATAAGCAATGTATAAATTATAAACAATATTCTATGGCATTAATAATGCTGAGTTAGGTCCATTGGCTCCACTTACCGCTTCCTGCGCCTTTCCAGTTCCCTTCGCACACGCCCACAAGCTAGCTAGCGTTGTTTATTTTGACGCTGCGCTGCTTCCTCTTACTCTTGATGCCGTTTTTGCTCTCTCGCTCTCCCTCGCTCAATCTCTAGTTGGCGCACCGTTGTTGTAGTTGTTCTTTTTTCTGCTTTAGCTTTTGCACCGACGCCCCACGAAGAGGGCACAAAACAAAGCGACGCGCGTTTGTTTTTCTTGCGTGTTTCTTCTTCTTCTTGGAAGAGACTTTGAGAATGAATTCTTTCTTTCTTTGCCCCTTTTTTTAGTCAGACTTGGAATTTGTTTGTCGCCCGCGAATGCAAACTCGAATGATAATTTATCTTTTTGCTTGGTTAATGTTCTTTTGTTCAATTAATTTAAAAATTTATGCGCTTCTTTTTCGTGTCACTGCGCTTTTTTAGTTGATTGAATTATAAATTTGTCGCATTATTAATTAACGAATATTGCCGAGACTTCGACATTTACGTAGACGAAAGAAGACGAACACACGTACACACATACACATACGCTCAAAAATATTATTGGAAATGTAAGTACTGCTAAAATTTCACGGTAATTTTCTCTACAATTAAAAGAAAAAGATAAACGTTTTTGTTTTAATTTTGCATGTACAATTTGGTTGGTCAATTCAAGGAATTGCTAAGCACAGCTTGCTATTGTTCCTGCCCGTTTTTTCTATTTTCAATTTGTTTTATTTGATTTTTTTTTGTCGCCGAGGCGTTGCTTGTTGTTTTTGTTGTCGTTGCCGTTGTGTCGCCTGTCTTTGTCTGTCTGCCTGTCTGTCGTCTGGCGGTGGTCGCTCGGTCTCTTTTACTTACACTCTTCTTCTTCTCGCCGCCCAAAAGCTGCGCTGCACTGCTCACACACAAGCACAACAAGCACACATATTACAAAATTAAGAAACGAAAAATGGAGTTCCACGTGGGGAACACGCTTTTTAATTAACTCGCGTTCACTTTTACATTAGTTCATGTTTTTGTCTTTGTTTTGCCGTTGTTTCTACAATCTCTAGATTTATCTATTACAAATAATTTTGTAAATTAAAAAAAGTCACAGAAAAAGGAAAACACGTCCGCTCTCGTTGAGTTTTGTTTGCTCTTTCCGAAAGCTGTTTTAGTTGCCGAGTGTGGCTGTGTTACCGTTTGCGAAAATTTCGCTTTACGGCCGTGGTATATCCCAGTCAGGCGGGAAACCTGAAAACCACCAACTGGGCACACTCCAAATACATTGCGCAGTACATGTTAATTGCGTGTAAAAGGCGCGTGAATTCAAACAGCTACACAAAGTTCGTGTAGCCACGTGTATTTGGTAAGAGAGCAGTACGAAGCTCGCAAAATACCGAAATCTACTGTTTGTGTATTTCAGTGCTTTAATACTAAAATTCAGTTTACACTAAATGATTTCAGTCGGCATGTGTCGGCACTGCCAGCAGACTGTTATGATTGAAAGTTTACAGCACTGGGCATGATATGAAATAAAAAGCTGATCGTTATGTCACTCAGTTTGATTACTGTTCACTTACAACCGATAGATGTCGTTTATTACAGTTTGAAATTCACTTGTAGTGCCAATAATTACGGATACAGACCAATTTATTTAGAACTTTAATAAATATGCAGTCACAATACTCAGAAAGTCAGTCATTACAAGTTGCATTCTTTCTTTGCTTGATATGCATATGCCGGCATGTAAAAGTCGACCTCCTACATAGTAAATGGTGTTGCATTTGTGTTTGTATTTCCTGCGAGTGCATGCGCAATAGCAACACCCACTTCCATTACTGGCACCCTGTATGGCCATGGTGGCGCTGGAAAGGTGCTTGCAGCATTTACGCGCCCAATTCTCGGGGTCGTAGTAAAATTTGTTTTCTCCTTATTTTGCCGGATATGCTGTCAGAGACGCCATTGCTGCGGCTCGGCCCCCCATTTTGTATGTTCTATGTGTGTGTGTGTATGTGTGTGTGTTTTCCTCCGGTCTCTGCTGTCACAAGGCTCTTGTTGTTGTTGTTGTTGCTGTGGCTGCGCATTTGTAGCTCTTGCTTGTTGAAGGTTTTTATCAGTTGAATTACATTGCTGGTCGACTTTGCCGACTTTGCTCCGCTGTTATCGGTTGCCCAGAAGTTCCTGCGCTCTATTACTTAAATGCTGGACTGCTTTTCATTTATTTTAAATGAGTTTGCTTCTTAGCAAAGAAACTGACACAGTCAATTTCATGCAGGTTTCAGTCTAAAAGGATTTATTTGTGGCCAAGTAAAAAAGCTGTGACCACAAATGCAAATGTTTAAAGTTGAGAAGGTAACCCACAGGAACACTAACTACACACAAGCATAAGCACACATGATTAGCCAGGCAGGAGAATTTATATTGTTGTGTTTTTGTTTTATGATTGTCCTTGTCATTTGAATTCAACGGTCGCAACGTGGCGCCATCTATGAACAATGACAACGAATTGGTATTTATTGTGTGACCAAATCCTACTGTTACATTTAACTGTTGCAATTGTAACTGATTCTAGCTTTATTTTCAGAATAAAATCAATGAAATTGGCTACGTTTGACGAAGGTATCAGTAAATTGATGCAGAAATGAAACAGCAGTTCATAACAAATCGAATGAACGCTGCAGTTTGGATACGCGCCAAGTAAATACCATGCCCAGGAAACACCTCAAAAAATACCACACGTGGAGGTAAACATACCACCGCATCGACGTTTCCTATTGGAATTTTGCGCGCTCAGTTCAGTCTGAGGCCGAAGCTTGTTCCTGACGCGCGTATCGCGAGCCGCGCTGGCGTTCGTTGACGACGCATTTTTCATTCGTTTCATTTTTCCACATAATTTTGGCGTTGAAAAAAATCTGCAAATACAAGTGTACAACAACAGCGATATCGACAAAAATTCAAATTTAGTTACAATTTTACATTAAAAAACTTACGTTGATTTATTAAAAGTGTAATTTAAAGTGTGCAATGATAATAATAATCAAATAAGTGCGAGCGTTTTAAACGAATATTTGAAATGGGCATAGCCCAAATAACTTTTTGTTTTCATTTTTATATAATTTACATACATAACTAAAAGTAAATACCATACAAATCGAATCAAACGACAATAAAGTGAAATTGTGCAATAATTAGAAGATTTCTGTAAGAAATTAGTAAGCGTATACAACAAGAAAACCAAAATCAATTAAAATCCATGTAGATAGTAAATAAATTAACAACAAATAATAAACTTATACAACCGACGAGAAAAAAAAACGGTAAAACTCTACGCCATTTTGTAGACTAACTTGCAAACACAGCTACAACTACAACTACAACAAAATCGGAGTACACACACCTACACACACTCATTCGCATTTACACAGACGGGCAGCACCAATACCAATAAAGCGCGTAAATGTGTATGTGTGTATTACATATATAGAGAGGGGCAGCCCATTACGATGTGAGAAGACCTTGAATTAGAAAGGAAAACAATCAAATCATTTGCCGCCAAATTGTGGAGAGCAGCTCAACTAGAAGAAGCAGAGAGAAGACAGAAGACACCCACCAAGAAAGCACTTCACAAAATTTGAATCAAATACAGCATCCCACCTGAAATTCGTCCCCTGCTCCCCCCCTCTCGGCACCTGTCAAACAACAAGCACACCCACACATACATATGCGAGTGTTTAGGTCAGCGAAAACAACAACAACAACATCAACGACAAAGAAAGCGCCAATTTTTGGCATGGAAACGCCTTCGGTGTGGAGAAAAACGTGTCGTCAGGAACAAAAAGAAGCTACAACAACAACAACAGCAACGACAACAACAACAACTGCAGCCATGAGGATGACAACAACAACGGCACCAGGATTAATCATTACATGGTCACAATATGTTGTTGTTGTTGCTGTTGCAGCGCTGCTAAATAGCCTCGTCTGTCAAGGTGAGTAGCAAACGACTGGAGAGTGCCTTGTTAGTATATTTGTATGTGTGTGTATCAATGAAAGGGCAGATGAACTAAAAAGCTGCGTGTAGAGATAAGATCAACTGTGTAGGCAAGTCACTGTAACCTTCCAGGCGCTGCTTCTGCTTTCGTTCTCTTTCTCACTTTCGTCATCACTTAACCGTTTCATTCGAACAACATGAGTGGGAAGCAATTAAATTCTCTTAGTTCCTTTTTTCTTTTCCTTTTTGCTATTTGTGAAATTAATAAGCATTTGAGTTGGAATTGGAATGAAATTGGAACTAAAATTCATGAAATAGTAAGGAAATTAAACGTTTCGAAGAAGAAAATACCTTTTATTTTTAAATAATAATTAACGATGACAAATAAGCATTATCTTAATATGAGGGATTTTATTTTGTAAATAATCTTTAATTTTTGTTTGCCTCTGCCCCTTTAGAACTCTAAACAGTTTCTGGCTATAAAAAATCAATAAAATTATCATTATATTTAGCAATTAATTGCTTTTGTTAGACGCAGAACAAAATTTGCTTAATTCATTTATCATTTTGACAAGCAGCTTATACTTGAGTAATTCCCAATAATTTAGATATGTCTGCGAATGAAGTGAAGTAAGACGCAATATTCAAAAACCAATTATCAATAGCTCCCACTTAACCCATTGAAGTTGCTTTTTGGCAAGGTCTTAGCCACTTCAATGTTGCCAACTTCGCTCAATTGAAGCCTGCCCACAACGAGCTCTACAAAGTGATGAGCATCAAATGTCGATTTTGTAGTCTTAATAAATGCCTCCTTCACAAAAGTGATGCGTCACTTATTTTTATAGTTTTTGAAATATGAATAACACCTTCTCATAAGGGTGCTTAGAGAGCTGCACTATTAATATATCGCAACTCATCCGACAACTCAAAATAGATATGATAAACAGCGAAGGTATTCCTTCATCAGATGTCGAATGCTTTTAAAAGAAACTTGTTTTAAGCAAACGACAAATTTTAATAATTGATTGTCATTAGAATTTGTGTATTTTTAACGATTTAATTGCGAGTTTTGCAACAATGTCAGGTTAACGTTACCAAATGACAGATCACGACTTTAATTTGTTAGTTTCATTTTACTTATTTGAAGCATCTAATTATCACAATTCATTTAGAAAGTCGAATCTCAAATGAATTCTTGATTATTTCAATGCATGACGAGCAGATAAATATATATTTTTTATAGTTTATAGCTTATAGTTATTTCGCCTTCTCTTCAGTGCAAATAGATTATTTTAATTATGGCGAACATAAAGCTGTTGATGTTAGTGCGCAAAAAAAAAAGACGCCGCTAATTGTTTAAACAATTCACATGCTGAGCGCGGTAAAAGCTATTTACAATTGCTTGTAATTTACTTTAATGCGAGGAGCTCATGAAGCAGATCTATGACATATTGCATGCTCAGTGATTTGAGCCTCATAATTGCCGTTAAGTGGTACGACAATCATCAGAATTTTACCAACTAATATACGTGTATTGAGGTCTCTCGGCTTTGATTTCCATTTTATGAGCGTCTATGTGAAATTTCGTATCAAAGAATAGCTATTGTTTTGCATAATCATATAATACATGCATAAATCTGGCCTCTGGTGTTGCTGCTTAATTACCATAATTAGAGTTGGCCAACAAACCAGCCGGACAATGAAAACTTATGTTTTGGTTCAATGAACCTTTTCCACCGACGCGTTAGTCACGCAATTGGTCAGTAGAAAAAAAAACAACAACAAAAGGGGAAAGACAAAACAAATTACAATAAAAAAAATAAGATATTCACACGGGCTTTTGAATTTTATTAGTTCATTAGTTTTTTTTTAGCCGCTTATAAAGGAAAAAGTAAACACGGTGTTCTGGTTTACACTTTCGTCTCAGTTCAGTTAAAAATGTGAACGGTGTAAATATTGGAGAACGAATTTCAATATCAATTGTATAGATTTTGGTGGTAAAACAGTTATGAGGAGAATTCAATTTTAAAGCTTTTGTAGCCGTTTACACTTTGGATTGTCTCATTTACACTTTCGTCTCAATTCAGTTAAAGTGTGCACGGCATAAATTGGAGAACGAATGTTCGTGTTCTATTATTTATTGTTTAGAAGTTGAAGTTGCATTCAAGTTGTGAGAAGAATTAAATTTTAAAGCTACATTCATATTAGTTCATTATTTTTGTAACCGCTTATAAAGAAAGAAGCTAACAATCTATTTATGATTTCATCTCAATATAGAAAAAAGTGTGCAGGGCTATAAAATAACGAATTGTTTATATTCGATTCTATTATTAATTGTTTTGATGTTGAATTGGTAAAACAGTTATGAGAAGAATTCCATTTTAAAGCTTGCTTCATATTAGTTTATTAGTTTTGTAGCCGTTTACACTTTGGTTTGTCTGGTTTACACTTTCGTCTCAATTCAGCTAAAGTGTGCACGGCATAAATATTTGAAGAACGTGTTTATAATATTCGTGTTCTATTATTAATTGTTTAAATATTGAAATTGCAATAAAGTTGTGAGAATAATTTCTTTTAAAGCTACCATGATATTAGTTTATTAGTTTTTTTTAAAGAAGTAAACTTTCGTCTCAAATCAACCAAAAGTGTGCACGGCTTAAATATTGGAGAACGAATTTATAATATTCGTGTTCTATTATTAATTGTTTAGATGTTGAAAAAGCAATAAAGTCGTGCGAAGAATTCTATTTTAAAGCTACCTTCACTTCAAGCATTTTGTAATATTTTTAATAGGTTTTGCTTAATGAGGCGCATTTAAAGCATCAGAATATTAAGTTGATGTGCCTCTTGATTGCCATTCTTTCGGCAATATATCAAAACTTCCGCTTGGAGGCTGTCGCAAATATTTATGTGCATGAATTACTCATCGCATTATGCAAAACACTGCGATAAGACATTAGAGAGGCCAATGAACCGCAAACAAAACTAAATCATTCATATCGCAAAAAGCACTTTTCGACTTTGCTTGGAACTGAAATACAGAAGAAGAAAAAGAAATAAGAAAAAAGTGCGAGTACTGCCAAAAAAGCGAATGGTGTAATGTGGAAACCGGTTGACAAGACTCTGGCTATGTTTCTTGTCTCTTGTCATACTTGGCTTACAGTTCCCACATACTCGCAGAGTCTCGACTCGACTCTCGGCTGTCGACTTGGCCCAAAAGTTACACATCAAGAGGTGGCTGTAACTGCGGCTGGTTTGCTTGGCTTGGCTTGGTTTGTGTTGAGCGGAGCAAACAGAAGTGACTCGGCAGCTGGGTCACTCGGCCTCGGCCCACACCGCCAGATTACGTAACATGAGAAAAGCAAAAGCAAAGGCAAAAAAAACTACAAAAACACTAAAACAAAATTCAAATGAAAATGCACAAGCGCAGTCGCTGTCGTTGAACTCAATTGCAAACGCTAAACACCAAACGTTAAACGCCAAATGCCAGGCAGTCTCCTCTCGCGTCTTGGCGGCTAATTAACATGGCCCAAATATGAGCAACGACGTCAGTTGTGGAAAGTGTCTATGTGGTTAAGCACAAAAGTGTGCGTTACGTATGCTGAATGCGGTGGCCCAGCTTAGTACATCACCGCAATCAACAATCCGCAGCTGTCCACATAACCAGCATATAACCACAGAATGCGTGCCGTGAATATTGAATATGGAAACGCACTAAACAAGTTTGCCACTTGGCCAGTCACTTTTTCCGTCCGTCCGTCTGTTTTTGTGATGTGTTATGTGGCTATAGACACATTATGAGTGCAAATCATTTGACTTTAAGATTCAATATTAATGTTGCAACAGCATGAGATTGCTGCATTTTTTGATGGGAATGTTCATAGACAGAAAAGTTGCAGCTCGATTCGAAATGTTTGCTATTGAAACTTCGCTAACTGTTGTAAGCAAAAATAAGCTATTTTAGTAGGTGCAGTAGCAAAGGAAATATTGCTGGATAATCATTTCCAACAATATACCAAAAATAAATATATAATATCAATAATAAATATTGATATACTATTATATTCAAAATGTTCCTTAAAGTTTTCAAAGATTTGCTTTATATCTTAACAATTAACACTTTTTGTTTCTTAAAATATTGAAAAGTGAATATATAAATAATGCAATAAATGTTTCAAAAATGTAAATGAATAATACAATAATGTGCAAATGAAAACTATATTTGGTACACTGATATACTTTCAAAATATACCATAAAGTTGAAAATGTGCGATTTTAATAATTATTTTCAAAGTATTTTCTTATCTCTTAACAATGAACACTTTTGTTTCTTAAAGATGGAAAAGCGAATATCACATATAAATAAATGCAAAAATATACCAAAAATTCAAAAATGAACCGAGAATTATATTTAGTACACTGATATAAATTTAAAATATACCATTTCCTATCTTTTAACAATCGACACTTTTGTTTATCAAAGATAGAAAATAAAATATCACAGGGAAAACATTATCAATAATAGCAAAAATATACTCAATTATACAGAAAACTATATTTGGTATATTGATATAGTATTATATTTATAATTTTCCATAGAGTTTAAAATATACCATTATGACAATATGCATTTAAATAATAATTTTCAAAGTATTGCCTTATCTCTTAAAGCTTTTAATAAACTGCATACATTTAGGCTGTGTATTGAAAATGACTAGAAATGGAAAAAACAAACAATTAAAATGTCGAAGCAACGCTAAAATGATTTGCAAACTTTTCGCTATTTAAAGAAGGTGTCACATATTAAGTTTACTTCACTTATTAGTACCGCAAGGTGAAGCTTATTACATTTAACTTTACATTTGTCAGTTTTATAATAACTAAAGTCTGCATTTATGAAAACCAAGCTGATCGGCTTAAAATGACTTGAAATTTGTTTTGTTAAATGCTAAATGAAGTGGAATCGAAATGAGCTGCTTTAATGTGGCTGTTGAAATGGAAGCCAATTTGAGGTCATATCCATAATGATGTCCTTGGGCAACAAGACAAAACCTAATCCCAAATTGAATGTCAATTAGCTGTGTAGCTCAGATTGAAGCCAATTAAGTTGCGACTCGTGGTTTTATTAACTGAATTGTCTGCAGTTGCGGCTTGTCTTTATCCCCCTCTTGAATTGTCATTTGACAATCGCATTGATTGCGATTTGGCGATCGTATGTAACTGAATAACTGAATAATTGAATAGCTGACAAGTTGATAAGTTGGCGAAGCTGAAAAGCTGACAAGCTTATCGCTGAGCTGCAGCTCGAAGAGCGTGTTAACAAACGATGACCATAAAAACTAAACGAATAAAACTTCAATTTTCGTGAGTTTCCGGCAACTGTAATCTAATTCGCACCAGCATTTTGGAGAGGAGGAAAGAGGAAAGGGAAAGGGAAGGGGAGATATCACTTTTCACGTGTGTAGTTCTAATGCCGCGCAGATTGTCGAGCAATTTGCAGAGATTAAATTAGCTGAAGCGTGCGCTGCCAAGCCAAGAAGCATTCCCAGTCGTTTTATTCCTCATCCTCTTCATTTGTTGTTGTTGTAGTTGTTACAATTGTTATTCCTGTTGTTGTTGTTAGCCGTTAAGTCTCCATGCCAGTGGCTGTGGTTGCATATGAAACCACCACCAGCAAAAGCAAAAGCAACAGCAAAAGCAACAGCAAAAGCCAAAGCGAGGCCGAGTCGAGGCCATATGCGAGTGAGAGAGAGAAAGCAATGTCTGCGCGACTTTTGTGTGGGTGTTAATGCGCCACGCCCCTGCCCTCATCTCCCCAGAGCCACGGCTCAGCTGTGTCTCCCCTTCCCCCCCTCAATCCCATCAAGCCAACTTGCGGCAAATGTTTCGCTCTCTCTCTCTTTCTCGCTCGCTCTCTCTGATGATGCCGCGCAAAATTTCTAATCTCTACGAATTGTACAGCTTTCCCAGAATCCCCAGCTGCTACTGCAGCGGCTTCACTTCTCACTCGACTCCTCACTTCGCTTCCGCCTTCCTCCCCCTCTACCCCATCGCAGCACATTGAAACTTTGTGTACATATTTGAGTTTCATTTCGTTTGTGGTTTGGTTTTCGGCAACATGAAGTCATAAAATTGAAATAAATATATAAATGCGAGTTGCGAGATGTGAGAAATGGAAGCTGCGAGCTCCCTGCCTGCTCCTTGCTGCCTGCTGTGTCCTGAGCTTCCTGCTGAGCGGTAACGCCCTCATCTCTGTCACAAAGGGGGGCGGGTAAAGCGAAGCGTGTCGCTTACAAATCTCGCACGAGTGTTGCCTTTATCCTGCGAAAGATACGCAACAATCCTCAACCTGTCAATTCAATAATCCCACTAATTATGTGTAGCAGCTTGAGTTGAAACAAAACGGCGAAGTAATGATTAGAAAAAGTTGGAAAAACAGAACGAAATTCTAGATCATTGTTTCTTTTCATCATATCAAAGTGTTAAACCATAGATTAGAAAAAGTTGAATAAATAGAGCGAAGTTTCTAGAGCATCCTTTGCATTGTTTCTTTTCATCATATCACAGTGTTAATGTACAAGTAATATTCTAACACTTTCATAAAAATGATCCTCTGATCCTATCTTCCCTTTTTCCCTACTTTCATGCCCTTTCTAATTCTTTTTCGACGAACATGTAAATGAAATCGTTTGTATTCAAAGTCATCTTTACTTGGGTTCCACTCAGGTAGAACACTTTGTGTAAATAAAACAATGTTGCCTAATCTAAGGAGCCCATGTTTCAATCAATTCTCAATGTAATTCCCAAGTAGTTATAGACGTTCGAGATTGTAAACCCTGATGCTGAGCTGAGGAAAGCATACTTACCTGGCGTAGAGGTTAACCGTGATCACGAAGGCGGTTCCTCCGGAGTGAGGCTTGGCCATTGCACCTCGGCTGAGTTGACCTCTGCGATTATTCCTAATGTGAATAACTCGTGCGTGTAATTTTTGGTAGCCGGGAATGGCGTTCGCGCCGTCCCGACCTAATTAATCAATTACAATTAATTATTAAGTCTTTAACAAGTGAAAACTATTGTTATATTGAGTGTTTATTAGTACTTTATTTCACCCATCTCATTTTTCATATATGTATGTACTTGCTAACAGCATCTTGTCTAGGAAAAGAAAAATAGAATCAGAATTAAAACCCACCAACCACCTGAATTGCATTCCTTTTCCAAACATCCGAAACAACAATTGCATACAACTCGGTTAAATCAGTTTTCTTTGGGTGTTGTAAATTTATTACTGAGATTGGTTTAGCCTGAGGCAACTGATCGATCTTACTAATTGAAGAATAACATTATTATAAAGAGGTATTATTTCGTCTCAAAGTTTGGTAACTTAGATGTATTTTAATTTGCCTTTAATGTATTTCTAAATTTTAAATAATTTAATATTAAATATATATGTGTATATTTTATGTATGTATACAAAATGCAGTAGTAGAACAATTATTGGACTGTTTTACAGTTTTAGTATTAATAATTAATACGTTAGTATCGTGTTATTCTTCTGCAGCTAAAGACTTCCCTCAAAAAAGACAATGAAACAATTGAATTTACACAAGTTACTAAGGGAAAATTTGTGTCGCAACTAAAAAGAAATCGAACAGCGGACAAGGACTGTAAATTATTGTTGCTTGCAGCGCAGGAAATAGTAATTTAAATAAATGTTTGAATGGGGCGGGAAGGGGAAGAAGGAAGATTACGAGTATTTTTCAATAGGCTTCCCTTAGATAAGAGTCTCTGAGTAGGAGGAGCATTTAAGCCATCGATCATTGACACCGTAAGGATGGGAGTCTCAATCCCAGCAAACTGAACGAATATCCAATCCATTCCATTTGGCGCCATTCATTAGCCGCATTTTCTTTTGGCTTGTTGCTCTGCTGTTCGTTTGCTCGGGAACAACCTACTTTTCCGCGTTTTCTTATTTATTTATCATCATTTATTAGAAGAGAAAACGGGACAAGTCTTAAAGTCCCCCTGTGCTGAGAAAAGAAAAGGCGTCCGAAAATTGTCGCTGTCAGATTACGGTGCAATATTGCTTCCAGTTGCTATATCCTGCTGCCTTTCCGCCTAAATTCACGCCGTTCTCGACCCGCGCGCCAGGACAAAGAGGCGGACAAAGCAGAGGTGGCGAGGTGGGAGGTGGTAGAAGTGAGTCTCACCCCCTTGTTGGCTTTGACACAAGCAACAATTTACTCGGTTTCAGGTTAAAGTCATATCGTTAGCATTAACGCTTTTTGATTTTTATTGAGTCAGCTAAATTTTATTCGATTTGCCATCCATACACACATACACACAGCAATAGAAGGACACCAGCAACATCCCCGCCAAGAGCACAAGGGGGAGGACAGGAGATATAGACAACAACATTCCTGGGGGAGGAATATTTTCAGGCTCTTTAATGATGCTCGGCTGGCTGGCTGGCTGGGCGACCAACCAATGAACCCGCCAGGCTTGTCAGGCATTTGGGCTGCGGCCAAGGTTCCATGAGGGTTGCTAAACATTGGGTGGCAACGGGGGGAGGGAGGGCAACCTGCTTTCCGGGAGTCTATTTGGGAAGTAAATGAAAATTTGATTTGGAATTTCGTGCGTTGTACATGCGGAACGACGACGACGATGAGGATGTTGATGACGACGTCAAAGTCGAAGATGGGCATGTGATAAAATAAATTACGGCCAGATTAGTGCGAATTTAATTATCATTTGTTCCTTTGATGTAGCGCTGGGGCAAATAAATAGAATAAATATAGAGATTATAAGACTGTCGTGCAGCACGACATTTATAACATCGTTATTCCTGCTCCCTGTCTAACTAATTGCAATTGCTACCTGAATGAGAATTGGAGGAAAGTGTAGCCTACTTTCTAGGGTTTTTATCTAGCTTCGTCATACAATTCTCAATCAGTTTTAGCACTAGGAATATGGAAACCCAGCTGCTGAGCTGAGGAAAGCATACTTACCTGGCGTAGAGGTTAACCGTGATCACGAAGGCGGTTCCTCCGGAGTGAGGCTTGGCCATTGCACCTCGGCTGAGTTGACCTCTGCGATTATTCCTAATGTGAATAACTCGTGCGTGTAATTTTTGGTAGCCGGGAATGGCGTTCGCGCCGTCCCGACATAATCTAATACATCTTGAAACTGATATCTATAAGATTGGGAGTCCTGCAATCTGGACAATTGTTTCATCCCTAAACTGCTGACATTGTGGCTCCCCAAGACGAAACTGCAAATCCGCTTAGGTTTTTTTTTGGGGGGAAGTCCACGCAGCGTGTGTTGCCTGTGGTTACGGCTTTTCAGAAGAGGTTGCTTTGGTTACGCTTGTCTCGCATTCTGCCTTCAATTTTGTTGATGCGTTATGCAACTGAGGGAGGAGGAAGGGCGGGGGCAACCCTTTCCAGTACTATTCGGCTAAAAACTGATGATGCGCTGTGACAAACAACCCCTTTGATAGCCATGGTTACCAGTTAATTTATAGAGCTTATGTTGTCTGCAAATGGTCCAGGATCTGTCTGCATCCTCGCGACTTAAATGTGATTAGTCTAGAGAGTTTTTATAGTCTCCCCTTAAAGTTGTTCGTCTACCTTTTAAATTCCAATTGAAATGTGGGTCACATTTCTTCGCTCTCTCAATCAATTTCTTTTTCCTTTAACTGTCAGCGCACCTTATCGGTTTTTTTGTTATAGAAATCTTATCACTTTCAATGGCAAACTCAGTCGTAGAGCACTCCCATTCAGTCATTCAGTCAGCCAGAAAGATACACATGGCCAATGGACTATTATTTGCTGTTCTTCACAGCACTGTCAATGCCCATCTCCGCTGCGCGAACATTATTAACAACAACACAACGACGACGACGACAACGTTGACAGCCTTAGGCTCGGACTGAGGCACACTTCACTCTAGCCTCAATTCGCAGGCTGGGATTGGGTATCGCAAGGGGTTCTTCGCTCTTCTTCTCTCTGGTCGTCTCTCTCGGTAACGTGCTCGTCATCACATTGTATAAATATCCTCGAGCACGTATATTTGATGGAGACACGTGCTGCATATTTGCGGGGCCGGTCCAAATCTTTAGAGATTAATGCACGCATTAGTAGATTTAATGCATATTACGTTGAGCGCACGTCCTTGTCGTCCTTCTCGTCCTTGTTGTTCTGCACATCACCATTCTCGCTGTCGTCGTTGTTGTTGTCCTGTTGCCATTGCTATTTGTATTGGCATTTGCGTTTGTATTGGTTGCTGTTGCCTTGGCTGCCAACATCATCATCATCGTCATTGTCATCGTCATCATCATTGTCATCAACCATTGTCGTCGTCGATACAATTGAGACATTCTGGGGAATACCCTGGCATCATTTGTTCAGCCATCGCTCTCCCTTTCCCTTTCCCTTGAACGCCTTCATCACTTTCGAGTAGCATTGAATGCGACACAGCACGTTGAAACTACATACAACTAACAACAGAGGTATAAGCTTGCGTAAGGAAAACGAATAAGGGTTACTCTATGTTTAAATTTTATTTTAAATTCTATACTTTGGGAATTACTTATATTAATTTTTGATTGATTAATACTGCACTTTTGTGTGTGGTATATTGATAAGGTTGAAATAGAATAAAAGTATAAAACTGTGTGGTATTATTCTTAAAATATACCAAGTAAATATACCGAAAAGAACTAAAATATACCAAAAGCTATATTTGGTATACCGATAAACTTAAATACATATATTGAATTCTATATTGGTATATCGATATACTACTTCATTCGTAATATACCATAGAGAACAAAATATACCAAATTGTCAACTAAATATGTCGCCTTGGATGTCAATGCTAAAATAGAATAATAGTATAAAAACAGTGCGGTATTATATTTAAAATATACCAAGTAAATATACCGACAATAACTAAATTATACCTAAAAATACGGAAGGCTATATTTAGTATATCGATAAACTCAAATATATTAAATTCTATATTAGTATACCTTATTCAAAATATACCATAGAGAACAAAATATACCAAATTGTCAACTAAACATGTCGCTTTGATGTCAATGGTGATGAAGAATATAAATATTTTGTATGTGGTTGTATAACTTTAGATATATATGTTAACAAATTCTTAAAAACAATTCAACAACAGCAAAATATAATATAATAAATTTCCTCAGCTGAGGTTAAATTCTATGAAGGAAAACTTGTCATCCTTGAATCAAATGCTGAATTTCAGAATCAATCCTATACCTTAGATTATTTTTAACATTTTCTTCACTGTATAATCGGTGGACAGCTTAGATTGTAGCTTTGGGCTTTTGGGTACAATCAGAAAATTAAGCGATACTTGCAATTTCAGTATTTACAATGGGAATGTTTAAACATTTTGGCATGCAACTTCTTAACTCCAATGCTCACTCTGATATATTCATGTGTACAATTTCACTCCCTTGAAGCTGGCATAGCATTGAATTTCAATAAATTTCATGGTTTTCAATCAATTTCATGGCAACGTGGCACAGCGGGGTGGCAGCAACAGCAACACAAACTCCCCAAGGAGTTGTCAAGAGTATTGCAAACAGAGCCGCGTCCATCAACATCATCTTCATCATCAACATGAATCCCATTCCCCAGTCGAAAGAAGTCTCATCGCTATGCCACAGAATGCGAGTATGATAACCATTCGAGTTAAGAAGAACTACTTCTTTATTGCAGAGCATAGAGAAAGGATGAAGAGGAGCAACTGTTGTGTGTAGCAAGTTGCATATAAGAAACTTTTTTTTTTGCAACTTGCAACGTGCAGCGTGCTACGTGCACTTTTTGTAAGTGTATGTGTGTGGCAAGGCAAAGTAAAGTTTTTGGGAAAAGCGGATTAATTTGTAAAGCAGCTGACGCCCCTTTGTTTTTAGAGATTGCCAGCCAGAGTCTTAGGATTATGAATGCGATGCAGTCCTTTGACTGCAACTGAGTGGAATCTCTATCTGTATCTTTAGCTGAAAATGTATTTCTGTTTATAGTTGTAGCTAAAGAATAGATACATCTACAGCATCTAGCTGCATTTCAATCTGTATCTGTATCTCCATCTTCATTTTCATCAGTAGCTGACAAAGTTGCCTGGCAAAGTTTTGCTCCCACTCCCTCATTCAAACTAATCATACTAATTCAAGCTCTTCTCTCTCTATTCTCTTGTCACTTCACAGCTGCTGGACGAGCTCCACCGGAGCCCTACTATGGCCGCTACATTGGACAGTTTACGAACTTTGCGCATGGCATTAAGGTAAGGCAATTGCAAGGATTCTGAACTATTCAACGTTCAACGTTCATTCACACATTTAAATTCACAGGGCTCCATCTATGCGGTTGATGAGTCCACGCTGTTTGTGAAATCCTTTGCCTACGATGGCACAGCACCGGATGCCTATTTCTGGGTGGGCAAAACGCCGCGGCCATCGCCCGAGGGTTACATTATACCCTATCCGGAGGAATACAACGGACCGTGAGTACCACAAATCACAAAGTATTATTAATGTATTGCGAATTTCAATACCCGATACTTTAGGGGTAGAAGGGTATTATAATGTCCAATGGATACCAAAAGCATTTTTTTAAATTCATGAACACATAAGAAATTATTACCAAGTTTGTCCGAAATTCGGACTCCGAATGTCTTTTTACCTGAGAGTTAACATCTCCTGTATTTCTGTTATCGGTATGGCATCTTAATTTAGCTTTACATTTGTACAAAATAACATTAAAGTCTTTAATAATTCGATTCAATGCAAGCACAAACATTCAACTTAATCGAGAAACCTTTTCATTTGTCGAAAATCTGTTTTCTAATTAAAGTGTACAGCCTGAAACCTATCAGCCTCCTCTTTTTGACTCAATATAATAGAAGTTGTTCTTAGAACAATATACTATTTAAACAATTATACCATTTTGCGACAGTTAGCTTTAACAAGCATTTAGTTATAAGAGTCTGTTAAACACTTTTTTCACTCACTGTATCATCTAAAACATATACCGGGTATTTCACAGTCAATCAAACTTTTGTTAGCAGCTTTCTAACTTGTTGAAATTCTGTTTCGGCTGCGTTTTGGGTTTCGGTTTTTGGTTTTTCGGGGCTTCGGTTTTTGCCGGCTGCTCAAGCGCAACGGAGCCATTTCCTAACACTCACTTTGTGTGTGTGTGTGTGTAAACGAGTGTGCGGGAGTCTGTGTGTGTGTGTGTGTGTGCGTGCCACATGTATCCTTGCAGATTTTACGTTACGCACGGTTGACAATGAAACCACTTTTAAAAATTAAAAAACATTTTTCATCTTGGGCTGCCATTTGCGAGGCGTCGCCTTCGTTCCGTTTAATGCTCTATTGTTGTTGTTGTGGTTGCTGCTGTTGTTGTTGTTGCTGTTGTTGGTGTTGTCGCTTCGTTGGCTGCTAATGCGAAAAACTCATTTATTTCTTTACGTTAGATCTGCGGTCATATGTGTCTGTATACTTATGTCTGTATGTTTTGCAGCAAGCCCACAACAACAGGAAACAATGAAAGCCACAAGCATAAGGCACAACCACAACTGCATGCCACAGAGGCAACACACACACACGTACATATATATATGTGTATGTGTGTTGTATTTACTTGAAGTCCTCGCACAAGGTTAAGCCACAATACTGTGTATAATAGTATTTTATTTACTCCTACCTTCTTTTTGCTCCTGTTCGCTGTTCACATTTCCCGCTTTCTGCCCGCTATTTTCTTCGTGCTTTTCTTCGGCCACTTGAACACACACTAAGCCGCAGCTAAGCTGCATTTGCCGCTCAATGTTGCACGTTGCACGTTGCACCTAACACACACAATTTGACGTCATTTGGCTGCTTAGACAGCTCGCATTCTTTCTTTCATTCCTCTTCCCTTTCGATTTAGCATTGCGTATTCCGCATTAGGCATTAGTCATTGCATTGCATATTTCATTATCATTTTCATTTAAGTGCGTTAAGCTCGTGGCAAGGTTAAGGTAAAGTGCCTGCTCGCCTCTTCAGCTCAGCTCAGCTTGCCACTTGTCATTGGCATTTAGTCATGCCCCTGAAAAAAATAAGAAAAACATCGCATGCTCACATCGCATCGCATCGCATTTATTTAAAATAGCCAAGATTTTGTGGCAACACACACACACTCACATGTGAGCACTCTCGACGTTTTCTCTTCTTTTCAATACAAAAATGTCACGTTTTTCGAGCAGAGGATAAAAAAAGCGCAAAACAAACAACAAATCGACGTGTGCTCGCAATTTGCATATGGAAATCCTATGGAAATCTTTTCTGTCCTTTCTCCCTTTCGGTTTCGATAAGCAATAACATGTTGTATGTGACTTATCTGATGGCAAAAGCATCACATGGCACTGAGTTTTACTTTCTTTGGAATAAAACTTACTTTTTATAGAATACATTTTTGGCAAATTAACTTTATTCTTTGGAATAAAACTTTTTATAGAATACCTGGAATCAATAAGATATTCTGGTACTACATATTCTATATTTATTTTATACAAATTTTCACAAATTTACTAGTCAATTTTTGTTTTCTTTGGAATAAAACTTTTTATAGACTACCTGGAATTTATGAGATATTCATGTTCTACATATTTAATATTTATTTCCTACAATTTTTGCCAAATTTACTTAGGCAACTTTTTTAGTCAATTATATTACAAAAACTTAAAATCAAACACATCATCAAAACTTTTAGAAATATAATAGAATAGAGTATTCATTCTTAGATCACAGATTGTTCTTGCTATTATATATATTTTTACAGTTCATAGCAGAATAAGGAATTCGAATATTCCTTAAAGAAGTAGAATCTTATTTATCCAACTGTGAACTATAAACTAATATTTAATAGCAAGAAATTAAATTTCTATATATTCTTTATTCTAGAATGTAAAAGTTTTATATTGGAATTTAAAAACGAAATTATTGATTTCAGATTGTTTCCAAAAATAAGTCAATAGAATTTTGTTTGTAGTATGAAATTTTTCATCCATTCAATGTAGTTTAAATTACCAACGCACATTAATTAAGAATTGTCTCAATAAGGTGCTGAGTATAAATTCTTTAATCACAACTAAAATTCGAGAACAATTTCAGATATTAGATAAACAAAAATCTCATTATAGTATGGAAGAGTTTCCTACTTTAACTGAGCACAAAATCTGAAATCTAGTACGAAATTCTGAAATTTAGATGAATTGCTATATAGCGTCAAGACAATCATTTTTTTACTTGAGTTATTATTTTATTGTAGTAGCCTAGTAGGAAATTCTAGAGTTGTTAAGATTGCTTGTTAAAAAGAGTTTAAATATTGAGTTCTTTATTTTAATTTTTAGTTATTTTATTATTTATTTATTGTGTAGCTAAAACAAACATCTCACAATTGCTTATAAAACTTAGTAGCTTTATCTCTAACAAGAGATTAATGTTCGTACCTCATTATTTCAGTTCTCACATCATAAATGCATATATTATTGAAAAAATATTGATATGTGAAAATTTGCTTTCAGCAAAACTTTGTAGCAACAGCTTTTGAAAATGTTTTCTCCCCTTTTGGCTTTGGTTTTGTTGTTGCTGCTGTTTCGCGTTCATTGCGCGGTTACTCGCTTGAAAAGTCGTATTATTGTTGTTGTTGTTGCTGCTGCTTGATGACGTGTATATGCCCATCAAGGCAACTCAAAAAGAAAACTCCCTCGCTCTGCGCTTCTCTCCACTTCTCTGCCTTTCGCTTTACCCGGAACCATGCTCAGATCCAACTTCATATTGTAATCGACTTTAATGCGTTTCATTGTTGATGCCACGTGCCGAGCTTTATTAGTTCAATGTATAACACTGGCATGCCTCATCCTTGTATCCTCTCCTCTCTGTGTATGTGAGTGTGTGTGTGTGAGTGGGGTAGAAGCCGGAACGAACAGCGTCGCGGTAGCGATTGCACGCTTTTACGCTTTCAGACACACACATTACCCCTGCCCCAGTCTGCCGTTACATGCCACATGCACCTTCTTCACAATGTGGCAAGAGGCATGGGGAGGGGCAGATGCGCTGTCTGGGTGGAACGCAAATGATTGCTGTATTATATGAGAGAGTGTTTGTGTGTGTGGCGCCTATGCTAAGTGCCCAACTATAGCATACATTTGGGCGCATTTATTGTGCCTAATGATTTCGATAGTAATATTTATTTTGTTGTATGCTGGATTATAGATTATCGAAGCCAACTCTGTCTGCAAGTTTAGTATAAGTTGTGTTAGATAAATGCAGGTGATTGTGCCTAAACACCAACAGCCGAGATGATCTAGCCATGTCCGTTTGTCCGTCTGTCTGATTGTCTGTCCGCCTGTCCGTCCGTCCGTATGAAACACTGGATCTCAGAGACTATAAGAGATAGAGCATTTTTGTTACAGCATGTTATGTTTGCACGCAGATCAAGTTTGTTTCAAATTTTTGCCACGCCCACTTCCGCCCCCGCAAATCAAAAAAATCGAATAACAAGCGTAATTTTAAAGCTAGAGTTGCTGGATTATAGATTATCGTAGCCAACTCTGTCTGTGTCTTTAGTATATAGTTGAGTTAGATAAATGCAGGTGATTGTCGCTTGATGTTGCACTCGCTTTGGCTTTTTGCTTTTGGCTAATGGCAGCTGACAGCGTTGACTTCATCATCACTGGGGCTTCGACGTTGTCTTGGTCTTGAGCGGCTGCCAATCAGCTTTAATTATATAACCCAAGCTGCTGCTGCTGCTCACTTCTTTTTATGTTCACGCTCGCTTTGTTCCACTGTCAGTGTGTGATGGTGTGTGTGTGTCTGTGTTTGTATGTGTCACAATGGATGCATCGAGCATAAGTAATTAAATTAGAATTTTTTTGTGTCGTTGTTGTTGTTGTGTTGAGCGGGAAGCCGGGACGCTGTGCTGATTAACGCCCCGTTGCCATGACGAGGACGAAGATGGGGGAGGAGAAGGAGGAAGGAGGATGGGGGACACTCGCCCGTTGGCTGTTGCTCATTTGCATTTCCAACAAAACTTGCACAATGAATGCAGCACACTCCTTGCCTCCTCCCTCCCCCTTCTGCACTTCTTTTGACAGTCGCCGCCCCCCCTCTTTGGTTCACCCCCTTGGCTGATACTGATTTATGCTGATCTCATTAAAATGTGTTGCATGCAAAGTGGCAAAACGAAGTTTTTAGTTTTGTGCCCATTGTCAAGTTGTAAACGAGGCGAGAGGCAAGTCGAGTTGAGTCGAGTCAAGTCTAGAGTTGAGTTGAGCCTGCCACCCATTGGTGCCCCAGTCATGCCCCATCATTCATTGTGTTAATGTTAATCAACGTTGACAACGCAGCCGCAACACGCAAAAATGCTTTTTGCCGTTTGCCAACTCTCTGCCTGATGAGCGACTTTAATGCCTTTAACTTAATTAAGCCGCACAAAAAAGTTGTTCAGCAAAACGGCGCAAAAGGGGACACAAGAGAGTGACACACAGAGAGCTACACAGAGATGCCTCAAGTAGTTGCGCCTGTTGCTGTCACTTTTTCGGTATCTACCACTTACTCAAACTCAAACTGAAACTCAAACTCTGAATCTCACTTTGGTTCGCATCCTGCAACCGAAATAAAAAGCCATACAACTGCTTGCTGCAATGAGCTTCGCGCTGCCTCGCATAAAAGATGAATCCCAGTGATGATTAAAGTTTATATAACAATAGTGCTTAAATATGCTCGAAAGATTTTTGTATGAAATTATTTTTTGTTAGCAAAAGCTTTTCTGCATTTTTACGTATACCTAGTTCAAAGAAAATGTCTAACTCTTTACCTTCTTTTAGTGTTGCATTTACTTGATGCTTATATCAAATAAGGCAGAACAATAT
This sequence comes from Drosophila sulfurigaster albostrigata, assembly GCF_023558435.1. NCBI lineage: Eukaryota > Metazoa > Arthropoda > Insecta > Diptera > Drosophilidae > Drosophila > Drosophila sulfurigaster. Next base: position 35,010,590 of record NC_084882.1, on the reverse strand, counting down.
ATTTTAATATTAGGTTCTTTTTATTAAAGAATATAGTTTCTAAAGAAAGTTATTAAAGGTCATTACTTGGCTTTACAAACTGAAATATTGTACCAACATTATGTAAATTGTGATATATTTATGGTATATTTGTTCAAAGTAGTACTATACCAATAACATATCAAATACAGTATTCGGTATAATTTTGGTATTTTTCCGGTTTAATTTAAAATTAATGCCATATTGTTGAAATATATCTATGGTATATTTTGAATGCCACACTATATAAATATACCAAACATAACTTTTGGTATATTTTCGGTATTTTGTCGATTTAATAATTTGATACATATATTTAAAAATAAATAGTCTTTTATGTATATTTAGTATTTTTGCGGTATGTTAATTCGGTATATTTTAAAATGAATACCGCACTGTTTTTTCTTTTAATCACAATAGGTAGTAGGTCATTTGCCACTTGTTTGTGTCTAAGAAAGGATTCATACAATAAGAAAACTACTTTATAGATAGTAACATTAACATATGTCTGTTTTGTTATTGAAATTCTAGAGTTACTTTTTTTTTTTAGAGTTTTTCTCTATTTCAAATTTATTTAAGTTTTTTAGCAATCAAGTATATTTTATAATCTTTGGTATATTTTCAATGTAATGGTGTATTGATATACCAGATTTAGCTTTGGTCTATTCCAGTATTGTTCTGGTATATTTATGGTATAATACTGAACTGTTAATTGTGGTGTGCAGTCTTTTCTATGGATTATGAATATACTTTTGATTGTCAGCTCTCCATCTCTTCAATTTTTAAGGGTATTTTGTAGTCAAGCTTTAGTCACGCTCATCTCCTGAGTTATGCCTCAAACATTACCAGCTATGCGCCCCCTTTTCAAATGACATATTTTATATTTTCATATAAATTTAATTGAGTGGTCGTTGCCCGGGACTCAGCTGGCGCTTGTTGTTGCTGTGTCTGGTTGCTGGTTGTGACGTAGATGGCCAGAGCATTAAACATTCATAATAAATTTAGAAAATTTGTTGTGAATGAGTGCTGAGTGTTCGTACAGTCATTCAGCATAGTCGGAAGTTCGCTTAATTCATATTTCGGGGGTGATTGAGCTTTGCTTTTGCTGCTGACTCGCTCATCGCTGTTTGCTGTTTGCTGTTGACTGTTTGTCTACTGACTTGGCTCCGTTTTTATTGCCAGTCGCAATTGTTGTGCGTTCGTTTCGTTTTATGCAAAGCTGGCAAAAAAATGCCAAGTTGCGAAATGCCAGAGAGAGAGAGAGATGAGTTGATGCAACAAGTTGTTGATGCTTTTTGTCAGATATTTTGCGGAAATTGCGGATGGCTGACAGCCCAAGTCAATAACTGATTGACACACTGAACTGTCGGCTGCTGGTTTTTGTGGCCAATAGACAAATAAACAAGGCAGGACACTCCCCACTTTGGCCAGCAAAACTCTCGCAAAAGTAAAGCAAAGATGAAACTGAAGTGGGGAGGTGGAAAAATCGATAAATGCTTATGGATTTGTTTGCTGAGTGCATCAATGAATCTGAATCTCTGAATTTGTAACAGTATCTATATCTATGTATCTGTATCTTGTGCCCGCACATCGAGGGCGGCTCAGCAAATCAAATAAAGCACAATACATACACACATATTTGCGTTGGCAAAATACAAGACACAAGGCTGAGCGTAAACAGTAGCAGCAAGGACTTCAATCTGAAGATGTCCTCCTGACAGCCAGACGAAATGAGAATGAATGTGAATGTGTATCTGAGGGATACGCACTTGCTTTGCGCTGTTGACACAGCACCATTCAATTTGTTTTGGGCTCATTAAAGGTCAGAGCTGAACCTCCTGACAACCTCGGACAACGCGCAACGCGCAACGTTGTCAACGTCATCTCGAGGGTGTAAATTAAGTGCTTAGCCGTGTCTAATGTCTGCAGTCGCCTCGACACTTGTTACACCACAAACTCGACCAACTGACAACCCTACTAACTGACTGACTGAGTGACTGGCACACATGCTTAACCCCCAAACAAGGAAGAGACTGATTACTTCTATACTCGACTTCATCATAATTTTCATCATCATGCCACGAACCCCTTGAGATTTCCCTCAACTCTACTCTCCTCACTTTTATTATGATTATTGCCAATATTCTGATGGAACTTTTTGCCTTGCTCTAACTTTAAGGTATTCCAACGTGGAATGCAAATTAAGACTGATATACGCTTTTGTGCTGGAAAAAAACAGCAGCTGCAGTAAATGCAACAAAGTTAAGTAATTGAAATTGGATAGAATTGGCAAGGAAAAACTCACATAATTGAAAATAATATTTCTTCATTTTGTCAGGCTTTTGAGTTAGTTCTTGTTTTCTCTCGAACCAACGCAAAAAATAGATTTTTAAAGCAGCTTGCTTTGAAGCGATATTAATCACATTTTGTAGCCCAGATTTGAGAAATAAAAGTAAAGTTAAAGGTTGAAATATGTGGAATATGACTGAAGCCTTGATTTTATATAACAATAATAATATTTGAGTAAAGATTTTAGAGCTTTACTTTTTTTGTAGATAAAGAAATTGATTTAACGTGTTTGACAATCTAGGAAATGTTGAACTCTATGGCATATTTTGAATGCAATGGTGTCTCCATATACCATATATAGCCTTGGTATATTTCAGTATTGTTCTGATATAATAATTTGGCATATCTATTAAGTAATACTCTATTGATAAAGATTGAAATATGTGTGCGAAGAGTGTAGCTTTAATTTTCTATAAAAATAATAATATTTGAGCCAAGGTTTTAGAGTTGTTCTTTTTTTTGTACGTAAAGAAATGTATTTTATTATTTGACAATCTAGTATATTTTGTCCTCAATAGTATATTTTGAATTTAATGGTATATCGGCATAGTATATTTTAGTCAAGGTTTTAGAGCATTACTTTTCTTGAAGGTAAACAAATTTATTTGACTTCAGACAATCTAGTATATTTTGTATATTTGGAATGTAATGGTATATCGATATACCATACAACCTTGGTATATTTCAGTATTGTTTTGGTATATTTATGGAGTAATACTGTACTGTTTTGATTTGATTGACTCGACTGTAGCTTTCTTTCCTATTTAAACAAAAGTAATATTCGGTGGAAGACAATAATGAATAATAATAATTTTTATTAAAGGAACAATTTCTTAAATCGAATGTTAGTCAATTCGTGTATAGTAACTAGTTATTGTATGCCTTTGAATTTCCAAAATAATCTCAATAGTTAAATAAGTTAATGAATATTAAAACGACTTGTTCCTTCATATGAAATATTTTTGGCTTCACCGAAGTTAATTAATTATATCAACGTTGCACACAGCTATGCAGTTGGTGATAATATGCTTTTGTTGGCTTTGCCAGGGACAGAGCATAATTAATTTTAATAATTGTATTCAATGGCTTCCACAGGGCAAAAACCCACAAGTAGCTTACATACACAGTAGAAATACTCAGAGACACATCAGCACAAACATTAGACGTTGCACATCTGAATGTGTGGCATGCCACGTCATAAATCTTCATCAGTTTTTTGCTTAGAAAAAGTGCCAAAATGTGGATGTGTTGCAAGTGTTAATTGGCTCCGAGGATTCAGTTCAGTTCATGGACAGCCTTGGAGTTAATGGATGCGACATGAATGGAGGAAGGCAAAGAAGTAAGCTGAGAGGGATTGAGGAAGAAGAAGATTGAGGATTGAGGCAACAAAGTGCATTATCCAGTTGTTGACATTGTTGCATTTTCTGCTTGGTTTCGCTTTAATTTTAATGACACTGCAACTACAAGCACTCGTCAATATTGACTGTGCAAATTGGAGGCGTGCCCTGTGCCCTAGTGTCATCTGTGTCCTCTTTGTCCTCAGTGTCCTCAGTGTCCAGTGCCCTGCTGACCAGTGTATGGTTGAAAGTCGAGCCTTGGGGCCAAAAGGACTGCATTTTATCACAATCGAGCGGAGCGACAGAGATAGAGACACACAAAGGCAGCAAGGCTCTTAATAAGCGCACATTACACTCAATAGACATAGATACATGCGACTAGCAGAGATTGAACTACAGTGATAATTGACTAAGTTAAAAATAGCAACTGAAGAGTTTAATGAAAATAATTTAAATTTATTTCGGATACTTTCAAAATTCATTTCCACTTAATACGTTAAATTTATTTCGAATACTTTTAAAATTTATTACTACTAATACACAAACTTTTAATTTTCCTGTAATGGATGTAGAATAATGATAATATATGTATGTACATATATGGTACCATAGTGATAATATCAATAATTTACATTTTGAAGGGGTAAATTTAGAAAAGAAACAACAATTAAAGATATGAAGAAATCTTCCTAAGTCTTATGAAAAATTTAGATATATTGGAGATTACAAATTATAATGTTTGACTGTTTTAGTATATTTGGTGGAACAAATAAATATTATTTAAAATAGTTTGTTCTAGATTTTAAATATGTATATGTTATTCCACCGAAAAGATTGAATTTTCACCAGCCTTAACGAGATTTTAAAGAAGGAAGTAATGGGTAAAAATAAAACCCGTTCAACGCGCCGCATTTAGGGAAATATTATTTTGTTTATAGAAATACACTTTTAGTGTAATTTAGGGTTATATGTTAGTAAATTATTGGCGCATTTAGTACATTTGGTAGAACAAATAAGTATTTTTGTTAACATTTAATTTGCTAAAAGAAGTAAAGAGTAAACATCCAATAGTATTTCCAAACCGTTCAATGCATTGAGTTTAGGACAATATTATATTGACTTTATCGATTTACCGATACAGAAATGCGCCTTTGGACAACTTTATGGATATACTAAATTATCAACTCTATTAGTATATTTGGTAGATCATAAAAGTATATTTGTTAACATTTAATTTGCTAAAAGAAGAAGTACAAAGTAAACATACAATAGTGTTTCCAAAGCGTTCAATTCATTGAGTTTGGGGAAAATTATATTGCCTTCATCGATTTAGCGATATAAAAATGCGCCTTTAGTATATATGTAGTTATAGTACATTCAGTAGAACAAATAAGTATTTTTTTTTAACATTTAATATGCTTATATTATAATTGAACTAAAAGAAGTAAAGAGTAGATGACGAATTGTAAGCAGATTGCAGCATTCAAGCGTCTCAAAAAATTCTTTTGTGGCCAGTTTAAGATACTGCACTGTATTTACTTGCTGGTCAGAGTTTGAAGGCTTTCATTACAATGGACACAGTGAAAGGCACACACACAGAGTTTACTCTCCACCCAATTCAAGCCAACTCATCTTATTGTATCTCATCTGAACGAACGAAAGAAGGAACGCATCTTATCGTTGTCTGTTTCTTCTAGTTACTCTTCTCACAGTTCTTTATCTTTTTTTCTCTGTTTCTTTTTTTTGCACGCCTCCCGCAGCGATCCGCCCATATTGCAGGCGCACAACAATACGGACATCATACTGCGTTTACCCATGGGCAAAAGGATTAAGGACATTCGATGGCTGTCCGTGTGGTGCAGACGCTTTACGGTAAGTCGTTTTCCTGCTTTTTCTTTCTCTTCTCCCCAGCAGTTTTTCCTTTTAACGGCACGCGCCATTCAAACAGATTTGTGTGTGAAGACCCCAAAAAGCGTTTTGTAATTACATTTTTGTAATTTAAATGCAGCCAAAAGTTGCAAGCATTGATTTTACTTTTTTCCCCCCTCTCTTAGATGTGAGTCATTTTAGCAAAGTTTGTTTTCATTAGAAGCTTTGCTACTATTTTTTCTATTTTTGTTTTTCGAGTAAAAGAGAGAGAGAGAGATTTAATTACATTTCTGCATAGCGACTGAAGAATGAAAACCGAAAAAAAAAAATACACTCAGACTCAGCCTGACCGCACCCCATTTCAGGGGCTCTCCCTACCCCCCTCTCCCCCTTGAGTGGTGGGGATACATACACAAATTATGCTCGCTTGCAACTCCGAAGTTGAGGCTGAGAATATTACTTTTGTTTAACTTCGGCAAATAAAAATGCATTTAAAATGAAATGAAATAAAAAGCAAAGAAAATAAATGCAAATTTTATCAAAACTCCTTGATGAAGCAAGAGAGGGAGGAGAGATGGGGAAGACAAAGAGGGAGGTGCGTTGTGCCAGAAAGGGGAGCTAAAGATGGCCGCCATAGTAAAATAAATTACAGCAGACATTTTTGATTAACTCAAGTGGTTGCATATACACACACAAATACACAAACACACATACACAGACATACAGACAGGCACACCTACACATGCAAATACATAAACACAAACACACACCTACACAGCCAAAGGATACAGGGTGTCGAGCTGTTACATTTGTAAAATACACGCAAACTCTGAGCTACACTAGTATGTGTGTGTGTGTTTTTGTGTTTGTGTGTGTGTTTGTGTGTGTGTGTGTGACGCTCGCTCTCTGTTTCTCCGCTTCCATTGACTGACAGCCAAAAAAGTTCTTGGGGGCTGACACACACACACACACACTAACACACTCACTACGTTTGGGGGTATGTTTGTATGTATGTGTATGTGTGTGTGTGTGTGTGTGTGTTTGTTGTTTTGTGGAGTTCTGCGCGCGCATGCCCATTTTTTGGGGGAGCTCCACAAACCCATAAACATTCATGCATGTACATAACGTATACGTATACTACTATGTGTGTGTGTGTGTGCTTTACTTGTAGTGGTAATCAGCGCTATGTACCCAAATCTTTTAGTATACAACAACAAAATTGTTGGTTTATTGTCGAGCAAATATATTATATGTGCATATATGTCTCAAATATAAATGCGATTTCCATGCGACAAATACACAAATTGTTAATAACAATTTGCATACCAAGAAAGTAATTCATTTACTTAGAATGCTGCTCTTTTAACACACCAAATCCCTCAGATCTGTACAGATTTACATTTACTAATTCGCTACTCTAAAGAGCAAAGATGCAGATTACTGAACCCTAAACTATATGAAAAGTAAATGCATATTCAAAAATATGTAAGTTTAGGTCTGCGAATCTTTGTATATGAATTTTTGAATCTTCATCATAGAATAGTAATAACTTTAATCCCTTTATCTTTTTAATGAAAATGTGAAATATAAATATCCTAAGTATACCATAGTATAGTAATAAACTAAATACCTTTGTTCCTTTCATGAAATTGTGAAATGCAATTAAATTTTTCTCTCTCGAAAATCAAAAATATAAAAAATATTAGCAAAGCTTCTAATGACATAAACTGACACACATTTTTGTTACCTTTAATTCAATACTCTTAATTTTATTAAAGAGTAATGCTATGTTCCCACATTTCAGGTTGATTTTGGCGAAGTTTTCATTCCACCTAACTTAGATGTGCCCAAGCCTAGAGTATTGCCAGAGTTCAGACGTCTGGCCCATGGATTGCGCTCTAGCAATATCAGCGTATTGGATGCTAAGACATTCTATATGTAAGTACATATTAATACTTTCATATAATAATGCTGATTAAAGTAATATTAACTACATTTTCTTACAGACCCAATCTGCATTACGATGGCGCTGGACCTGATGCTTACTTCTGGGTGGGCAATGGCAGCGAACCCAATATTATGGGTATAAAGGTGAGTAACAGAAATTAGGGAAGTATGAAATAGAACTAGTATAAAAATATAAGACCAATTGTCCAAGATTTCCTTATATCTTTAATTAATGTTTATTGTTAAGAAATATCTTGTCTTAACTTACACTTTTAGTATGAAATAGAACTAGCATAAAAATATAAGACTAGAATTTGAATTTCCAATATAAATAAACTTTTCTTAAAACTAACGAATATATTTTAATATTTTTAATTGGTGTTTATTGTTACACTTCTAAAATGTAAATTATTGATATTAAAACACTATTATTTACAAGTATATTTAATTTGATTAAATTAGAATTTCTGCCTTAAACTAATCAATTTTCCCTCTCATTTCTAGGTGCCCAATGAGATTGGTTCGCTGGAGCCGCTGCGTGGCTATCAAGGCGAAGATATTGAGATACAATTGCCAGGCGCTTTGACTGTTTACGATATTGATTGGCTGGCTGTTTGGTGTGTGGAATATAGACACAACTTTGGACACGTTTTCATACCCAAGGACTTGGATGTGCCACCAGCATTGGGTCAGACCAAGATCACGGTAAGTAAAGAGATAAGTTTAACCTTCTTCAATCAACACATTATTCGCAACACATACATGACACACAAACACACACACCTGTATTTAACCATAACTCATGTTTCCCGCATAACAACTCTCATTATTGTATATCTCTTTAACTAACTTATGCGCGCCGCATTAGCCTTCATGGTGGTATACACCCGTAAGTACTAGCCCTAGCTTCATGCATGCTGCCACAATATTCACTCACTATCCTCACTCTTATACTCGCTTCTTTTTGCATTTCAGACCACAACCACACCGCGGCCTGTTTACTCCAATTGCCGCGAGATTCTGCCCAACAAGCTGCAAGTCAAGTGGGAGCTTCAAGGCGAATATTTGCAGATCGAACTCTTTGGTCGCATCAATGAGGATCAGTACATGGCCTTTGGTCTCTCTGGCGCCAATGGACGACCCCAAATGGCGCAGTCTGACGTTGTGGTCGCCTTCTACGATACAACTGCCCGCGTCTTCCGGGCCGAAGATTACTTCATCTCGGATTTGTCGCAATGCGATGGACAGCGCGGAGTTTGTCCCGATGATCGAATTGGAGCACGCAATGATGTCATTGTGGGTACGTATCTAGCAAAGGTTTTGCTTCTCTTCTCGAGTCTTATACAAGTCGTATACTACTCTTACACCGTAGATACTACACTTGACGTATACAATTTCTACATATTCTTCACTCTTATACAAGTCTTATATTACTCTTATACCGTAGATAATACAGTTTTATACTTGTCGTATACAATTTCTACATATACTTTATAGCCTATCCTTGCTTCAGTCTTATACAAGTTTTATACAAGTCTTATACCACTCTTATACCTGTTTTATATTACTCTTATACCATAGATAATACAGTTTTACACTTGTCGTATACAATTTCTACATATACTTTATAGCCTTTCCTTCCTCCAATACCCTTTCCACTCTTATACAGATCTTATACTCCTCTTTTTTACTTACAGTCAGCGGCGATCGTAAGAACGGCGTCACCAGCATCCGCTACAAGCGTCTGCTGCAAACCAACGAAGCCATCTATGACATGCCCATTCCCATCGATCGTGAAGTCTCCATTATCGCCGCTGTGGGACCACTCAATGCCCGCAAAGAGGCCAACGCACACTCGCACACAGCCAGCGATCACAACCCCGATGACATACGCATCAACTTCTCAAAGCGCGTAAGTTTGAAATAAATTGTTATTCATTTAGAGTCGTTTAAATTAATCTGATTTGTTTTACAGAACGATCACAGCTGCAAGAATTCGTTGTATGATGTGAAGGACGAGAGCGGACCAAAGGCTTGGCCAACGCGTACAATTGTGGGAGAGCGCAAGTTCCGTGCTAGCATTGGACCCACGGGTGGCAAGCGTGGCTACACAGCCATCACAGGAGTGCCCTCGTGGGGCATTGCCTGGTACATCAACGATCTGCTGATACCTGAGATTACGGTGGAGCGTGGACTGACCTATGAGTTTTACATCGAAGGAGGCAACGATCCCGCACAGCCAGCGAGGTAAGTTACTACTAAAATATACAAGAGAGGGTAAAGAATGAAGAATATAAACTTGAAGCTCAAATTCTGAAATCAAATAATAATGAATGTCTGTCTCTCTTAGATATCATCCCTTGTACATCACAGACTCTCCGGAGGGAGGCTTGGGTCAAAAGACTGGCCTGGAGGCTCGTAAGCAAACAGCATTTGCGGGCGTGGAATACGACGAGGATGGAAATGCCATACCCACAGGTGGTAAGTAGTTCCCTCTGAATCCCAAAAAGAACTGTGCACTAAAAGAACGTTTTATTCCTTAACAGTGGGACGCTATTGCGAATGGGAACATCGCACTGTGGATCGTTCAGCGGAGATCTCGACGTTCGAGGAGTATAAGGGCACGTTGGTCTTCAAGTGCGAGGATGGAGAGCCGGGCTACATGAACTGGACGGTGCCAAATGATGCGCCCGATGTGCTGTATTATCAGGTAAGTCGATCACTTTTATACCGAAGAAAACTCCTCACTTATGCCAAAAACACTCTCGCAGTGCTTCACCCACAACAATCTGGGATGGAAAATCAATGTTGTAGACGCGGGCGCAAGTGGCGCAACCAATACTCTACAGTTAAGCCACAATTCGCTGCTGTTCTGCATAGTTTCGACAGTTGTTAGCGTGGTTGTAAGAAGCCCTCGACTTGCCTGATAGTCTGTTGGCCATTAAATTGCCGTTTAGACGTGTTCCAAGATCTCCCAGCGACACTAGACACTAGACACGACTCGACACATATCCTAACTCCCCAAAAAACCCATATTGCAAATCTTTTTTAACGAATTTATAATAATTTCACTGGCATCTGCGACGCCTGGGAGATCTTTGGTCAGCACTAGAATACATATTAAACACTACAACCAGGCTAATATCATCTGAAAGACATATCTTCATAATAATTTGTAAGGTGTAAAACTGTTGAAACTATGGCGTGGCTAGGAGATTGGTCTTTGTATATTTACGTAAAGGGAATTCTACTTTTTTTACATACGAAAAAACAGAAAAAGAAAAGGCGAAGTTAAAAACAGAAAACAGAAAACTTACTTATACATTTACATCTACATTTACACAGTAAACTTGTAATTTTTCTAGAGACAACTACTACTTACATATATGTTATATATATATATCCATATAACGATATGTGTATATATATATATATAGTGAGATGAACGGTTCTATGTAAATTGAAAGCCGACAATAAATAAAACGCGACACAATGACAATAATTGAAAAGTGCGCAAGAATTTTTGCTTGTAAGATAAGAATAAAAATAAATAAGCTAAGCGAATGCCACAAAAATGACAATAAAAGGCAAACGAAAAGATGAAGCGAAAGTTAAGAAATTAATTGAATGGAAAACCAATACAATAATTTTACACATTTTAAATGTACTACAAAACTAAAAACAAAAGAAAAGTATAAAAACATATAGAAGTTATTTATTGCTACTGACTACTGTGGTGCTTCTTGAGAATGTTACAGAGACGATAATAATAATAATAATGATTAATGATAATAATGACAATACTTAATACTTGTAACAATAATAATATTTAATGCTAAAAAGAAGGCCAAACCTTTTTGAATATGCATATGGAATAAGGAGGCGAAGATTTATTGTGAGGAACGATTCCACTTTTTGTTATCAAATGTTTTTTCTTGTAACTTTTGAAATCTATTTGCATGATTGGTGTGTTTTTTATAAATAAATGTATACATCTATTTTGTTCTTTAAACGTTTATAATAACACAAACAAGAATAAGAATAAGAACAACAACATGAACAATACAACTTTGCGACAGAGAAATGAGAAATGTATCCGAGAGATGCAACTATTAACTAGATTGATATTGAACGATAAGATATGTATGTACTCTATCTATACTTATATACCTTTTGGTAGTTTGGTAATTTGGTAATTTGGGCAAGGGTTTGATACATCAACAAATACATATAAAAATAAAATATTAATAATAATATTATTACTTACCTACTTATAAATACATGTACATAATGCTAAATCTAAACGAGAGACAATACATTTCAAAGCATAATTAATTTTTCTAGTTCTTGAAGAATAACAAATAACACAACAACACAATAATTACTTAAGCCTATACATTATAAATTGTCATCGATTTGTTGTTAAGTTTCTGTTACATCAATACTACATACAATCTTATAAAACTAGAATTTATTTAAAACAATTTGCACGCAGAGCAGAACAGACAACAAATGGACAAATGTCAGGCGATGTAGCGCCAAGTTGAGAGTTCTTAGACAATTTTGATAATAAAATTTGACATACAAGTATAGATATATATATACAGAGGTATAGGCTTACGACCTGGGGCTCCAACGAGTTGGCAAGGACTAATGACAGATACATATACATTACATATTTCTATATATACATAGATATCAGATGGGAAAAGATTTTGCAGCTAAGCGCACAAGAGTCCAACACAACAACCAACCAAACAAACAAACAAAACGAGGCAAAACTCAAAAATCGAATAACAAATTTAATATATTTCAATTAATCAACATGAATAATAATCTAACACATACACCTACACACATACACAAATTGATATATATATCTTTATATATACGAAATTTTCATGTCGATTATCACATTATGTACTTAAGTAAAATTAGATAGCAAACATTTTTCTGCAAAACATAAAACAAATGATCGAATAACAAAAAATGAACAAAGAAAGAACTTTCATTATCTCCAATTAATAACAAATAATACAATTTAAGTATATTGCATGAAGAGAACTAATCCATTTTAATAAAAAGTTAATATGCCTCAGACGTATTATATCGTATGTAAATCCAGATCAAGATCGAGACAAGACAACTTGCTTCAGATACTCGTAAGTGGTACTCGTAGAAACATTGATGTCAATACAAAAAACAAAAACTAAAAAAATCAAAAACCAAAAAAAAATCAGCAGCTTCAACAAAGTCGAAAAAGAGCAACAAATATTCTAGAAATAAACTCGAAAACAACAACAAACAACAAATGATGCATTGATTAACAGACCCCGGACTTGCCTTACCTTGCATTGTTATTGGGTTTTTAATTTAGATTTGAATATCAATTGAAATTTTTTGGGGCCGTTGACAACCGCAGCCAAGTGATAAGTGATAAGGGAACAAACGCATCGCTGCATCAGAGCAACAGATGTTCAAATGATGAAAGCACCTGAGATACGCTCAGGTCTCAGGTGACATTGAGGGTCAACCTTAATACCTCAGCTATCAGACAGATTTGGGTTAACGTCAGCGCACATCGAAACGCCATTTCTTTTTGGGGTGGTATATAAGCAGGTGTCTGGCATCCGAAAAAGCAACAGTCTTTAGGCATTGGATTCCAGTTGAGCATCCAATCCGGAGCAGTTGTAGTAGCAGGAGTTGTCATCGCAGTTGTAGTTGCAGCATCTTCAACATGAAACTCGCCATCGTTTTGTTGGCCTGTGTGAGCCTGGTCGCCGCGGCCAATTTCCACAAGGCGCACGAGGTCACGATCGCCAATAAGGACTTTTTGTACAAGCAAAAGTTCCTGTTCGAGATTGTGTACAGAGTTGAGGATCCTCTGATGTTCGAGGAGTACATTGCCGAGGGAAAGACATTCCACTTCGAAGAGTCCTACTACACCGTAAGTATAATCAAATGAACTTGAAGGATTGCTTCATGCTCTCCTCTCTCTTTGCAGCACTATGACATCTACATGAAGAAGTTCTTCGAGGCCTACAAGATGCACTCGCTGCTGCCCAAGGGTGAATTCTTTGGTCAGCTGGTCAAGTCGCATGCCAAGCAGGCCCGTGGTCTCTTCAACTTCTTCTACTACGCCAAGGACTTCGAGACCTTCAAGCACAACGTTGCCTGGGCTCGCATGCACGTCAACGAGGGCATGTTTGTCTATGCTTTGACTTTGGCTGTCATCCACCGCGAGGACTTCCACGGCCTGATGCTGCCCGCCATCTACGAAATCTTCCCCCAGTTCTTCTTCAACAGCAAGTTCGTCTATGAGGCCGAGAAATTCGACTACGAGATGTGGACCAAGATGAACATGTACGAGAAGGAGTACATGGATGTCTTCTTCAAGGGACACCACTACGACAACATGTACCACAGCGATGACTACATGTACATGAAGGACTGGAAGATGTGGCAGTGGTGGAAACTCATGGGTCTCGGCGAGCACTGGTACGGCGAGCACAAGTTCATTCTGCGCGAGAACATCTACGAATTCAACCAGGACACCAAATGGCACCAGATCATGAAGGACCTTAAGGTTTGGTGGATGCCCGTCGACTACACTCGTGACCTCGACATCTACAACGAGGAGTCCAAACTGTCCTACTTCACCGAGGATTTGGGCTGGAACGCATACTGGTACTACTTGAACATGGACTACGCCTTCTTCCTGGATGGCAACACCTTCGGCCTGAAGAACGATCGTCGCGGCGAACTCTGGTTGTACACCGTTCACCAGCTGCTCTCTCGCTACTACATGGAGCGTCTGTCGCACGGCTATGGCATGATTCCCGAGTTCAGCTGGTACCACCAGATCGAGATGGGCTACGATCCTCAGCTGATCTACTACAACGGCATTGGCTACAGCTACCGCAAGAACTACTACGAACTGGAGACCTACGGCAACTTCGAGATGCTCCACAAGATCACCGGATTCATGAAGCGCATCCACAACATTGTCGACATGGGCTACTACAAGACCGCCGATGGTCACATGATCGATCTCCGCAAACCCGAGTCCGTTGAGTTCATTGGCAACATGATGCAGGGCAACATTGATGCCATGGACAAGATGTTCTACCAGTTCTGGTACATGTTCGCTCACATGTACTTCGCCGACGCCGACTTCCACCAGATGGAAGTGTACCCCAACGTGATGCTCAACTTCGAGACCATGATGCGCGATCCCATGTACTACATGTTCTACAAGTCGATCGTCCAGGTCTACTTCAAGTTCATGCACTACCTGCCCAAGTACACCAAGGAGGAACTGATGATGCCCGGCGTTGCCCTCAAGCACGTGGAAGTCAGCGATTTGGTCACCTACTTCGATCTGGTTGACTTTGATGTCACCAATCTGCTCAACGACAAGATGGTCTTCCACGAGGGCAAATTCGTCTGGGACAAGTCTCTGTACGCTCGCCAGATGCGCCTCAACCACAAGCCATTCTCCTACACCTACACCGTGGAGTCCGACAAGGCTGAGAAGGTTGTTGTGCGCGCCTTCATTGGTCCCAAGTTCGATGAGTTCGGTCGCGTCATGTCTCTGCACGAGAACCGCATGAACTTCATGGAAGTGGATGAGTTCTACTACGAATTGAAGGCCGGCAGCAATGTGTTCACCCGCAAATCCAACGACTTCTACTGGACCGTCAAGGATCGCACCAGCTACAGCGAACTGTACTACTACGTCATGATGGCCTTCGATGGCAAATACGATTTCCCTCTGGACATGAGCGAGGCTCACTGCGGCTTCCCCGATCGCCTAGTCTTGCCCATGGGCTGGAAGAAGGGTATGCCCATGCAGATGTTCTTCATGGTGATGCCATATGTTGCTCCTGCCACTCACGAGCAGTTCTCTACCTTTGACTACACCTACTCTTGCGGCATTGGCTCCGGCGCTCGCTACATCGATGATATGCCATTCGGCTATCCCTTCGACCGCGAGATCGATGAGTACGAATTCTACGTGCCCAACATGTACTTCAAGGATGTCGAGATCTACCACATTGACACCATGGAGCCCTACTACAACTACAAGGGTTACTCCAACTACGGCCACTTCGACTACACCTTCTTCCATGATTACTACACCAAGTACTTCAAGATGTAAGGCGGCCATGCGAACTCCATTGATGATGTGAACGTGTTATAGTTAGCTATAAGTTGAGCAAAAAGTGAAATAAACTTTCGAAAAGCATAATAGAATCTCGTTTTTAATTTCATATTTATATATAATTGCATTTTCATATATAATTAAACATTAGCAAGGAACACATAAATCAACCAACAAAAATACGTTGAGCAGTTACAATTTAAATTGATTTTATTCGAGACAAGCAAAACTAAAGAACTCGTTGCATACTTTCGGGCTCACGAGTAACTGCGAAGAAAAATATTTTTTGCTGCATACATCTAACATCAAATTTGTAGTTTTAATGCTTACAATTCCCAAATGGTTCTAGCTGTCAAGAAATGGAAACCCAGATGCTGAGCTGAGAAAAGCATACTTACCTGGCGTAGAGGTTAACCGTGATCACGAAGGCGGTTCCTCCGGAGTGAGGCTTGGCCATTGCACCTCGGCTGAGTTGACCTCTGCGATTATTCCTAATGTGAATAACTCGTGCGTGTAATTTTTGGTAGCCGGGAATGGCGTTCGCGCCGTCCCGACCTTAATCAATAAATTTGAAAATAAGTATAATTAATACTTACTAAATATATTAAATGTTAACAGTGTAGCTAACTGTTAACTTTAACAGTGCAGTCAGTTAACATAACAGCGTGTCGATACTTTTGTTATCGATATGAAGCTAAACGCACTTTACAACACTATAAACACAGCTGCTGTTTTATCGAAATGATTTCTTAACCGTTGGCGGGAATTTAAATAATTTTCAAAGCTATTGATTATTGTCGAATTATGAGTCCATTCAGTATCCAATCCGTCCTGAAACCGTAAAATGAAAGATTTCGATATAGCCCCTCACTCTAAAATATTTAAATCTCCAGAAATAAGTGCAAATGGAGTAGAATTGATGGCGGTTTTTTATGCAATGCGCGCTTTTAATCAAAATATACTCGCGTGTATGTATATTCGTATGTGTATCGCTAAAGAATTTTATTTTACAATTTATAGTTTATTTACTTTTGTTTTTGCAATGTTTGTAATTGTTAACATCATATCGCGTCGCAACATTTTTATGAACACATAGTGTGTGTTTTCTTTTTTCTCGCATACAAAATAATAATACAAATAAAGTTATGATTTAATGTAATAATAGTAATTAACATAATAATAATAATAATAATGCATAATGCGTACAGGCAGAAATTGAATCCATACAAATCGTATGCTCTAAAGGCTGAGACAATTAGTAGTGGCAAATATCCACGTATTACTTTATAATTTTGTTTAAATGCTTTTTAGCGCATTCACATATTATTATTTATTCAAATCTCCACAATGTTTTAAACTGTACATAATATTGTTAAGAACTCTTGATGGTTTTTTGTTTTGCTTTTTTCAATTTATGTGGAATTTGAAATGTGTAAATTTTAATACGATGTTGTTTTTGTTGTTATTATTATGTAAGCTCTAGATTTGGTGAGAAATACATTAATGTTGGTTGTTGTATGTTTGTTTATTTGAAAACATAATTGATCTTGGTGTTGCAGAAACGGGTTGTTAATATTAAAATTAGGTTTCAATCTTATATTTTTACAGAATTACATATACACGGTTTTATTTTTTGAGGGCAGCGAGCAGCTCAAGTGACTGCAATGAATGCCTTTTCAATCGGATTGTTCGTCGATTCATCGAAATTGTTATGCAATCTTAGTGTTTGCTTCGTTTTGTATTTTCTTTTGCTCGTTGGAAATAATTTATACAACAGACAAATATAGGAAACAAAATAACATCAAATAATGTATGTATGTTGAGGGGGATTTAACATGCAATTTAGATGTATGTTGGTTTAATTGTTGCACGTCATCGATATTGTAAATGATTGCGTTTAAATAATTATTATTAAACATTTGTAATGTGTAGCAATTACAATTACAGCAATTAACTTTTACAAAATACATATGTTTGTATACAGTACTTGTGTATTGTAATTCACTTTAATTATAAATAATAATATATAATATGTATGTTGGTTGTTGTGTTTCCATTGCGAACACACAGACAATACATGGTGTATAATAATTAATTAATTATAATAAATAAAGCCTAGTTTTAATGCCCGCTTCAAACTTCGGACATTGTTCAATTACTACAAATACATATCTACTAGAAAGATGTGCACACTTGCACATGCACATACACATACACATGTTACATATACAATAGTACTTTAATCTAAATTATCCTGGAAAATTAATTTAATGTAGCCAGTCGCGCCATCCAGAGGCGTCGCACAGAATGGACAAACAGCCTGAAAGCCATTGGTTCCGTGCGGTATTTCCACATTTGCCCAGTACCTGCAAATTATATCAGAGAATGGATATTAGCATGGAATGGATTCGAAATGGTTATTAAAAGTGTTGCTTACTTGACAGTTTTCTCAGTCGCCATGTGACCACATGGATTGAATGCAAACGTGGGTGCGCCCACATCCACATAGAAGGCCGGTTCCAGGCCCATGCACAAGGTAACAACGGGCCCCAGTTCTAGGCACATGGGACAACGGCGTGCACCTGTGTTCTCATCCTGACCCCAGTCATGATGTCCTGCATTTGAATGTGTTTAATTAGTTTAGGCAACTTTAGCAATTGAATTGTTGAACTCACCTTGCACATGGCCGCAGTTTAAGTACACATAAGGCTGATTCACCTGATCACTGATGTTCACTTTGCGTGGTATAACCAATGTATTGAGACCCACCGGGCACTGTGGACGACCAGCGTTAATGGCATCGATAAGCTTCTCCAAATCGTGTTTGGTCTGCAAAGACAAAGAAGTTAATACTATTATTAAGGCATAGATTACAACTTAAATGTATAACCTAGCGTAAGTTTACTAGACTGACTTGAGTTAGTGAAAGAATATAATTTTTAAGAACTATTTACTTATATGAACAAAGTTTCGTTTCTAAGTTATTGTTATTTAAATGTTTCTCGACATTGTTGGAGTTGGATTGAGATTGGGGATTGGTTTCGAAAGAAGAAAGTTAAGGATGAACGGTCTAATATTATATGTTTCTAATATGTGTCTTAATATTATATGTTTCAGGGTTATTTAGGTTGTGTTTTGGCGGATTCCGTAAGAGAATGTGGCATTGCTTTTGAAGAGATGTTCGTGTGTTGTCCTACTTAAGTATTTAATGTGATGACTTCTTGGGATATCGGAATGGTCAATTGTTGGGGCTTGGTATTCTGCTTTCTATATTCTTATCGCCACTGCTTACCGGTGAATGTTGCAGCCCCTCAGCTGAGCGCCAGAGCAGTGTGGCGCCACAGAGATCAATGAGTGTGCCGTCCTGCAAGATGTTGCATTCATCGTAGATCTGTAAAGCATAAAAACAGTTTAGTCACATTCTCATTTATAAATTCCTCCTCTAATACTTACGGGTTGCCCCTTTTGTTGTGCCGAACGCGACTCACGCAAGCTGAAAACATCGCCGCCAACGGAGCATTCACGCCAGAGTCCGCACTTGGCATTGCCGCCACAGAATGAACCTTTGGGATGCATGATTAACACACCGTTTGTGGTTAGACCATCAATTTCCACATTGTCCTGCCATTTGGTGGCCTTTTCCTGCAATCACCCAGTACAAAAAATACAAAATTAGTTGAATGGAAACATTATCAGGCATTGTTACTTTTTTTTAGCACTTACGCCCAAAAATATGTTTCTGCTTGAATCGAAGCCAGCGGCAAAGATTTTCGCCTTGGCGGGTTCACATCTGTTAACCAAAATGCGGCAGGCGAAGCGTGAAATCGTGCTCTGCATCACCTTGGCATCCTTCTTATCACCGGGCAGCGTGTCCATTACAACAAAATCTATTGGCGATTCTGACGAGCGTCCCACCTGTGTAAAAATACACGATAATTATGTGATTAGTTGTGGAGTCCTCATCAATTGACCTAGAAATCTTTCTATATATAGTATATATGCGAGCAATCCATCATTGTTGTTCGACTATTCAACTAAATGGCAAATCATGTTGTTGTTATTGTTGTATTGGCTATTGGTATTTCCACTTCAGTCCAATAAGGAAGTGCAAATGGCACTCTGAAGTGTTGCCAGGCCTAGCAGAAGCGGTAATCAATATAAATAATGAATGTCAATAGCTTCGCCTTGTGGGCCAATGTCAAAGAGGATAACAAAGTATCTGAAAATCGTCGATGAGTAACACGCATTCGACCTTTTGGCCACGAAAAAAGGGGTATTATGCCCAGCATGGATGTGGCAAATGAGGCTAACAAATCAATCGAGCTCAGTCTGCGATACAGACACAAAAAACCAACAGATGACTTAATCACATGAAGGCCGAAAAACAGCAGCAGCTAATCTGATTGAAATATAAATTACATGACAGATATTTATACTTTGATATCACATATTTACAGGCAGAATAAATAGTATTGCTTGCTATGAAGGATATATTTATTAAATTATTTATGACTGATATAGCTAATCGGTCATTCGTTTAATAATTGTACGCTTTTATATATTATAAAGCAAATCCGGAAGCATGTTTAACAACTTTATATATTGCCAAGCAAGTGAACTGTCAGTTAAGTATGTATAATAGTTATATTACAGATATCTGCTGCATATCAAATATATACTGCCATAATAAACCTAAAGTAAATCATGTCTAACTCTTAATTGTAAGTAAAGCATGCTTAACAGCTATATTACAGATGATATTAACGCCCTTTTAGATGAGTTTATAACAGATATTTACAACCACAAAATATAGTATTGTTGATATCATTTATTAAATTGCTTATTGCTAATATTACTAATCAGAGATTCGTAAATTGGCTTGGGCTTAAGTGTTGTAAAGCAAATCTAGTCTAACTATCTCTTAAGTTAACTATTAGTTAAGCATGTTATATTACAGATATCACAGCTTAATTCAAGTGATTTGCTTTAAGAAATAAATAGTAAATTTATTTATTACTGACATTGCTAATCGAATATTTGTATAAATGAGAGATTTATGTATTGTGACGCGAATCTAGTCTAGCTATTACTTAAGTTAAGCATGTATATCAGTTATATTAAATATATCAACTAAATGTATATCATATATTTACTATTTACTAAATTGTTGTTACTCTAGAAGACACACTTAGTATTTAATTTATGGTTGATATTGCTAATAGAATATATAACCTAGCAAATCTGGTCTATCTATCACTTAAATGTAGAATATAATAACGATATTTGCTGCCTGAATAAATTTTCGGTATTATATATTTACTGATATACCTAATATAATAAGTGCATAATACAGAGATTAATGTATTATAAAGCAAAGATATGTATAACAGCTATATTACAGATATTCAGCTAAACAAGTCTATATCAGATATTTACTGTCATACTAAAAATAGTATTGTTGCTCTAGAAGACACACTTAGTATTTAATTTATGGTTGATATTGCTAATAGAATATATAACTTAGCAAATTTGGTCTATCTATCACTTAAGTGTAGAGCATTTATAAAAACGATATTTGCTGACTGAATAAATTTTATATTATGTACGGAATTTTACTGATATAGCAAATATAATAACTGCATAATGCAGAGATTAATGTATTGTAAAGCGAATCTAGTCTAACTATCATTAGGTTAACTATCACTTAAGCATGTATAACAATTGTATTAGAGATATTTTCTGTGATAATAAATATTATAGTGTATACATAATCTATATATGTACATACATTTCTGATCTAAAATTTTTGTATAATGCAAAATTTATGAATCGTAACGCGATTCGAATATACCTATCACTTAAGTTAACTATCAGTTAATAATGTAAGCATGCAAATTTCAAATATTTACCACCACAATAAATAGTATTATATAATAAAGGAATTAATTGCATATCTGCTAAGCGAATATATTTGAGATTTATGTATTATAAACATGATTGTTAACTGATCGTTCAATAACTGTTTTTAGAAAACTCTTCGACTATTTCTTCTCTATATTTCGATCATCACTCATACGAATATATTTCAGATTTATGCATTATAAACGTGATTGTTTGCTGATCGCATAATAACAGTATTTAGAAATCTCTTCGACTATTTCTCCCCTACATATATTTCGAACTTCACTCACCTGAAACATATCCGTTTCCGTGTCCTCTTTGTACTCGACAATGACGGCCTGATTGCGTGAGAGCGTATACGATATCGAGTGCTGGTTGGCATCCAGTATGGCCTTGGATGTCTGTGGTGATTGTACGATGTAATGTTTGGAGCGCTTGACGCCGCTCGGCTCTGTTCGCTTGTGGAGCACAAATTTGGAGCGTCGACGACCGCGATCGCCCTGGGGCAAGTAGCCATTGTAGCTGCAACATGGAAACACACACACACAAATTGTACTTTATGAGTTGAACGTTCTACGGTTGATTTATGATAACCCAGCAACAACAACTACAAATTGGGGGCAAACATCATACACATATTACACAACAAACTCCAGAGCAACAGTCATGACTGTACGTCGTTGTTTTTGGTTTTTGTTCGAAATTTATTTCATACTCTTATATGGGTCAAGTTCTGTGTACAACTGCAATTAACAATGCCACGCCCACAGCCCACCACAGCCCATAACCCAACTCATCTCGAAGAGAACGAGATAATTAGTTACAATAACTTAAAAGCATTTGCGCATCTCATTTCTGTTTTTTTCGGGCATATTGTCGAGTCAATACGTTAATTGCCTGCAGATAGCATCTTTCATCCAGAGTCGAGTCAGATACTGAGCCATATGTCGACTCATTAATGCGAATATACTCGTATGTGTTCGTGAATACCCTGTATATTTAACTTGTCAAATGGATTGCTATAAAAGATCGCTTAATAACATGCGCAGCTGTCGATCCCGTGGGTCTATCTCTGCGATTAGGGAAACGACACGCACAACACTAATCAAAGGGTTTGCAGACAACGCGGGTGGCTCGAAAAGTTGCTAAGGGAGATGCGTTGATTGATTAAAGGGCTTTTTATTCATTATGAAATTAATGAAAAGTGCTGAAATTTGTTGAGTTATTACCGCAGCTTGTAATAAATTCATTTATGACATTTTAATTGAATTTTTGTAAAGTGAAATGAAGAGTAAATATATTGGAATTTATTGCCTTCCATTTTTTCTTTTTTTCTATAGTTTAACATTTCAGTTCAGGATTTCGTCGTTGATTATTTTAAAAAAGGAAGTAAAGATTTATTTTTAATATCTTCTTGTAATATTTTCAAGACTAAGACTAAGACTTTTATAAATCTTTACTTTCTTTATTATAAGACTTTTCTTTAATAAATTTATCTTAAATTTAAATTTAAGATTTCGTTGTCGTTTGTATTAAAAAATGAATGAACTATATTATCTCTTTGGATATATTTTGAATTTTTAATGAATTTCTTTCATATTTGTATCTTAAGCATGTAAATATTTCGATTTCAGCTAAACATATAATTTATTTCAATATTTCGGTATCATATCAAAAGCAAAGCAAAGAATAATGTATATTATCTTTTTGTAAATATTAAACATTTTAAAGATGTTCCATTTCTTTTTAGTTCAATCTATATTTCAATCATAACAAGAATTCTAAAGCATTTATTTTATATTATTATGCTCAAATTGTAAATGTTTCTATTTCAGTTAAACACATATTTAAATGCAAGTTTTCAATATCGTTTGGTTTAAAAAGTGAAGCAAATAATAAAGTATATTATGTCCTTTTAAATATTTTGATTTTCAAAGCTTCTGCTTTCATATTGTAATCTTAAAAATATTTCAGTTTCATTAATTTGAATTATGGATTCGTCTGTTGTTAACTTTAAAATAATAAAATTAAATGACATTTTATTATTCATCCGACATCAACTTTATGAACAGCCCATCAAATACATATCAATGTGTTAAGGGACACAACAGAGCTTTGCTTCTTCTACCTAAGATTTGACAATTTAATGGGCCAGCCAGCCCACACATAAAATATCAATAATAATGTGTACGATTTTACGAACTGGCATCTCCCAAATGTTCTTATGAATCCAACACACACATACACATATATATCATAACATAAACACACATAGATACTTTTGTAAGTACCAGTTGAGATACAATAAAAACATCTATTGAAACAATTTCATTGGAATAGATGGTTTTTGCTTCCAAAGGGAATAAATAAACAAATGCTGTCATGATATTAACTTCTGGGAAAACCAAAATGAAACAAAACAACACAAAATATGTGTCGATAAAAGACAGAAAAAAATAGAAATAGAAGCTAAACACGAATTGTTTGTGTGGTGGACATTTTGGGTCTGTAATTATTGTGACTTTAATGCTTTTGATATATTAATGAGCGCATTTAAGAAGTTGTAAATGATATTTAACGCATTAGCAAAGAGCTGAACACAAAAAACACACAAACAATAAAAGGAATTGTTGTTAATTTCACGACGAGCACAATTAAGATTTCGTGGCGGCAACAATACAGGTTTTCGTATCCATCAGATACAAATGCAAACAAAAGATACAATGTGCAGCCAAATAAGCCATTAAAGTGGGCGGCAAAAACTCTGGTTGTGGCCTGTTGATTTTCGATTTTCCAAATCTCTCTTTCTCTCTCTACGCAGTTGAAAAATTGATTTGCTGACACATTTGAAGCGTTTTGCCAGCAATTAAAAAGTGTTAAGAGATAACAACAACATTTACAGAACGCGCCAGCTAATGAGAAAATGACTCAAACTCACTCAGCCCACCAACTCATAACCGAAGCTAGAACTCGGTTTGGGGCACTTGAGGCACGCCACATGAGTCACAGACCGGCGCGCCGTGGTAATCAGCGCAATGTCAAGCGTTTTGGCCAGACGCAGACGCAGCCAACTGGCAGATAGATAGACCGCCATCAAGATTTACAGCTGCCGGCCAAAATCATCAATCTTGGGCTCGCTCTTTGGCTACAGCGTGAATCTAATTTATGTGGCAGACTCCAATTCCGAACTCGAACTCAACTGACCGACTGGCGGCTAGTTGTAGATGTAGCTGAAGTTGCAACACGCAACATGAGGCAGCGGCTGTTTAGTGTTTTAAACCTTTTGTTGTCTAGCTCTCTCGAGCATATTCTTAGGTTACACAGGTCAGGTAACAGCTTGACGTCACGCCATCTCGGCACCGTGGTGCGAGCTTAGTCGAAAACCACAGCTAGTCATCTATAAATCTTTGTAGCTGAGTCAGCTCTGACAAAGATTTTCAAAGCTTCGCTAACTGCAAACAAAGTGCAAACTATTTTTAATCAGACAGCTTCTTGGCCTTGATTTAAATAAACTTTTGTTGAAAACACATTTTTCTGTTTCAGATATTTTAAGCTTAGATATAGAAAGTTAATTGAACTTTTATTGTTTTAAGTTTTGATTTGAAATTTTAAATGTGAATGAAAGAATTGAACTCATTACTAAAAGTTTGGTCAGATGAAAATTGCAGAGGTTCTTAAATAATTAATTCAGTTCTGATTAAAAAGTTTTCACTTGAAATAATTTAAATTTAAAATGTAAACTGAAAATTTACTGATACTTTAGATAAACATTTAAGTTTCTAAAGAAATAATGTTCTTAGTTGCTTTGGTTAACAATATGCTACTGTACTCTACCATATACTTTAGTAATACTTTGAATCTAATACTATATCGATTATACCAAATATAGTATTCGGTATTTTTTAAAGTAGTTTCTTTGTATATTTATTAGGTATATTTTTACAGTTTTCACAGATTTAAGTATGCAAATATACCAATAATTAGTATTCGAAATTTTTAGTATTTTCTAGGTATGTTAATTTTGTAAAATTCCAGCATTTTTTTTTTAAGATTTAAGTATATGAATATACCAATTAAAGTCTTTGGTATATTTTAGCATTTTTGGTATATTAATTTGGTGTATTTTTACCATTTATTGAAAGACTTATTATTTCCTCAATTTCTAACTGATAATTTTTTATTTATTTATCTATTAAATTAAAAAAATATCAAATACAAATTAATGTATCAAAGATTTGCTTCCTTATAACTTTTAAGTAAACTTTTCTAAATTTTAATTTTCATTTTCAAAAAAATTCTTTCCTATTTTCGAAATCGATTTCCCTATTCATTTGGCCCCACTGTGCGTTGCCCTTGTGTATGGATCAACGAGTAAATGAATTGAATGGCTGTTGGTTTCGGGTGTGGCAGGGGCAACAACGTTGTGTCTGCCTGCATTCAGGTTGCAACTGTGTGTGGTGTTTTTGTGTTTTACAGTTCGACATTCGACCATAAAATGGGAATTATGAAATGGGAATGTGCTTGAACTTGAAAGGGAAGTAGTAGATAGGGAATGAAAAGTCCCTTTTGTGACTTACCCAAGTATAACCAATTCTCCATATCGCAAACGGGGTTTATCGTGGCCATCGCCACCGTCTTCAGCCAGTATGGGGGATTCTGTGCCGTCGGTGCTGCAAAAACAAAAACAAAGAGAAAGAAATTTTAAATTTTCAATAAACTGCAAGTTTCAACTGTTATGCAATGGAAAATGTGCTTAGCGGTTATCTTCAGGCATTTATGACGCAATTCGCGCAACAGAAAAATAATACAATAAACTCAACTTCTTTACGTATAGTATTTTTACTGCTATTCTTTCGTTTTGCGTTTTGCATTTGCCAACAAACAGTGAATGAAAATGCCAAAGAAATTGCTCATTTTCAGGCATTTTTCCTTCCTTCTGCTTGTTTGTTTCGCCTTTTTTTCTCTTTCTCTGTGTGGTGGGCGCACATTCTAGAATTTCAAATGAGGAAATGCAAAAGGCAAAGTCAGTCGACTCCTCGTTGTCTGGCAATGTGCAAACTGCATTACAATTCCAGTTCTCAGCTTTTGCTTTTGCCATGTAAATTCGACACTGACTTTCTGTCTGAGATGAACTCATAGAAATGCATTCACAGTGGAGTCGAGTCGAGTCGAGTTGAGTTGCATTAACCAAACTAAACTAGGCAATGGCCTTGTAATGCGCAATCGATCGATGGACTAAGGATAACATTTCTCTGTGTGGCATCTCATTAGCCTTTGCATCTAAAAAGTTCCTTCGCTCGTTTGCTTCGAGTTAGTTTTCTGCTTTTTTTTTTTTGGGGCACGTCATAAACTTATTTACAGCAATCTAATAAAACAGCACGGCGCCGGTTGACGCCCACACATAAACAGTGGGGCCAAAACCCCGTTTCCCCCTCCCCCCTCTGCACTGCAGTCGCTTGGCCAGCGGGTAAATGGATTTTATAATATACTCTCAGAGGGGACTGACTCGACTCGACTGTTTGTGTGTGGCACGAGCTGCTTTGGGGTTGCATTGATTTTTGCTCGTTGCATTTAAACTTGCTCCCCTTTTCAGACAGTCAGCGAGAGAGAGGGAGAGAGAGAGCGCTCTGGCGAAAGAGTGAGAGAGAGGCACTTGAAATTGTGCAGCGCAGACAGAAATGCCGTGCGCACCAAAGGGGGAGGCGAAGGGGGCGGTGTGGGGCACAGTCTGGTGGCGCGTGCAAGGTAAATACTCGTTGGAATGTTGCATGCAACGCCGTCTGTCGCGCTGTCGCTAGGCATCAAATTAGCGCTGCAGCCTTGTTTAGGATACAGATACAGACACAGAGACACAGACAAGCCCATCTCCATCCATCCATATAGCTCTACATCCAACCAAACCAACCATCCATCCATCTCTGTCTGCGGATCAACTGGGGCTGAAGACTCAGTCAGTTGACAACACCACGTTGCAGGCCATAAATCAAATGGAAAATGTCGTCAACGTCGCTTAACAGCGCGCTGTTAAGTTTCTGTTAGTTAACAGTTGTTACTTTGCACGAAATTCAAATTAGCGCCTTGCTTAGGAAACATACAGAGACACAGAGAAGCCCATCTCCATCCAACTCAGTCAGTTGACAACACGTTGCAAGCCATAAATCAAATGGAAAATGTCATCAACGTCGCTTAACAGCGCGCTGTTAAGTTTCTGTTAGTTAACAGCTGTTACTTTGCACGAAATTCAAATTAGCGTCTTGTTTAGAAATACAGAGAAGCCCATCTCCATCCAACTCAGTCAGTTGACAACACGTTGCAAGCCATAAATCAAATGGAAAATGTCATCAAAGTCGCTTAAAAGCGCACTGTTAGGTTTCTGTTAGTTTACAGCTGTTAAGCCTTGTTTAGTGTGCAGAAAGAGACACAAGACAAGCCCATATCCATTATTCTAAAAAACTCCATCAATCTCTGTCTGCGAATCAACTGGAACTGAGAATCAGTCACTTTGCAAGCCATAAATCAAATGGAAAACATGATTAACACTGCTTAACAGTGCGCTGTTAAGTTTCTGTTAGTCTACAGCTGTTGCTTTGACCAAAATGCAAATTAGCGCTTTTTTAGGATACATACAGAGACACAAAGAAGCTCGCAAGCTCAGTTGACAGCACCATCTTGCAGATCATAAATCAAATGGAAAATGTCATCAACGTAGTTTAACATCGCGCTGTTAAGTTTCTGTTAGTCAACAGCTGTTGCTATGCCCGAAATGCAATTGGGCACACGATTTGCATCTGATTGTCTTACATGGCGGCACATGCAACAATGCCGCAAGAGTGTCGTCAGCTTAAGCATTACACAATCACGACAAGCCCTAAGACGGCTTTATTTTCGCCCTTTAAGCAATAGAGTTAAATGGATGTATTCACATCACACATCGAAGCATGTGAGTGACAGCATATGAAGCTATTCAACTTATTGTTCTATGCACTTGAATAAGCTCGCAACTATTGCATGTTCATCTCTTTTTTTGTAAGCCAAACAATAGCGAGAGAGACAATAACCAAGGTAACTACTATAAAAGCAACTTTTCAGCTCGAAACAAATTAGATAAATAAATATTAAAAGAATTATTAGCCATCAATTGGCTGGCGCAGCAATTCTTGTATACTCATTTTTTATACAATTGCCACTCTCACATATGAGCTGCTGTTTATTTATTTGTTTTGCCGTTCTATTAGGACATCAGTTACAATAATGGGGCCAAGCCCGGCCCTGGAAACCTTGAGGCTGTTGTTGCTGTTGCTGTTGCCCGCAGCGCTTAATTAAAAAGCAAGTTATAAACAATGCAGCTAGAAGTAAAGTAGGTTAAATTGATTAAGCTTGCATTATTTCTAATTGTGCGGCCGCATTCTGAAGAGATGTTTGCTATCTTGTTGTCGTGGATACACTTAATTAAATTAAAATACAGAAATCTCATCTCGCAAGGCAACAAAAGAACAATTAAATATTTGGACAACAGTAGAGAATAGAAAAAATAAACCCACATTGTGTTGCGTTTCTCCAATCGAAGCGATATAAATCTCAATTATTTCAAGTTAAAATAAATTCGAGAAAAAAAGGGCAGCCATTCATTTGCGTTCCTCATGCAATCATTCAGTCAGTCAGTCAGTCAGCTGTGCTTATCGATTTTCAAAGCCAGCCAAAGAACTAAATACACACACAGAACTATACCGAAGGGGGGAGGGAAGGGAAAATGTATCTATGCATGTGTGTATCTATGTGTTTGTTTAGTGTAAGCATTTGCATACAGTTCGATTTCGAAACTAAGCCAACAATATTGCGATATCGTGTTGCCAGCCACTGACTAAAAGTAAACTAAAGTTATAGATAGTCCGACAGTCGACGAATGTATCCATGAGATACGACGCCGGCTCACTGTTAGATAGCAGCGACGCGTCGCCTTCACCTATACACAAACACACACACACACTCAGTCGATAGACAAATGTGTGTATCTGTATTTTTCGCTGTATCTGTATCTTGTAGTTGTATCTGTGGCTGCTTAGCTGCCAGCGTCATTTAGGGGAAATCAATTTTTAACCACGTCTGTTTGTATCTGTGTGTCTCCCTCTGTGTGTTTGTGTGTGAAAGGCGTAAACATGTATATTATACATTACCTTAACACACTGCTGCGAACCCATTGCCTGACAACATGCTCTCCACATCGATTTTTTCTTTTTGTTTGCCGCATTTTCATGCATGCAACTCGCTCGCCGACAATCGCATTACAATAAATTCTTGGCTGGCAAAAAAGGCTTTGACCATTGCATGTTTCTGTTTCTCTTGGCTGTTGGCAGGCAAGTGCAGTAGGGCGCAGCGTAAATGTCAGGAACAGGGCGTGACATATAAAAATCAGGCCAGATTGCATTATAACTCGACTCGCGATCTCCCTTTGTGTTTTATGCAAATTGATTTGATTATTAGCCTCCTCACATAGCGAGCAAGGTAAATGTATTAGTTGACTGTAATTGCCTGACGAAACGCATTTAGCTAATTTTATGCAGTTTGTCGAGTCCGCAACTAAAGGTCAGTTTAAAAGACGCAAGAAAGATTTATACAATACCAACTCATCAGAGCACTTTACACTCACACAATAGCCAACAAACATTTGTCAGTATTAGTGAGCTTTGAAAAGCTCTGACAACATCTTAAGATTAAAGCTCTAGCTTTTCCTCAAACTTATTGTTCAATTTTATAATAGATGAATGTTGTTTAGTTATATATTATTAAGCCAGTTATAATATAATATTTATCTTGCAGCAATTCAGAGCTTAAGTAGTTAAAAACATTTTCCATTTTTCTCTTTATGTATTATGAGGGGTATTATAATTTTTTGCCTGGTATGTTTTGATTGCAGTATTATATCGATACACAATTAGCCATATTTAGTATTTTGTAATAATTTTTTTTTTGGTATATTTTAACTATAATTCCGCACTGTATTATATCGACATACCAAATATATCATTTGTTATATGCTTGTATATTTCACTATATTCCCTTGGTGTATTTTAAGAACAATTCCGGACTGCACTATACCGATATACCAAATATAGCATTCGGTATATTTCAGTATATTTATTTGGTATATTTTAAGAATATAAGTATTCAATATCTTTAAGTATTTTAGTATATTTATTCATTTTATTATATCGGTATACCAAATAGTATTTTTAGTATACTTTTTGGTATATTTAAAGAACAATTCCGCACTGTATAAAATCAATATACCAAAAATACCATTCGGTATATTTTTCCGACTTATTCACTATATTCTAATGAATTGTTCCGTTTTTGTTTTGCTTCTATTTAAAACTGGTAGCGGTTATCTCACATTCGAATATACTCGACTGTAGTATTCTTACTTGTTTTAAATTCAATTGATTACCAAACCATTGCAAGAAGTGTCGTTTGCTTCAAGGCAGACGCCAAAGTTAATGAACTATTTAAGCGAGTTATAGCTATGGCCAGGTATCCATATCTATATATATGTAGGTATTAGTTCAGCGTGTGCATACATGCATTAAGCGTGTTTGCTTAGGTAGCTGAAACTCGAGCTGATTGCGATTGTGTCTGCTGAATAACTGAAATATGCAACCTGCAAGTTGTTCGCCTGTCAACGGTAATGGGCAACAACAACACCAACAACAACAGCAGCAACGGCAAAAGTGCAAATGAAAGATTAAAAAATAAACAAGGGAGAAACAATAGCTGAGAGACTGAGGACAACACTGGAGGACAGACGACACTTTTTGCGCAGGTGATGCACTGCCATCATCATTGTCTGTCCCTATGTTTACCCTATCTCTCTTTCGCTGTACTTCCATCTCATTCTTGGCAGGTGTTTCGTTACCATATTTTATGGCCAAATTTGTGGCTATGCTGGATGGCACTTCAGAGTCTTTCGCTTCATTCATATGCCAAAGCTGTAGCAGCTGTATCTCTGCATTTGTATCTGTATCTGTATCTGTGTGTATCTGTATCTATGTATTTGCATGTGTATCTGTATCTACAAGTTTGACTGAGTTTTATGTGGCGGCTTTTTGCCACAGCTGTTTGCATTTCAAGAATGAAATTCTCAACTGAAAGACGAACGTCGAAACTCGTTTTGCCAGCGAAATTCGAGCATAAAGCGTGGAGCGCAAATAACAAATTGCAGAGCATAAAAAGTATGCGCAGCTGAAAACTGACTGAACTCTGAATATAATGCCGAATGTCTAGAACAGATTTCAGCTACAGATACAAAGATACAGTCTGAAGCTGAGTTAGTTTGTCAGTCAGTCAGTCAGCTGTTGTTCGCACGCCCCTTTGGCAGCTGCCACGCCCCTTTGCCCTTAGCAGGCAGCTTGTTAGCAGCGTCTCACTAATTATGCAAATCTGCCGCATGTCAATTTCTAAACAACTTTTCTTCCACAATATTTGTTTTATAGTAAGTTCAACTTTATTTTTTTGTTTTCGTTACATAAGCCGCAACTTTGCCTTCAACTTTTTTTTCTCAGTGTTTCTTGTTGTTTTTTTCTCTTCATATTTTGCATAACATTTGTTTATCTTAAACAAGCAACAAGCAATAACAACAACACTACAACAACAACAGCAATGACAATGACTAGCGACTGTGTTTTTTAGCCGGGTTTGCTGCTTATTCAGAAGTTGTTTGGTTTCGAGTTTGGTTTTCATTTTTGGTTCCGTTTGCATTACATTGTTTTCTTTTGGGCCATGCAGCAGCACGTTTTGAACTATTTTCTCCCGTTTTTTGGGCAAACAAATTTGCAAGCAACACTCCCTCGCACTCTCTGCTCTGAGGTGACAACAGCAGCAACAACATTTAAGCCCGACTAAAACTATAACAATGGCAACAAGAGCAGCCAGGCAGCCACCCGAGCATGACTAGCTCAAGCTGAGCAGAGCTGAACAGAGCTGAGCTGAGGGCTGCTCTTGTGCACGCCTTGGCAACAGCTTCAATGGGGAATACCCTAACAGCTGGAGCAGCATTTTCGAAACACCAACAACGCATCCAACTTTCCAACTTAAAAGTTTCCACTCGCTGCTAAGAAAATACGAAATTGCGTACTTGCAAAATTAGTTTTCTTTGTTTGTTTTACTATCTCTTCCTCAGCATTTGCCATAACAAACGCAGCTACTATCTTTATTATGTATCTTTAAATCAATATCTGTATCTAACATTAAGATATATATTATATATTGATCTCTATTTCGAACTGCATCCACTCTTGAATCCTTTCTCAATATATCTTAAACTAAACTTCATTATTGTGTTGCATTGCATCTTTAAATTATCGACATCTTTTACCTTTTTGTATTAATAATTAAATAAATTTTATTTCCGCACTTATTGTTGAATATCTTTATCTATTTGTGTCATACTTCATTATCATTTTAACATAACATTTAAGATATGTATCTGTATCGACATCTTTATTCCTTTTTTCTTTAATAAACTATATTTTTATATTATAATCTCTCTTCCTGTACAGTTGTTATACTAATCTGATCTTGGCGGGTATCTTTAAATCAGTATTTGTATTTATACATTTCAGGCATGTATCTTTA
Source organism: Drosophila sulfurigaster albostrigata (assembly GCF_023558435.1). NCBI lineage: Eukaryota > Metazoa > Arthropoda > Insecta > Diptera > Drosophilidae > Drosophila > Drosophila sulfurigaster. Next base: position 34,977,377 of record NC_084882.1, on the reverse strand, counting down.
TTGACATCTCTATCCTTTTTCATATATATATATTACTTTTATTTTATATAACAATCTCTATATAAATCTGCATTTACTCTTGAAACTCTTCTTCAAAATTTGTCATACTAAACTTCATTAATATTTTGGCATGAATCTTTAAATAGGTATCTGTATCTATGCACCTTAAACACCTAACTTTAAAACATTATCAATATCTCAACATCTAAACTAAATCGATCGACAATCTCTTTTCATCCTCCATTTATCTCTACTTTCTTTCATTACAAAACTACTCACATTTTAATTTGAATCTCAATTTCAGTCAGCATTTACTCTTATATCTTCATCTCTTTCGTTGGCACTTCAAATATATATCTCTATTGATATGCCATCAATACGTTTTGTAGCATTATTTCTTAATCTGCGTGTATCGCAATTAATCTTCATTATCTTCAAACTTCCATTTCCTGCTCTTTTCACACTCGTGAATTGTTTCTTTTATTTCACTTTAGACAACCAGTTTTAGGTTTCAAGAGTATCTCATCTTCTACTTTTCGTCTTTGCCATTTATTTTTATTTTTGTTTTCCTTGTGCTTACCTAGATTTCTGCGCTACACTTTGTTTTGTGTCTGTCTGTGTGTTGTGTGCTGTGTTGTGCCTGACAATTTTCCCCCATTTTGGGGCATCTAAAAATAAAGCCACAAAGCGCCAATCGAATGGAGCCGAGAGCGAAAAAAAAAGAAAAGAAAAACACAGCGCACATTTACAGTGCTTATGCTTTTGGTAGTTTAGTTTCGCTTTTCATTTTCATTTGGAGTACACGTATTGCCATTTTCATTCCACAGTTTTCCTCCCCCCCTCTTCAATTGTGTCTCGACGACTGACTCGACGCTTATTTGGGCCAATGACTGTAACAATTTTCTTTTGCCTTAATCCGGAAGAGAGAATCGAACTTTAAATGCTCGATACAAACAAAGCGAACGAGAAACGAAAAACGCGACTGCAGTTTATCAGCCATGAAATCATGAATATGCTAATTTCATATTTTATGACCAAACGTCGCAGTTTTAATAAACAAAGGCCAAGTCGAGGTCTGGAACTGGAACCGGGATGGAGATGTGGATGGGGTTCATGTTCGGGTTGAGCGATAGAACAATATACTCAAGCGATTCGCTGCGTGATTACGAAATTAATGACGAGCTTAGGCAATGGCTTCTAATTGCAAAAATGTGAATGACAATGTTATGCTCGCTACTTGTAGAAACTACAATTAATTTGCTAAAGAAAAAAAAAGGTGATTAACTTGCAAAGGGCGTGATATAAAAAAGAGGCTTGGTTGGAGTTTCATGACTCTCATGGAATGCGTTAAAAGACGCTCTTCTCTCTCTCTTTCTCATTCATTCTCTCTTTCAATTGCAATAATTGCTGTGCCTTTGAATCGAAGCGTTTATTTCATTAATTAACATATGCTGTCATCTAATGGACATGAGCCACGATATAATACTATGAAAATCGATGGCATTTTAATTAACGCACACACAGCACAGATAAGACACTCGAACATAAACAAAAATATCTTGTACTCTAGTCTGACATTTGCTTTTGGCCGCTGTTTAACGTCATACTTAATACAAAGTTCATAGAAGATAAAAATATATATATAAAGTTGTCGACAAGCACATTTTTTATTTTTTTTGGTATTTCTCATTGAATAAAACATGTAACAATTCATTATTTCACTTGGCTGCGATTTCGAATTGTTTAAACAGTATTAAGAAATCGATTAGTTAACAATGTGTTAAAAAAAAAAGAAGGAGGTCGTTTTGCTTCGTTTGCTCAATGAATGAATGAGTGGGGAAAAAACGAGTGCATTTGGCATTTCATTAAATATTATTGTATGGTATATTTATTACGTGATGACATAGCTTAAAGAATTGTAAAATATATCTCAACTTGTTTTAGACGTATCTTTTATAAGTACATTAAAAATTATACACAATTCAATTGATTTAATATACTGCAAAGTAAGAAGCAACATGAAATGAGGAAGAAGATTTAGTGAAATATATAATTATATTACTTAAGCCAGACATTCTTCAGGATGTTTTTAAAGAAATCAAATAAAATTAAACTAGATTCTAAAAATATGCCAAATTAATATACAAAAATACAAAAATATAGTGGTAGTCGGTATATTTTAGTGTTTTCGGTATCATGATTTTGTATATTTCTTAAAATACAGCTTTATCTTACTTATTTTCTTTATATAGATATATCGGTAAAGCATTGCATTAAAAATATACCAAGAGTACAAAATATATCAACTTTTCAGCCAAAGAAACTTAGACCCGATTGCAGAAGACTTTTTTTGCCATACAAAATTATTTCTTCCTTCAGGAATCATAAATACTGAAGTTAATATTGTATGTATTCAAACTAAATCTAAATTTAATTTAGAAAATCCAAAATTACAGACATTTTAATTCACTCAGCAAAGAATTATTAAATGGAGAAGGAAATTCATACATAAGTAAGTTTGGAATTTAAATTCAATTCATTGGCTGTTTTTTAAGCAAATCTCCAGTTAAAATATTTAAAATATCTTAACTTGTTTATATAAATATTTATTTCATCTTTTCTATATCTTAATCTGTTGACTACACAGCAAAGAAATATTAAATAGATTAATGAAGGAGCAAACTCATAATAGTCGTTAAGGGCTTTGGCACTTGAAAGCAAATCAGTTTCTTTAACGATTGTTAAGTCACAGCAGCTCGCAGCAATGTTAATACATAATAAAGTATTATTTCAATAGGGCATTTTCAGTTGAAATATTGTTAAATAAATGGTAGCAGGTTGTTAAACTCATTATTCTCCCATCACAGTGCCCAAAATAGCAACGAAACAAACCTCACACAACAAAAACCAAAAAAAAAACACACATAAAAGAAACAAAGCAAACAAAGTGTGGTAAAAAACAAGCGAGAGAGAAAAACAAAATAAAATTGAAACCACTTTGCGCTCTGTTTGGACTCGTGGGTCATTTGGGAATTATTTCATGTGGGTGTCGCTGGGAGTACCCTCAACACACTTCTTAGTTGCCACATTTTGTGGGTGTCGCCAGTTACCATCGGCAAAGGCAAAGGCACTTAATTATTTACCCTTGTCCCCCTGTTTAATGAGTGAACGGAAATTGAAACTTTAGGCATTCGGTTTAGTTTTTTTCCATACTTGTTTTTTTAAATAAACATTTAAGCAAAGAAGATGACATAATTATAAGAGACAACAACAATTATTGTGTGCAGCATGCTGCAAAGTTGCAAGTTGTAGAAAAGTTGTAGAAAATTGTCATGTCAGACGCGTGACTGAAATGATTATGATATAATGGCAAAGAAGAAAGCAAAAGCAGAAACGAATGTTATAACAATAAATGTTGGACAGGTTTGATGATAAGTTTGCGGAACCCGCAGCTCAGGCGGAGTATGACAAGAATCCAGATAGTAATCGCAATTAATTTATGAATTCAAAATATATACTATACAAATGTTTATAAACTTTTTTGTGGTCGAAAGTGCGTGTGTACTTTATCAAAGCGCGTTTGACATTATCAACTTCGGCAGCCAGCTTGACGATCAACGATCGACGAGGCGTAAAAAGTTCTCCCCCCGAAATTTGACCCACTTAGGACTTTAAAGAAAGTGAGGGAGAAATGTATATTGCCTCGCCTCGCCTTGGCTCGTAGATCAATCAGAAGACCTTTTTACTTTTATCGATTTTCTTTGAGTTCACGCTTCTATTTTTGGGGACTGCACTTTTGTAGAATGCGCTCTCTCTATTTTTGGATACGCTGGAAGATTTATTATAGCTTGCATGCCACAGAGAGTCAGTCGAGTCAGTCAGTCATTCAGTCAATCTCACAGTCCGACAGTCAGCCATGTTTACACACTTTAATTGCTCGACGTGGAGGCAAAAGCCACGGCAACAACATGGCACGACAGGAAATGCTCTGGCGAGCACAAAATTGGTTATTTTCGTGAGTGTATGAGTGTGTTTCAATGTGTGTGTGTGTATGTGAGAGCACACGCCCACCCGCCTTGGCTGCTGCTTGACTGCTGGTCGCTGTTGCTGTGGCTGTTGCTGTGCTGTGTAGCTGTTGGCCATGGCCATAATCAAGCCAATTTAATAATATGTTACGCTGCACACAATTTCACCTGCAAACCCCAAAAGCAAGACAAGTCCACTTCGAGTTGAAGTCCAAACCGAAGTCGAAGCCGGAGTTGAGCCTGCCAGCGATGAATATTCCTGCCTGCCTCCTTAAAAGCTCCTCAAAAGGAGCAGCCACTGAACTCCAGCGGGAACAACGCAGAGCTCAGAGCGTTGATCTGGCTGACCAAAATTGCGATTTGATTAAAAATTATGCTCGTATGTATGCGCAGCGCATGCGTGCCAATAAACCCAAGAGAACGAGAGAGAATTCTAGAAAGAGATGGCAAACCGAGTTGGGGGACAATAACATTTGGCACAAAGCTAAATAAAATCAAGTAAGAAATCTACAGTGGAGTCAGCTCGACTTTGAAATACCCGTTATTTTGAATGAAAGCAAAATAGTATAGTATTATTCTCAAAATATACCAAATTAATATACTACAGAAATACTAGAATATATAGTTGGTACATTGATACAGTAATATATTCAAAATATACTACATTGTCAGACAAATCTACTCAGACCTGTGGTATATTGATATAGTAATATATTGAAAATATACCATAAGGTACAAAATATACCACATTGTCAGCCAAATCTACTAAGACCAGTGGAAAATAGGTGTTTTTTCCCATACAAAACGTTTTCTTAAACTACTTCTACAATTTTTATTTGAACAGAACTAAATTCTCAGGAATCATAAATACTGAAGTTATTATTGTACGTACCAAAACTCGCAGCTGTAGCTGCAAAATTACGCTTGTTATTCGATTTTTGTGGATTTGTAGGGGCGGAAGTGGGCGTGGCAAAATTTTGAAACAAACTTCAGATGAGTGCAAACATAACAAGTGAAATCTAAAAAATTATATCCCTATCTCTTATAGTCTCTGAGATCTAGGAGTTCATATGGACGGACGGACAGACAGACTGTTGACGCTGATCTAGAATATAGAGTTTGAGATACTTTTCCTGCCGGCACAAAGTTATAATACCCTTCTAGCCTATGGGTAGCGGGTATAAATACGCTCGACTTGGCGTACGTGACATTCGAGGGGGCTGGCTGGACATCAACTGGAAAGACAGCTTTCAGAATATGCGCATTAGATGATGGTGGCGAGGAAGCCTTTTGACTTCGCAACAACTTGACAGCAACACAACTCGCCATGCGCCATGAAAGGGCAACGAAATAACAAACAACTTCTTAGTGAATTCTCTTTAATAAATAATGCTGCCGCATTTAGTTTACTGAAAAAGCAATTATCAATTGATTGTGAGAACAGCAAACGTAGTTTTTAGATTTGGACTTACACTGAGAATACTTTAAAGCGGCTTAAGTAACCATTAAGCAAGAGCTTGGGAAAAAGCTAATCTGAACTACTTTTGATCATAAATCATTTAAAGAATGCACCACGCTTCTGAAGTTAGTAATATATTCTATATTTAGAGCATCAAACACTAATACATTTTGTGATCGTTTAGACAATTTAAACTGGTTTCTTTTGTCAAGGAAATATCTTTTATATTGCACAGCATAATTTGTGCAAAAAGTAAATTTATGCAGCAGCAATTCTTTAGTAATTTATGCATTCATTTATTTACATTTTATTGAACCAAATTTAGTTAACAATCAACAGTCAAAATCTTTTCTGCTACTGATAATTAGTTTGCTAAATATATCACTTTTCAGCTGAATAGAGCTTCATTTAAATAGAAAGCAGTTAAGGGCAACTTTTTCAGCATTTGAAGTTATCTATATCTATTTTGATTGCTTGAAACTCATAAAATGCCTTTCTAAGAATATTTTAAAATATGCTTTTTCCCCATTTTTCTTGTTATTTTTCATCATTTGCAGCGTTGTTGGCAAATTTGAAAGCTCGAGCTGATGCAGCTGAGTTTTGCAGTCGAGGCACACTTGACTGCAACATTTCAACTCTTTATTATTGTTGTTGTTGTCGATGATGATGATGTTGTTGTTGTTGTCGATGATGATGATGATGTTGTTGTTGGAGTTGCTTTTGTTGTTGTTGTTGGTGCTTTCGTTAGCGTAGCAATTTTGCACGTAATTCGTCACGTAGCAAAATGTTGTTGTTGCTGATTATGCATTGAAAATTGCAGCCGGCAATCTGCATAGCCAGAAAGACAGAGAGAGGAGCAGAGAGGAGAGACGACACAAGGAGGCAGCCGGCTAGCTAGTCAGCCAACCAGCTAAAAGTCGAAGCCGAAGCCGAAGCGTTCCTCACTCAAGCATGCCTCTCCAAGCCGCAGTTCCTCCGACTGAACCTGAACCCAAAAGCGATGCCAGCTGCTTTGATGGCTCTCTAGATGTGGCTTTGGCTCCAGCTGTTGCTGTTGCTGTGTTGCTGTGTTGCTGATGCTGATTACGCCCGCGGGCGAGCGAAAGCCATAAATATGCATAAAGGAAAACAACAACAACAAAATATGAAATACATTTCAGCAACAAAACAACAAACAACGAGACAGCCAGCAACAACATTCGTGCGCCAATTAATGCCAAATTGAAATAAAGCCATAAAACATGGACATGCCTCGCCGCCACTCTCCACTCACCACTCTCCAAAGTCTCCATTCTCCATTCACCATACTCTCCACACCCGAACCCAACCCATTGCGATCCCTTGGAGACCCGCATTTCATACTAAATCTTTCTCTGGTTCATTGACATTTAATACGAGTGTAACTGTGACATTTACCCAAAAATCAAAGTTACAAACCAATTCTCGTACTTGTGTTTGCATTGTAATTGCAGATTGATTCCAACATGTCAATCAAAAATTTCAGTCGCAGCCAGGCGCACAAATACCAAAGTTCAGCTGCCAAGGGTCAGTCATGCTCTGACCCACAATCTTTTTAATAGGCCGCAGCAAAAGTGGCCAAATCGAATGAGAAGTCAAGAGATTGCCTGACAATTTCAGTGTATTTAAGATCCTAAGATATGTGAAATTATACTTAACTACATTTAAGGTATACAAGAATAATTTAACTATGGTACAATAAATATTATAATCAGAATAACTTATTGGAATAAGAAAATAAAATTGATAAATAAACACTAAACTTTAATAGGAGCCAAGGCGGTATTTAGTATTTAAATATACCGAAATTTTGTGTATTATATAAAATATATAAATTTCAGTATGAGCGAAAGTGGTATTATCATAAAGATATACCCAATAAATATACAGAAAATACCAAATAATCATACCAAATGTTGTATTTGGTATATAAAAATACCAAAATTTGTATATATAATAAAATAATTAAGTTTCAATGGGAGCGAAAGCAGTATTATCGTTAAGATATATCAATATACCAAGTATCATATTTGGCATATAAATATACCAAGATGTTGTACGTGTAATAAAATATAAAAATTTCAATACGAACAAAAGCGGTATTTTCGTTAAGATATACTAAATGTTGTATTTGGTACCATATAGTAAAATTTAGAAATTAAGAACCGCATATTAAAGATGTTGTAGACAAAAAAGCATTACTCAAAAATTCAATTTTATATTACCGCCTCAATTTCCAATTAAAAGCAGCCTAATTTACGAATGACAGTAAATTATTTGTGGGTATGCAATAAAGTCATTTGATTAAGTTCATTTCGCATTAAACATTAAGCCAAAAGCAATAACGCTTTTAAGAACTGTAGCAACGGCTCCAAAGGAATTTTCCTAGGCCAACAGCAACAGCAACAACAACTAAGTCGTTGCCAGGCCAACTGTGCCGATTATGTCACTGAGCTGCACGGGTTACAACAAACCCGTCTCCAAGCACACACAGTCCATAAAACCCTGTCCGCCTCCTTTATCCCTCTCTCTGCTGCATATTATTATCATTACGTGTTTTGTGGCATTTGTGTTGCCCCCTCTCAGCACTCTCCCTCTTGCTCTCTGTAAAGCTTTTTGACTGACATGGGTTGAGTTTTTGGGGCCAGGTTGGAGGAGGTCGTTGATGGGCAGCCAGAAGAAGTGTGGAGCGGTGCGGTAGTCCTTAAGCCACCATTGGGGTCGCAATTTGCTAAAGCATTTCCCAGTCAAGTCAAGGAAAAAAGAAGAACGCGACAAGTGACATGTGAGAAATTATTTGTAAAGCTGTCAAAGTGACGTTCCCAAATCCGTAAAGTGTCCCAAAAATAGTAATCCCTCCGCCTTCCGCCATCCGCCCCTCGTTTGCCCCTCAAAATGCAAATGTCAAAAGTTGGGGCAGGCTCATAAATTTAATTGTTGCGAAATGCTATGGATACTTTGAAGTGGCGCCCCCTAGCGACCTCCACATTGTTGTTTGTATTGTTTGTTTCAATTTTGCTAATGCAAGAAATGTTTTTACATTTTGAAAGCGCCTCAGTTCCGTTCTAGTTTCTTCATCCATCCCTTGGCTGACGAAATGCCAAGAAATTGTCGATGCGATTACGTTGAGTGAGTGAGCCAAAGGTTATCGCCAAGTGTGTTGTAAGTTGTGTTGTTGTATTTAGGGTGGGTCCGAATGTGGGGCTTAGTTAACGGCACCGTTAAAAACCCATCAGCACAAAATTTACCATGCGCACTTTCAATTTCATTTCGAGTTTCAGTCGAATTTGGAACGGATATTGACGCAAAGAAACAAAAACAAACTCTTGGAAGTACTAAAAACGTGTACTTGGAGTACTTGAAAATACATAAAAACTTTTCTTTAGATTTCCGCCAACGAAATATTGCATTATAAAGCGTGTTTCCGTTCCTCAAAACATTCTTATCGTTTGGGAATTGCCAAAAATACAAAAATGCCGATAAGAATCGTCAACTTCCTCAGGCAATAAATATGGCAAACTATTTGAGCATTACAATAATGAAATGGATTTATCCATAAGCAGCTTACGATTATCATTAATAATGCATAATTAGTGAGCTTGAATGACAGGTTGTTATTGAACCTGCGGCGAATATAAGGCTACAGGTAACATTATCTGATGGCAATGAATCACAAATAGTAAATAGTTATGAATAAAGATACTCTAGTTATGAATAAAGATACTTTGAGTAAAGATATTCTACTCTACCAGAATTATGAGGCAATAATATATTTTATTCTGAAATTAGAACTTTAATTAGTTAAACATTCTTTAAGTAAATTTCGAGTAGTTCTAAGTTTAGAATCTAAACTGCATCGACACAACGATTTCCCTTTATTTTATAGAAGCCCCATAAAATTATATGGGAACTCATCAACACGAAAGCAACGATAGCTTATTCTACGAACTGCAAGTCATAAATACGCGCTATCGAATTGACGGAATTCTTCGACACAAAAAAGCAATGAGTAAGTTATGTTTATTTTCGTAGGTTACACTCCTCGAATGCACTTATCAAATCAAAAGTCAATAGCACAAATCAAATTAACTGACGATGACAACACACACACAGTTGAAGAGATACAGATACAAATGTATCTCTGCCAACAACTACTACTAATCATAATCGTTGCCTGCGCCCGTATCTCGGATATTTGTTCAATGAATTTCTCAAATCGCCAAAGCGTGCAGATAATTCATATTTAATTGCGGTAGAGCGCCGCCTCTTGAAAAGCGATCCACACACATGGGGTCTCTGTAATGGAAATGCAAATGTAAAAGCTGCGAGACTCCCCATATGGTCAGGCGACGGCATCCATGACAAGTAGCCAAGTATCCAACGTAACCGCAAACCAAGTTGACAAGTGCAGTGCACACAGCAAGCAGAGAAAGAGACTCAAACTGAGACTGAGCAGCACCTTGATGTAGACATGGATTTATGGATACGAGCTGCACAGCTTGGAGCTTGATGCCCATGTCAACAACACTCTGGCGACGCAGTTGTTGACGTCGTCAATAATCAGACGCTGAACTCATAGATGCAGACAACAGTCGCAGTGCAGTCTCAAGGCGACAGCGTCAACAACAACAATAAACAGAGCGACAAGTTGCATTTTCTTTTCATTACTTTTGTATACCCGGTAGGCAAAGTTGTAAAAGAGTATGACAGCTTCATGGCAAGCTGTATTTGAGAGAACTGCAAATATTATGAAAACAATTTTATGCTATACTCTATATGTTCTCAAGTGACAAGTGACATATATCTGACTGTAAAGAATTGTATCTCAAAGATACAAATACATTACAATAACATTATACTTTATAATAACAATCGTTGGTTAGTTTTATATATAACTGACTGTAAAAATTGTATCTCAAAGATAGTATCAAGCATTATAATAACAATCGTTGGTTAGTTGTATATATTCAAACATTAAAATATCAGTCTTCTTAGTTGTTTCATATTTGACTTTTGCCTATTGTAATGAATTGTATCTCATAGTTAGTTGCAAACATTAAAATAGCAGTCTTCATACTACACTTCACTTTGTTCCCAACTCACTTCTCAGCTAACAAGTATCTCACAGTCTAGCACACTCCACTTTAATGCTTTCTTAGTTGTTTCATGTTTCTATCTCGAAGATAGTTGCAAACATTAAAATAGCAGTCTTCATACCAAACTTCACTTTGCTCCCTAACAAGTATCTCACAGTCTGGCACACTCGACTCCACTGCTTTCTTAGTTGCTTCATGTTTGGCTTTTGCCTATTGCGTTGAGCTTTTCATTTTCGCATTGTTTGCAGTTTGCGCTGTGTGGCGGCAATTGCCATAATCAGTGCAAAAGCCAAAGACAAAGGCCAAGCGACGATTACGGCGGCGTCACTTTCAACCAAACAGCGCATGCAACTATGTATCTGTATCTGAGTGTGAGTGTGTGTGTGTGTGTGTGTGTATCTATGTGTGTGTGCGAGCTTGTATCTCAGTGTGAGAGTGGGAGCTTGGCACACCTGAAAGCTGGTCAGCGACATTGCCTCATCGAGAAACCAGTTTCTTTTACACCTATGACGCATATGAACTGCTCTGAAGTTGAAGTTGAATCTAAAGCTGAAGCTGGACTTCACGCTGGCCTTATAGTTTTTCTTTCCTCTCTCTTTGTGCTTTTCCTTTTTGCTTTTCTTTTTACTATGATTTAATCGCGCTACACACAAAAGACCAATAAAAAATTTACTGCTCTGCTGATGCTGATCTTGTGTTCGAGACGCTGCTTTAATCATTGCTACTTACGAAGAGGCTTCAACTCGACTCGAATCATGTCGAATCGAGAGTGTTTTTTAGCCTCTTTTTCTTTCATTGAACTTCATGTTTTTAATGCAGCAGTTGAAGGGCACATTTTACTATACTATAATACTATAATACCTTATTTTATTCACTTAATTTGTAATGTTTATTTCCTTTTAAACACAAGTTGAAGGACACATTTTCTTTCACAGATCTGTTCTCCCAATAATATTATAATACCTTTCTTATTCACTTAATTTGTCATATATATTTCCTATATCATACTTTCCTATACTAGATAGTTCAAGCAGCCTTCATAGGTATTTAGACTAAGTAAACACTCAGATAATGCATTCTTTGAATAATATTTGCATCTCTTATCGAGCTATTTGCATTTGCATTCTTCTAGACTTTGCCTACGGATTCGGATGCAAGTGTTAAGGTCTGCAATTATAAATAAAACTGGAAAAATAAACACTAGATAAATAATTGTCAGAGGAAGGAAGAAATTAACATGCCTCAACAGTTGAATAACTGGAAGAGAGTTTGCAATCTATTTGATTATTTGATTCATCATACAAAGACAACAACGACAACGACGACAATTGTGATGACTGTACAGTGAACACATGAGCAATGTTTGCAATGTTTATTATCCACTGTCTGCACAATTTTTTATAATCATTTTTATGGGTGCAGTGTATTAAAATTAATGACGTTCACTTTGCGATCGGCTTGTGTAAACTGCTTTTTTCCTTTTTCGTTTTTTTTATAATTTGTTAAATACATATGTGCAACTTTTACCCATACAAATTGTTGCTATTGTTGTTGATTATTAATTGGAATAATTAGGTTTCGGAGCAAACACTTTTTGTTTCATTGTTTCGCTTTACATAAAAAGCTTTTTCATGTTTTCATCGCTGATCTGCCTCAACAATTTGTTAGTTAATTGCCGTAATTTGATGGTGTGTTTGCATTAAATCGACAATGCATCATAATCGTTATCTAACGGCACGATGAAAATGCAAAAGCAATTCGCACATGCGTCACCAACACCGAAGGCCAAAGCACAAAACAAACAGGTGCACTTAATCGATAGACACAAGTGCACATCTCTAATAAGTAGAGGCGAGGCGAGGTCACTTAGTCAGCGCAATTAATCGATAAACGCAAGTGCACATCTTTAATAGGTAGAGAAGAGGGGAGGTCAAAGTAATTAATCGATAGAAGCAAGTCGCTTAGTCAGTTGCATTAATCGATAGACGCAAGTGTACATTTCTAGTGCAGTTTATTCGAGGTCAATTAGTCAGCGCAACTATTCGATAACCACAAATTCACATCTCTAACGAGTACAATCGAGGCTATCAATGTAATTAATCGATAGAAGCAATTGCACATCTCTAACAAGTTGTGGCGAAGTCACTTAGTAAGTGCAACTATTAATCGATAGACGCAAATGCACATCTCTAGTTAATTCAAGGTTAGTTAGTAAGTGCTATTAATCGATAGACGCAAGGGCACATCTCTAGCAAGAAGTACAGTTGAGGTAGTGAAATTAATCGAAAATGCAAATGCACATCTCTAAGAAGTCGCATCTCTAGCAAGAAGTACAGTTGAGGCGAGGTTAGCTACAACTCGCTGAACAATCGCATTTATCATCTGGCCTGCGCATTGTTTTCCATTTTGCTAATCCGTTGATCCGAAATATGCTCAACCCAGATTAAGATAATACTCCAAAAGAGAGAGAGAAAGGGAGATAATGAGAAGAAAGACATCTTTGTTTTGAGTGTACGACGGGTTCAAAGTCACGACAACACATAGTTTTCGCCCATTCGCTTTATCAGCCTCGAAATATTATTGCTTCTCCGCTCCGTTCATATAGATTACAATTGCAGTGACAATTTGCAGCTATATCAAATAAAGTACACAAAGATATCATTTATTTACCATGCTGAACACTGAGTAATCAATAGTTGGGATTGAAATGAATTATTTGAAAACTTTACAACTTTTTTCAGCAGTTTCGATCGCTTTCTGGTTTGTCTTTCGACTGCAGCAAACAGTGCAACGCATTCCGGCAGCAAAGCGGCGCCCCTAAAGATTAACATTCCAATAGAAATGGTGTCATATCTAAATACCATCAATAGGCAAGAGTGAAAATGATTAAACTACGAGTATGAACACATGGACACAAAGTGTAACTCTGCTAACATTTACATGCCAGCTGAAATTTAATGTTGATAAGGTATTCCATTTGGAATATTACTTTTGGCATTAATAATAAAAAGAGAAGCGAAAGAGGGAGAGATTCTATTTCTATATCATTCTTCGTACGTTCCCCACAGCAATCTACTATTTGCATGCAACTACAATAAATAATAGCAACAGACTCGCATATACAATATATCTTTATGTGTGCTCTCCAGCTCTTTACAAAATCTGGCTCCCTTTTGGGATGATGAGTTGAGTTTGGGAGTGGAGGGAAGGAGGGAGGAAGGGAGCCAACCAAAGCTGCACAAACTGCGCAACATATTGGCAAAAATGTGGGTCAACAGCAAAACCACAACAATAACGCTCAATGAACGCCACAACAATAGTTATCAAGTACATGTGTGTGTGTGTGTGTGTGTGTGTGTGTGTGTGTGTGTGTGTGTGTACCTACGAGTTTGTGTCTGGCTCTGGCTGCAGTTACAAATCAAACCCCCGAAGCGCAGAGACAGAGCGACAGAGAGATAGAAGCAGACTAAAAACCAACCCAAAATACCAAAGGCGCGCCTTTGTTGTTCATCGTCGTCGTCGTTCCATCAACTTTGTTTGCAATTCGAAAATTGCGCGAAAAGTAACGCGCACAACTCACACATACACATAGTAAACTCACACACACACACACAAATGCAATTACGCACTAACTAACGTGGAAATTATGCAAGTAAACAGATTAATTGGGTCACTAAATGGGCGCACACACTGAAGCGAGCATGAGCAGGCAGGCAGGCAAAATACATATCAAATATGTACATGCCCGTATTTAGTATTAAATATGTATATATATAGTACTATATGTAGGAAGATATACCAGGCTAAGCTAAGGGATGGCTAAAGCTAACGCTGTTAGAAACTCATCAACGAACCAAACCAAAACAAGTAAGAAAGCTACAGTCGAGTGTACTCGACTGTGAGATACCCACTACCCATTTTGAATAAAAGAAATGAATTTTCGGTATTATTCTCAAAATATACCAAATATACTGCAAAAATACTAAAAATACCAAATGGTATATGTGGTATATCGATATAGTACCGCATTTAAAATATACCATAGATAGCTCAATATACCAGATTGTCAGCCAAAGCAAGACCCTAGTAAGTGGGCGTTTTGCATTAGTTGTTGTGCTATATAAAAGTATTTCTTTAATAACTTCGACAATTTTATCTGATCGCAACCAAATTTTTAGGAATCATAACTACTATAGTAATTATTGTACATACCAAAATTCGCAACTCTAGCTTTAAAATTACGCTTGTTATTCGATTTTTTTTGATTTTCGGGGGCGGAGGTGGGCGTGGCAAAATTTGAAACAAACTTGATCTGCGTGCAAACATAACAAATGCTGTCGAAAAAATTATAGCTCTATCTCTTATAGTCTCTGAGATCTAGGTGTTCATACGGACAGACGGACGGACACACAGACACACAGACGGACAGACGGACATGGCTATATCGTCTCGGCTGTTGACGCTGATCAAGAATATATATACTTTATAGGGTCGGAGATGCCTCCTTCTACCTGTTACATACATTTCCTGTCGGCACAAAGTTATAATACCCTTCTACCCTATGGGTAGCGGGTATAAACACAACTTTACGTGGGTGGATGGCAAAACATCCGGCTTTATATTCATACATATTTTTATGCTAATTAAACTACACACACTTTGGCATGTTTTGGTATTTAAATGAAATACTAAATCCCCAACTGCAAGCAACATAATGAATGGGCTCTAGATAAGCGAAAACAAACGAACTACATTAGTTGTTGTGCTTTAGAACTCTCGGCTCTCTAATCAAAGCACTTAACTATAAATAAATGACTGCAGTTTAAGTATAAAGTGCCCGACTGTTAGATACCTTCTGAGTAACAAAATTAAATGCTGAATTTCAAATTTAAGAATATTTATCTTTTCTAAAATGCATGATGTAAATGAAAATTTAATTCTTCTTTCATTTTAGTTTAACTTTTAGATTTTTAAGGTATTTGTGAGTACTTTTCTTCTCTGAGTACTGAATTACTGAATTTCAAAATTTTTAAAATGCATAATGATAACTAGAAACTTAATTCTAAATACGAAACATTTCTAAAATGAATAATATACATGAAAATTTAATTACTATATATCATTTTAGTATAATTTATATATTTTGACGTGTTTGAAAATAGATTTATTTTCTAAGTCATATATTTATGTTTCTTAAATGATAAAAATTAAATTGGCGTTTATACTATTTTCTTGTTTAAATCATGTTTATGTTGTAAAATCTTCTTTTTAGTTTATAAACTTACATTATACTTTTCTTCTCTAAAAGTCGTAAATTTATGTTCCTCGCATTGTTTATTTAAGGGTCATACTTGCTTTTTAATCGTTTATTTTGTAAAATTTTCTTTTAAGTTGTATTTTTCTCTAAGAGTCATATATTTATATTCCTCACATTGTTTTTCTTTAGTTTGTTTAAGTAGAAAAGAATAAAGTGGCCTTTGTGCTACTTTCTTGTTTTAATCATATTTATGTTATAAAATCTCCTCAGTATATTATTCAAATAAAGTATTCTAATAATCAAAGAAACTATCTGCATTTACATCACATTTTAACTACACTTTAAAAAAAGTTGTGTGTTTAGAAATATTTGTATCTTTAAAAAGAAGTTGTATTCGTTTAGAAAGAGTTCTACCTTCCACTTAAAAAAAAGGCGGTTGATCAATCTTCACAGAACACTTAATTGTTGTACTAAAATAAAAGTGCTAATGCTTCCGTAATTTGCATAAATGATGTGCAATTTATTAACCCCATAATAATTCTCATTCTGTCTGCGCAACAGCTAAAAGCTTTTTGAAGATTTCACATGGCAAAGTAGTTGCTATGCTGTTGGCAGCATAAATTGGGCCAGTTAACTGTACAAAAAAAAGCCGGCTAACAGCAAAGTGTACAAGGCCAATTTGAGTGATGTGTGCGAGGTGTTCCAAGTGCTGCTTTTTTACCCCACACATTGTCGGTACAAAGTGCAAATAACTCCAACGTGCAGCCCACAATGTTGCCAAAAATGAAAACGTATTTAACATATATGAACAATAACTATGTAAGCAGCGAGTGTCGCTCTATTGTGGGCTAGGAATTTCCACACATTTTGGTGCTTTGTCATCTCATTGTGTGGGAAATTAATTGTTCAAAATAAGACATTGAGCGAATGCCATATAATTATTTCAAGTGAGTACACAAAAAAAGTAATGGCAAAGACAAACCCAAGAGTGGCGGAACTTACCTGCAAAAAATAAAAGAGAAGAGAAATGGAATGGTTAGCAAAACTTATATAGTATATATTGAATCTTTTATGGCAATAACAAGTTAAGTGCAACGACCCAAGAGCACAGACAGACAGACAGACAGCGACAGACATCCTGCAACTTGAGCTCTTTCACTTTCCTGCGGGCGCTTTTCTGTCTTTCTGTTTTTATACCCGCTACCCATAGGATAGAAGGGTATTATAACTTTGTACCGGCAGGAAATGTACATATGTAACAGGTAGAAGGAGGCATCTCCGACCCTATAAAGTATATATATTCTTGATCAGCGTCAACAGCCGAGACGATCTAGCCGTGTCCGTCTGTCCGTCTGTCTGTCCGTCCATCCGTATGAAACACTGGATCTCAGAGACTATAAGAGATAGAGCTATAAATTTTTTCGACAGCATTTGTTATATTATATTTGCACGCAGATCAAGTTCGTTTCAAATTTTTGCCACGCCCACTTTCGCCCCGCAAATCAAAAAAAAATCGAATAACAAGCGTAATTTTAAAGCTAGAGTTGCGAATTTTGGTATATACAATAATAACTATAGTAGTTATGATTTCTGAAAATTTGATTGCGATCAGATAAAAATGGAAGTGGAAGTTATTGAAGAAATACTTTTGTATGGGCAAAAACGCCTACTTACTGGGGGTCTTAGTTGCTTTGGTATATTGTGCCGTCTATGGTATATTTTGAATGCGGTGCTATATCGTTATATAGGTGTATTTTTAGTATACTTGAATTTTTGGTATATTTTGAAAAATACCGCAATATTTTGCTTTTATTCAAAATGGGTAGCGGGTATCTCACAGTCGAGCACACTCGACTGTAACTTTCTTACTTGTTTTCTCTTTTCTTATTCTTGTTGTTGCCCGCATCGAAGATGCCAGCACAAAGGATCTTTGGAGCTGGCAGGTTTGTTGCCTTGCACAAGTGGCCACAAGACGCTTTTGGCTCGGACTCTCTTTCTCTCTCTGTCTCTAGTAATGTAACCGGAAACGCTGGCAACAAAAGTTCAAAGTTCTTAAAGGACACGAAGCGCAGCTGTGTTCTCTTCTGTTGTGCATTTAAAGTGCAAACGCACCACGCGAATTAAGGTCAAATCATGCACAAAGGCTGAGAGCAAAGACCAGCTCTAAGCACTCCTCCTCCTCTCTTCCCTCCTCCCTTCACCCTTCTCGAAAGCTCAGACTGACGCGTCGGCTGGTTTTTGTTGCCAGTAGTTCGTCAAGCTCTGAGCATGAGATGTGTGCTAGATGTGTGAGGTTTGAGGTTTGAGGGGTTCCGCATATTAATGACAACGACATGACATAAAACTTTTTGTTGCCTTTCTTTTTCGTGTTGTTGTTGTTGTTGGCACTTTTTTTTTTTTTGTTGCAGTTTTCTGCTGCACAGGATGTGTGCAAGTTTTTCATTGCAGCTGCAACTCAGCGACGCTCATATCCTGCACACAGTCTGTATCCTGCATCAAGTTTTTTGCTGCTGCTTTTTTTTATTTTGTATTTTTTGTATTTTTTATTTTTGCGCGTTCTCTTTCCTAAGGGAATATACTCGCATTTACAAGTTAGTACATGGGAATGTGGCAACAGCAAGTGTGTATCTATGTGGAACCTTTCAACAAACCAGAATCTAGCGTGACACTATTTTGGATCTTAGGAATCTCAACTTAATACGAGAGCAATCAACGAGGAAGCTTAGCTAACATAACATTTGTAGTTTTGATAAAATAAATAGCAATTGCAGCTGCAGTAAACGTTACTTTTAACAGCAGTTTGAACAATAACAGTAACAGTAAAATGAAATGAAACAGCATTTCATTCAAAGTGAGATCAAATTCAGATTAGTTAATAATGAGAGAGAATTCATATAGGAAGCTTAACAGGAAATATAACATTCGTAGTATAAATAACATGAACTATAATTAACAGTAACAGTAGCATTAATATTAACAGTAGCTTGAACAATAACAGTAACAGCAACTGAATATCATCAACAACAGCAACTTGAGCTGTTCAGTTTCTTATGAGAGGATTCAAAGATACACGAGTAAGCATAAAAGCTTATATAATACTATTAGTCTGAATAACATGAAATATAGTTCCATTAACAGTAACACTTGCTTAAACAATAACAGTTCAAGTAAATTTAACTGAAGCAGCAATTCATTAATTCCAAGATCACAAACTATTTAGTTCACAATGAGAGAGAATTCATATAGCCAAGCTTAACAGAAGTCTGAATAACATAGACTGTAGTTACATTAACATTAACACTAGGTTCAAACATTAAAGTAACAGTAACAGTAATTTTAACTGCAACTGAATATCATTAAACATAACATCACAAACATTTCAGCTACTAAAGAAGAAGCTTAGCAGACAAAGTAACATGATCTGAACTTTCATAAACATTAAAAGTTATTGTTATTTTTATGGTATTCAACATTAACATTGACATTAACTTTAACTCCATTAGATTAACATTAATATCACAATCTTCGAAGTTGAAAGGATTCAACATACCATTATACGACTGAAAAACCTCATCTGTAGTTACAAGAGTAATAAATGTACTTTTTAATGTTACGTTGAGATTAACATTACCTTCAACATTCAACAGTAACATTGACATTAACTTAAACTGCATGAAAATAATATTGATCATCACGATCTTGTAACTAAGAACTCTTTGTTAATCACATTCGTTAATTAATATAGCAAATAGAATTTACTTTACTTCCAATCGAAATCAGTCAGCCAAGCGCTTCTTTCTCATCTCATTTAAACGTAAGCTTAGCAAAAGGTTGACAAACTTTGGCAACTAAAGTGCAAACTAATCAATTGCTTCGCAGCAAAGTGACGAATAAAAATTCTCTTTGTGTAATCCCAATTTGCAATCATCTCTCGTTTGCTATCTTTTATTTCTCGAGCACTCAAAGTGAATTTATTGCTTAAGCCAGTTGCTTCAACATTAAATCAAGTTAGTGCAAGTTGAAACTAGAATTGGATTCGAACTCAAGTGAGTGTCTGATTTTCACATACATTTTTAATGCGCTCATCATGATGTTGTTTGGGTGCAGATAAGAGACTTTGTATAGTCCAATGCAAAGCTTTGATTTTAACAAGCCAATCGGTCTGCAATCGTTAAATGAATTTTTCATTCACTTTTTCACTTTCGTTTTTCACACATTCCCCTTTACGAGTCCAATGCAAATTTGTCGTAAATTGTTGTAAATTGCTGTAAAATGGCTTAACCAAAAAATAATACAAAGAGCTGACCAGAAAACTTTCACTTTACAACTCGAAGAAAAGGCACAGCAATCAGCTCCTTAAGTGGGTCAAAATGCTGCAGCTTGAAAATCTTTTTTGGCTTATCGCAAAACGCTTGATGAGCTTGATTCTTTTTTTTTCCTTTTTGCATTTGAGTTTGAGTTTGAATTTTTGGGTCTGCGCTCGAGTTCGAGTTCAAATGGCAATGCACGCAAAGGCGAAATTGCTTTTCAACTGCTACAAAGAGGAAGAGAGGAGCAAGAGGAGACTGCGGTTGAGATGTGCGCTGGCTGATAAAAGATGCGCTGCGTGAACTTTGAACCCATCGCCAGCTCGGTCAGCAGCAAATATTACAGTTACACGCACACAGGCCAATTTGACAATGAACTTTGACATCAAAGTTTGCATCGGCTATAAATGTGAGAGAGAGAGAAAGAGAGAGACTCTTTTAATCTCCAGACGAGTGAAATGTTGTTGACTTATTTCGACTGTTGACGCTTCTATAAACACACACAGAGCTCTTATCACACACACACACACACACTCACATACAACGTGTGTAATTAGGGTCCGCGTGCAAAGCAGCTTCAAAACCAGGTCACGTGTACATGTTTTAACTTGAATGATTCTATTCACATTTTTGTATTTTAGTTGCATTTGTTTTTCTCCCTACTGCTGCTGCTGCTCTTATCAGCTTTTGAGGCTCATTCTGTCTGCCACGCAAAAAAAAAGTTAAAATGTTAAAGGCAACAACACAGCAACAACAGCAACAGCAACGAAGCTCTGCTGCCTGTCAGCTTTTCTCTCAAAACAAATGCGAAATGTTAAGGCTGCGACGAACTAAGCTAGAGCTAAGCACTTCAGATAGTGGCGAAGAGGGAAGCAACAAGAGCAGAGAGAGAGAGAGCAAGATACAGGGCTTAACTTGAATGCAAAAGCCTATTCAATAAGGTGAACAACTGTCAAGCTACAGTCAAACATGGCTAAGTGCAACTATTGCTGAGATACGAGGGCAGAATATGCAGCAAAAATATTTGAAAAATGAGAGACATAAAAAAAGTGTCATATAAAATAAATGTGTAAATTCAAAAGTTGATTCTAGAAATTCAATTTTAGTAAACGCATTAAAGAAACTAAGAATAATATATTTATTTCAAATATTTACATTTATTGAAACTACCTTTATGAATTTCCTATTCATATATTGCCATTCTAAATTTATATATTTAAGAACTAGAATTCATTAAATTTTAATAAATTCGAAAGGCATTTCCTTACCAGTTAACCTTTTAAAGCAACGTCGCCTGCCTGCCTTTCCACTACATTTTATGTCACCTACATCGAATTTATGCAAATACACAGATACAGATTTTTACACGCATAGATACATTTGTATCTACAAGTTTGCATGTAGTTGTGAGTTTGATTTGCTCCCACGCTTTGACAACAGCAACAACTGACGGAGACAAAACAACTTCATGAATCATGAACATGAATAATAACGGTTAATTATGCGCACTTGTATGTGTGAGTGTGAGTGTAAGTGTGTGTGTTCGTGTGTAGAGGCTTTTCATAAATAAATTTGCACTTAACAAATGGACAGAATGTTGCTAAGCGCAACAGGCTAACAACATGCAATGATGACTGGAGAGATGGGGAGATTGAGAGAGAGAGAGACAGAGAGAGAGGGAGAGATGTTGTGGAGATTGGCTGCCAGGCAACAAGGAAGTCATAAAACAAAGCAATGCTCAATGAAAGAGAGGCGGAGACAGAGCAACAGCAGCAGCAGTCAGACAACAACGGAATTAAAATTTAATTTTAATCGCCAAACTGAACGAAAAGAACAAACAGCAGCAGCAGAGAGCGAGCGAGAGAGCAATAGCCTATCCATTGACTACGCAGACACTAACCAACACAAGTGCACAAGGAAGACATGCATATGCATGCATGCATACATATGTACGTACATAATGGATAATGGCGTGCAGACAAATAAATTTTTGAAGCAGCCAACTGCATGCACACACACACACACACACACACACATACAGACTGCATGTGTATTGAAAAATTTAATAAACACAAAATAACGCAAGCAGGCAGCAAGATCTGCAGCAGCAGCAGCAACAACAACGTCAGAAACAATGCGGGCATATGCAAGCAAGCACACACATGCACACCAATACATATGCAGATACATATGCAGACATGCAAGGCTGGAGATTTGTAAGGCCATGGGAGGCGATCGTACAGCAGCACTAACAGCAACCAGAACAACAACCAGGCGAACAGGTCGGCATCAGGTAAACAGCAACAACAACAGGAAGTGAGATCAACCGAGAGAAAGAGTGAGAGAGAGAGAGAGCGAGAACCGCAACGATAAGACAGCGCCTGATAAATATCGATAAATAAGCAGCAGGCAGGAAACTCAAAACTAAAAACAAAAGACGAACAAAGCAGGTAAAAGAAAGAATCGATGCCGATGTGAGTAGTTGATGCTGCCTGTGTGGTGGTTTTTTTTTAGGGCTGAGTGGGGGCGCGACAACCGAAAAATGCAACAACAACAACTCTAACAAGAAGAACCTGCCGAGAACAACGCGACAAAAAGTAATGGAAGAAAAAATATTGTTAGAGAGCGCCGCTAACCGTCTAAAATTACAACAAGCATGATGAGTCCATGTTAGACAAAGACCAGAGCATCCACATATGTATGTATGAATGCATGCATGTGTATTTGTGCATAAAGGTATAAAGAAAGCAAGGGAGAGAGAGAGAGAAAGAGCGAGAGTGCAATGCATGCAGTTGCCTAGCGTGCTCATTCTCATTCCCCACGCTGTTCTTGTTGTCGTTGTTGCTGTTATTTTGGAGTGTTCAGAACACAGATGAAAAAGCATAAAATCGTGTTGAAAATCAAATTGCAGACAAAAACAGACACGGAGTTCGCGTTGTTGTTGTTGTCGTTGTTGTTGTGACGTCAAGGCGCATGCGTTGAGCTGTTGCCGCGTTGGCTTTTCTTCGTTTTGTTGTTGTGTTTTTACATTTTGATTTTTCGGAAAAACGCACACAACAAAATTTATGCGACGCTGCTTGTCGCCAGCATTCCTCTTGTGGTTGTTGTTGTTGCTTCTGTGTCTGTTGGATCTCTGTTTGTTCTGCTTGTTGGTGGTGGCTGCAAGCGAGAGGGGTGTGTTTTGGTCTTGTTGCTGTTGCTGTTACTGTTCTGTTCCCGTTGCTTTGCTGTTGGGGGTTGTTGTTGGTGGAGCTCTAAATATGCCTGCAAAGTCATTCTGACAAAAGTGAAATACAGACTGCGATTGCGACGTAGTTAAAAAAAAACAAACGAAAAACAAGAAACAAGAAAAAAAAACAACCCCACCATGCTCCCCTGCCAACAACAATTAACAATAATAAATTGCGCTATAACTCTGTTTATTTGATGCTTTCTCTTTTCCATATCAGTCAGTCACAGTCAAGAGGAAGAGGTTCAATAGCCCTCCAAATAAATTCTAAAAATAGTCGCATACGAGTCGTCGTATAAAATATATGTCTACGACGGATATGCGCATGGTCGCTAATTTCTTGGCAATACAAATGGGTTAATGAACTGCACTCAGCCAGCGTTGCTTGATAAGGAAATGCATTCTGCTTATCAATATTCACTGTTTTAATTCTGTTTTGTAATTGTGATTTTCCCCATCATATTATATTATACAATATTGTGATCCTTTTGAAATTTTAAATAAATCTTGAGAACTCACCGTTTGACCATTTTGTTGGTTACCCCAGAGTTGTTTTCCTGCTGCGTTCCAATATCAACGGATTTATTATAATCCAGTTTTGAGGTAAAGATTTTGATCCGACGGAAATCAATTTTGGCGATGTTTTCTTTAACCTTTTATTTTAAAATTTTGATTTAAATTAGTATAAATTTATTTTTAGTTTTATTTTATTTGATTTATGGTAGTTGTTGTCGTTGTTGTTGTTTTTAAATACAAATATAATTGATTAACTAAATATTTTTTATTGTTGTAATATCTATTGCTTTGCGATAGTTGACGATAGTCGATGCGATAGTTGCATTCCAATTTGAAATTTAAATTCTTTTTCAGGGGCTGCCACAGCGGGAGTCCAATTGGAAAGACTTGGGAGAAGACAACAAAGTAAGAACGCAAAAACAAAGCCCAAAGGCAAAGAGAAAAACAAGACGAGATACGAGCACCATAAAATTTATAACAATACAAAATGTACTTGTAAACAATAAAACCAAAAAAATAGAAAGAACCAAAACACTTTTGCACATGTGAGCGTATTTTTATTGTTTATATTTTGCGTTTTATATGAGTTAATCATGCAGTTTCGGCCACTTCAAACAACAATAACAATAACAACGTCGTTTTCGTTTTGCGTTTTCGGCACTCGACCTAAGTATCTATGCATGTGTGTATGTGTGTGTTTTTATTGCTTGCATGTATTTGTAGCTATTTTTCTGCAACACTTCAAGGGCTTTGCAACAACAACAACAACGGTAACAGCAACTTGGCCACTTTATTGATTCACTGTTATTCGCTTCGGTCAAGAAATCAACACACACAAATTTAACACGCGCCGTTTCAAGATGAATGCACTTTTTTTTTGTATTCGTATTTGTATTTGACGCGTTTCGTTTGCCTTTTCCTTTTTCCGTTTTCTTCTCTCTTTGCGCTCAGTCAGACCAACCAACCAACTAATAATTCCACACACAAACACCTACATACACACATGCACACACAAACAACTTGCATGTATGTAAATGAAATATATGTATGCGTGTGTGTATGCGGATACACCTACAAGCCAAGAGCAAGTGGATTTTTACTTCATGATCACACTGCGTATTTTTACCTTTTGGAAAACAATTTATTTGTTGTATTTTCTTTTAGCAACTTTGATTGCAACTCTTTGAGATATTTTCATATGGTTTCTACACCCTTTTTCACTTGTCGCCGCAGTTAAGCATTTGCTGCATCTCGCGAGTGTGCAGTTAATATGCATTCGTATCCGCGCCTGACTCCGCTACGATTTCTTTTATTAGCACGTACAAATTCAATTTAATAACAACACACAATAATCAAAACTCTGCGATTCGACCGACCGATTCAATTAAAGCAAACTTGCCGTTTCAAAAAATATCTAGAACTGCTCCAAGCCGCGGTCCCCGTGCGAACGCGACACACTGTTCAGCGTGACTGCCAGTCTGATTTTACAATGTACTATTTAACGTCACAAAATATACCAATTCCACAATCACTCGCTCGATTGAATTTTAGTAGAAATTGCGGAAGATATTCAGAAATTCCTCGAAAATGTCAAAGTCTTTTGAATTAAGGTTTGTGTGATTGCGCCTTCTACTAAACTTTAAAGTTATTTTTTTAATATTTCCAAAATTTTCAACCAAATAACATAACATAAGGAAAGTATATTTATACGAATAACGGTCACACCTTCGACTTCTCTCAATTAAGATCTCAATATCTTTAATATACGTCACTTTAATAAATATTAACTTTTCTTTTATATTTATTTATTTGTAAATTCTGAAGTATTTATTCTTATCGATTTACAACATAATGTATATCGATTTTGTATGTTAAATTAACAAAGACTATCGATTACTTATCGATAATAATTAAACAGCTGTATAAACAACAACCATTTATCTTTCAAATTTTATTTTTAGCTGTTTTGCTACAATCAATGCATTCAGACAAAATGTATAGGAAAATACAATTTTAAAAATACCTATAAAACGGTAATATTCTTGTCGGGTTGGAAATATGCCCCCAGTTGAGCCCTGTTTTGTAATATTTGCAGTGGTAAAAGTTACTTAATTTAGCTTGAGCCCTCTATTTACCTTAATTATCAGTTGATAAATCTGTTATTCAGCTATAATTTACACAAATAAAGCCATTTTTGATTTAACAGTTTAGTGCTTCAATATGCTGTTCATTTTTAATTAATATCAGCCGAATTAAACCTTATCAACTACAAACTTAAAAAGTAGAATGTGTTGCAATGTTGTTGCTTGTTGGTGGTTTCTCCATTTGTCAGTTAAAATCGCCGCTTTTGCCATCACACGCCACAATCTTAACCTTGTCTACTTTGACAAACTCGTGAACTTCTCTAAACTCCACATCGTTTAACATCAGGGTCCAGACATTGTCGCAGAATCGATAGGTGTTCAATCTGGATGCTTTGAATGTAACTCGGGCCTTGACACGTTGATTTAGAGCGTTGTTAATACTCTTATCGAACTGCAGCAGAACCTTGAATGCCAATGCGGGCGTAATTTGTCCATACTGTAAATGTATAATTAAAGTTACAAGTCAAAAAGAATGATGAAATATGTTTAGTGGCAAAGACGCAAATGCACGCAGCATGACGATCTATAGAAATTGGCATTGCAACTAAATAAAATGCACTGCATTTAACAAATGTTTACTGTGCACACACACACATTTCCTAAATTATTGTCAGATGTGCAACAATTAAATTCAGAGTTGAGTGTGACTTCAATTCTTTGCAACGCAGCTGCATTTGTGTTCTTCGTTTGCAAACTCACCTGAATCAGCTCGTCGAGGCTCTCTTGCAGCGTGTTGCCCAGTGTGGTATTGCGATATAGTTGATAGGACATCTTATTTACCTACTGCGATTGCTTATACAAAGAATAACTACAAAATATGTTATTTATTTCTTGTGCTGCCAAAAATAATGTAGAGCTCAAGCAGAGTGACCGCACATTTCGCTTCTTCAAATACCAGGAATTAGAGGTGAGCAATTGCATTATCGATTAGTCGATTGTTTTTTGAAATCGTGAAGCAAACATTGCTGTCGCTAAATATTAAATTATTTTTGAATGTATTTATACTTTTAGATGAGTTTGGATCTTTATTTCTTCAAGAAAGATCAGTATTTGTGTTGTAGCGCAAGAAAAAACTGACTCCCCTGCATGCATATGATTTTGAGTGGTGTAGGATTCAGCTTACTGGAGAAATGCAGTTGACTAACAATAGTTGGCTGCTATGTCGACATAATATGGGGCGGCGCTTATCCTGTTTGCTACCCTTAACGGACATTCAAAAGCGGAAATGGACCAAGGGGATGAAAATGTCGCAGCCAATGAACGCAACGCTGTTTTTTTGCGGCGCCTCACACTTTTTTTATTACTCACAATTTTAAGCGCCTTGTTGAATTTAATGTGCCACAAAATTCTCAAAACTCCTTGCTTGGTCAAGGCACGCAGCTGGTCAGCTTCGGCGTCGGAAGTAAATGCCAAGTTCAGTCGCTCGACGATTATTGAAGTGATTAGTTCAAAACGCTTATCATACATTTAACGGATATTAATTGAAATGCTGCAACAAAATCCATCACCGCCACATCATGTGGACGATGTTAACAAATCTCCAACTCCAACACAAACTGTAATCGTGACTCCACAACGTCCTTCGTCTCCACGTCAATTCTTTGAGCGCCTTTACGGTCATCTCGAAACGCGGACGCACAAGAGTGAAAACGGTGACATCGATGTAGGCACTCACATCGAAACGCCTTACCAGAGCGATGCAGGCAGTGCATCCTCGCCGGATATATCGATCAGTGACGAACGTGTCTCCATAATCAATTGTCCGACTTACGACTTGCATGGTCCTCCGCCGGATTATAGCACATACAGAGCCATTTCCAGTGGACCTTCGCCGCCGGCTCTACAATTTCCGGCCTTTCCCGCTGATCCCCACATCACAGCTGGCTTCTCCGCATTTTGTGAGTAAATTAAATTTAAACAAATCGGAGATATGTTTAATTTGTTTTATTAAGAACTAAACTCAGTTAAATATATTTACATACATAAAGTTTTACAACTTTTTTAAAAGTTTCTTAATTAAAACCTAAGAACATTTCCAAATTAATACGTGGTTAAATCAACAAGATTGACTTTAAAATATATACACAAAATTTGTACATCAATTCCTGAAAATAATAACAAGCTAAGCTAAAGTTTTAGAAATTCTCTTCTACTGAAATTCATTAAGTAAAACAGTTTTAAAAGTGAGTCAAAATTCAAAACCCGAATCCTAATGAGAGTAAGAAAAGTTCTTCTCAATTTAACTACACTAATTTAATCGAATAGGTCAAGATACTAAATTAAATGATTAGATAGATGAAACATCATTTAAATTCCAATTTTGGATCATTAAATTATGCGCAGATTTCAATTTAAGACCTGAGTTCCATAATAACTGGGAATTTTGAGCTTTAGTTCAAACTATTTAGGTGTTTCCTTGGGTTGTTCTTTGGCAGCAGCTGCTTTTTGTTCCCGAAGCCGTTTCATGTTCTGCAGTTCCACCATTAGAAACATTTTCAAGTTGGGATCTTGGATCTTAGACAGAACAATTTCACGTGCACGCTCATCATTATCGCCCAATAATTTTGACAGAGTTTCGGCGTATTCGATCCAAACACAATTGGCGCAACCCGACATACAACATGTCGTGGGTTCGGGAGGAATCTAAGTAAGGGAAACTCCTGAAATTGTAGTCAGCAAAGCTAGTGAAAGTTCTATATAGACTTACCACTATATCTGAACCCTTGTCTGCCAGCTGTCTGAGCGGAAAAACTGATCCAAGGCGGCCCAAAAGAAGGCATCTCGCCGATCTGAAGCACAGAGGAGCAGGCATTGGGCTTAGATCTGAAATTATAAGCAATCAATTAACTAAAGTGCAGAGGAAGTGTCAACAGTTTCACACGTCGTCGTGCAGGTGCAAAAGATTGTAGAGCTAACAAATTAAGGAAAAAATATAGTTCCGCAGGAACTCGAAAAAAGCGCTGCCCAAAAAAAGATTGTATTGAATATCATTGCAGAAAAAAAAGAGAATGAAAAACTTAAGCGAAGCAGAAGACGCATAATAAGGCAAAGAAAAGAAAAAGAAAGATTGAAAGAGGGAGTTGAGAAAAAATAAGAAATTAAGAAAATATTAAAATGCATTGAGCTGTAAAAACTCGCATTTACCTTGCGGTATTCTCGCTTAAAGGTCGTCAAGGGTTCGGTTTGGTTCGCTTCGGGAAATACACAGTGTGTAAAAAGCGAGAGAGAGAGAGCTGCACAGTGGTAATGAAAAAAAATGAGAACATTGTAATTGAGCTTGCACAGGAAACCTAAAAAACACTTGCGTCCAGTCTCAGTCCACAGTTCCAAAAGGACACTTGTCATATCGAGTTTCACACGTGATTTAAAAAAACCAAAGCAGCAAAAAAACGTTGTACTTGTATTTGTGTGTGTGTGTGTAAGCCAAAGCGGAGCTTAGGGAAGTTGTGAGTTAGTCAGGCAAAGGGTAATCAGGCGCAAACCAGAGATTAGCCCGCCTCTCGCACCCACAACAAAGATTTGTCCAACTGCAAAACTTTACACAGTTCCAACAGATTGTCTGAGGTGGTGAGGGGAGAGGGAGGGAGACCGGAGAAAAACAACAATTAGGCGGTAATCAGCGTAAGGGAAACAGACAATGAGTGGGCGTGGCTGGAAGCATAATGTTCGCTTCGCTGACAATTGACGTCACAATCAAATCCAAACAACATAAAAAATAACAATACTACAATTAAACGGTACAACGACTTTTGAATACACTAATAAAAGGGAATAGACAACGAATATAGAATATTTAGATACACGAGATCATTTTATAAATAATTTTTTTTTTACATTATATTTATCTAAAATTAAAAATAATTGCAATGATTCAATAGATAAAAAAGAAGAAATTAGTAATTAAAGCATATTTTTTTATATATTCCTTAGTTTTCTTCCCTTAAAAGTATTATTTATTTATTTACATGTTAATTATTATACAAAATAATATAATAACTAAAATAAGGAGTGCTAGCAACTAAGGCCATCGACTCATACCTTAAAAGTAAATCTTTTATATACTTTAAATAATTGAAATGTCTTTTTTTATTACTATTTTGATTTATTGCAATTTTGGAAGAGTATTGAGTAAACAAGTTGTTTTCCTTTTAAGCAATTCAAGCGATTTATAAACCACAATTTTTGTTTATAATTTGAGTACACAGAATTTGTTAGGCTGTTAGATTTAACTTTACTATGAACAGTCCTTTATTTTGAATAATCTGTTCTTAATTTACTTTATAAAACCTTTTTAAGTTTAACTTATTAATTTGTAATATTCTTTTCTATTGGATAGCTCAATTATAGAATTCATTTGTTTATCAGATTTTAATGTTATATTAAAGTTAATTTCCTCTTTTATTTAACTATCCACATTCCCACAACTTCAATAGATTCTTCCTTACAAAACATTTGTGTTGTAAACCCAATTGAATCAGTTGCTAGCATTGCCAAGTATCATTAAGGATTTCGCAAATGATGTTGAAAATAGTAAAATAGAATATTAGCTCCATTCAAGTTTAATGACAAAAGCGTTGGACTCCGCTAACAGTGTATAATTATGATGACTGTTGTGAGCACAACAATAACAATGGGAGGATAGCAGACAGCTGTTGGCATTGTCGAAAGTTTCCCGGCTCAGATTGAGCTGTGAAACGGGAACGGGAGCGAGAAGGATGCGAGAGCATGTGCGATGGAGAGATAAATACAAGGAAGGGGGAAGGGGGAGGAAGGTGCTGAGCCGGATGCTAATGGACAGTCGAAGAACACGTGTAAAATGCAGTTTAATGTGCGCTACAAACGCGATCAGAATAAACGCTTAGAAGGGAGATAGAGGAAAGAGGAGAGAACTGCGGTGAGGGGGCGTTAGCCTGGTTAATTATTTGTTTAACTTGAGCACACGCAACGTTATAACAATATTTGTAGAGCAGGGGTTGTGTCTCAATTTGATGGTTTGTTAATGCAAGATTAATTTCGCTTCAACATCTCTATTGTCAAGGATTAAGCTCTATTTTTTTGGGAACTGTAGTCATTACAAATTTGTATTTAATAAATGATGTAGGAACGTTTATATTTTCATTTATCATATGATTGTTTAAGTAGAAAAGCATATTTCAAAATAAATTATTGTTTTTGATAGATAGAAAAAAAGTAAATAAAATTTTGCTTCAAAATCTCTGATTTCTTATTGAATTTTTTCATGAATAAAAACGATTTATTTCAAGTAATGGAATTATATTAAATAATAATTACATATATGCAACAAATTTCAACTAAAAATTATTGTTTATGATAAATTTATATGTTTCTTAAATAATGTTACATGAAAAAAAAATATTTAAAAAAATTGTTCTGTGTTTGCAAGAATCATAATCTTAAAAAAATGTGTTTGCTTTGTGATCTTTTTTACAAGAATCTTAATCTTAAGAATCTTTGCTTTCTGATAGTTCTTACAAGAATCTTGATCTTAAGAATCTATGTTTTCTTATCTTTTTTAGAATAATCCTAAATATTACCGAATTGTAAAAATAATTATGATTATATTTTGTTTATTTCTTTATGGACCAATGGTCTAACGTTTTCCAAATTACTTGAAATCTAGATGACGAAAACTTAAAAAAACTATAAGAAAAGATTTTTAAAAATGATGGACTTTAGTGACAATAATATGGTTCCAAATTTATTCTATTCTATCTTCGATTATTCCCTTTTCTAGTGGCTCGTCGCAGACGCAAGGAAGGACGCCAGCGAAGGCAGCGCACCACGTTCAGCACGGAGCAAACGTTGCGCTTGGAAGTAGAATTCCATCGGAATGAATATATTTCGCGGAGTCGTCGCTTTGAGCTGGCGGAGACGCTGCGTTTGACGGAGACGCAAATCAAAATCTGGTTTCAGAATCGTCGGGCCAAGGACAAACGCATTGAGAAAGCGCAAATTGATCAACACTACAGGTGAGTGAACAGAGAGAGAGAGAGAGAGAGAGAGTAGCGGGGAGTAAATAAAACAACCCCTCTGATCCCATTCTGCTGTCTGCCACGGAAGTAATTCAAAGGAATGTCACAAATTTAATTGATGTACTCACATAAAATTAACACGAAATTAATTTTACGACATTTACGCGCACACAAACCCAATTAGCTAGTAGTCTAGCTAGCTCCTGGCCAAGGGGTGGACAGACAACGGGAATTGGAATTGGGATTGGGAATGGGGAGCGATCTAAACTTGGGTCATTTAATGTATTGCACGATTACAATCAATTTGCAGGAACTTTGTCGTGGCCAATGGTTTTATGAGCACTATAATGGGCCAAACGGCAACCCCAGCTCCTGGCGTCGGGGTGAGCGGAGGAGGAGTGGGCGTGGCCTACTATGGAACGCCAACGGGTTTGCTGCCCGCACCGCTCATAAATAATGTTCGCCATGCGGATGTTAATTACGCTGACATTGAAGAGCAGCAACGCCACCTCAACCATAACAACAACAGCCACCGCCACCAACTGCATCCCGAGCAGCAGCAACAACAGCAGCAAGAAGAAGAGGAGCAGCAGCGACGCCGCCGCTTTGTGCCACCGCCAACGCTCGTCAACAGTTGCTAGCAGCGTTCCCGCATTTCACATGCACTTTCAATAGAGCTTTAAATTATTTATCAAACTAAGTTGCTATGTTAAGCGCATATCTTACGAATAAAACAACTTTAATGCAATTGTCCAACATTCATTCGACTTACCAGAGTGCACGGCATGCAAAGAAACACCTTTATTGAACTAAATAAAAGTTTAAACGAAATTAATTTTGAGAACACAACATAGTTTGCGCAACAATAACAGCCGGTTAGTGTGACCGCAGCTCGTAATTTCAAATATACTAAATACTAAAATGTTTGAGATAGGCCAGCTATCGATAAACTGGAGTCGGTATATATATTTTGCGGTGTATGCTCTGGTCACGCTGTTCGCTAAATTTTTCTTCGCGTGCGTGTCTCCAAAAGTTGCAGTTTTGCATTTTTTGTACATTTTCAGTTAAACGTGCGCCAAATATGGCAAACTCCACACAGGTTATCAAGCTGGAGGACTCCAATGAGGAGAACCAGCCAGAAATATTTGAAATAAAAGATGAAGATGTAAGTTCTAAAACACAAATTCAGCGAGAACCCTTGCGCACCATCCCATACACATACACAACCAACTACATGAATAAAACTGCATGCATGTGTATGTGTGCTTGTCACCTACAGGATATTTGTGAGCTGGAGCATTTGCGTAAGCTGTTCATTGGCGGCCTGGCACCCTACACCACTGAAGAGGGCCTCAAAGTCTTCTACTCGCAATGGGGCAAAGTGGTCGATGTTGTTGTGATGCGAGACGCCGCCACCAAACGTTCGCGTGGCTTCGGCTTTATTACCTACACAAAGTCCGCTATGGTTGATACTGCGCAAGAGAATCGTCCGCATATCATCGACGGCAAGTATGTGTGACACAGTTTTTTTTTTTTTTGTCTTGTTTTTTTATTATTGCAATTGAGTCATGTTTATCTTTATCTCTATGTGTAGAACTGTGGAGGCCAAAAGAGCGTTGCCACGCCCGGAGCGCGAAACACGCGAAACAAATATCTCGGTGAAAAAGTTATTTGTCGGCGGACTGAAGGACAATCACGATGAGGACTGTTTGCGTGAATACTTTCTGCAATTTGGCAATGTGGTGTCTGTTAAATTACTAACAGACAAGACCACAGGCAAGCGACGAGGCTTCGCTTTCATTGAGTTCGATGATTACGATGCCGTGGACAAAGCAATACGTAAATTTTTGTATATAGTTTCATTGATTTTGTATAAATTAATACTTTTTCCATTGCAGTTCAGCGACAACATTCAATCAAATACGTGCTCGTCGATGTCAAGAAGTCCATCTACAATCTGGAAAAGAAAGACCGTTTGCCCCAAGGCCCCGCGGCCAATGGCAACAAGCTGCAACAGCAGCAGCATCAGCAACAACAACAGCAACAGCCGCCCAAGGCAAATATGCCACCCAACGGTGGCTACCGTCCCCCAGTGCCTCCACCGCAGCAAATGCCGCCGTATCAGCATCAACCGCCGCCGCCGCCAATGTCGGCGCCGCCACCAAACTACAACTATTGGGGACCCCCCGCCACCCATGCAACCGTATTATCAGCAGCCGCCGCCACCGCAAATGAACGCTTGGAATGCCTATCCTCCTGCCCAGAACGGGTGGAATGCACCGCCGCCACCACCGCCAGGCGCACAGCAATGGCATGCTCAACAATGGGGCGGACCACCAGCGGTCCAGCCACCCACACCTGGTGTGCCGCCGGTGAATCATCATCGCAGTGGTCCGCCACCGCCTGCAGTGGGTAATTGGAATATGCCAGCTGCAGCGGCACCTCCAGTGCCCGGCTCCATGCCACTGACGCAGGGTCCGCCGCCGCATCAACAGCCACCGCCGCCACAGCAGCAGCAGGCGGCGCCACCCAACTTTGGCAGTGGCTATCAGCAGAACTATGGCGGTGGACCGACCAAGCATAACAACATGAATGGCAACCGCATGAATCCTTATACCGCAGCACCGCCCAGCAACTATCGTAAGTGCTGAGATATCTACGATGATAATACAACTAAAACTTTCTTTAATCCTATAGATAATGCACAGCCACCAGCGCCTGGCTATGCGCCATACAATGCAGCTGCTCCGCCACCAAGTGGCAATGGTCCGACCTCGGGTCCAGTGCCTAAGAACGTGTCCAACGGTTCGGTGGCAACAGGCGCGAGCGCCAATAGCAAATATCGTCGTTAGATTATTGGGTTTTGTTTCATTTTGGGTAAGTAAAGCCAAGAGGCTGATCAACTGATCCTGATTTTCTCCCGCCTGATTTCGCCATACGTCATTGTTGTGGTACGTTTCATGTGTAGTACAATTAAAGCAATGCTTAAGGTACCAGATACTGACTTTTATGGTTCCTCTATCTATCTATCTATTACTATACACACGCAAATATCTATGTCAATAAGTATTGCGAAAGTACTAATCTTTTATAATTCTCTTTAATTTAGATGCCTTTTTGTGTGTGCCTTAAGTGCAGCACAAAAGCTCAGAAACAGATACATGATACAAGATACAAATTACAAGATACAGTTACTGTTACTAAAAAAAAAAAAACAAAATAGGCTTGCTATAAGCTAGGACACACACTCGCTTAGTAACTTAAACTTAAACTAAACAATACGAAAAGAAACAATACAAGAAAAGGATCTATCTATATATTAACAGCGTTGTCTCTCTATCTATTTATCTAACTGAGACTAGGACAACTAACTACAGTTTTTAAACACTTTTTTAAGCTCTCATGTTATTTATTAAATGATTGATACCCAATCTATGCATATATATGTATGAATTATATTATAAGACACCAAATATTTGATAACAAAAGAAAGTATTTATAAGATCTACAATTATCTATTACTTTATTTTTTGCCCGAGACTACAACTGAAAGTTGTAGCCGTGAATTACGTTACACAAAACACACACATTTAATTTAGAGATTAACTTGCCATGCCTTTCTTTTTTTTTAAACACCATTTGGCTTTATTTCAATACAATACAATTACATATATACTATTACTACTATTGTAAACTTATGGAAATTAGTGCTCTCTCTCTATTCCCCTCCACCTTACTCTCTTCCCATTATATTATGTATTATAATGTTTAAGTATGCCTCTAAAATGTAACTCAGTCTATAAATTGAAATCAAAGCAAATCAAATGAAGCAAAACCCGATCCAAACAGTGCGAGGCTCATCAACAAAATGCCACTCGTATTTTTGTAAACAAATTAACAAACAAAAAAAAAAAACAAAGCTAAAATGAAAGCAATACAAAAGAATTAGCATTAGCAGCTAAAAGACACGTTTCACACTCAGCTTTAGCCAGAGCTTATTCTATAGTATTTTAGTTATTAGAAGCCTTAAAATAAACTCGAATCGGGATCAACTTCGAGCAAAACAAAAAGAAAAACAAGTAAAGATACGTCCAGTAATATAACATGATCAAATCAAACGGAAAACTTGGTGAGCCACGCACTCTTTGTGGATCCACAAATATTTACATATATGTATAACTAAAATAAGGAGTTGATATCAAAATTAATGTCAATTTTTTTACAAAACCATAAACTGTATATATACGCATATGTATATGACTGTCTGATGATGATAATATATATATATAGAATACACTCTACTCCTCCTTCCCCCGAACATTATGTTAAGCTCTGAACGGTTTCCTCACACTGAAACTCATTTTGCAAAGAAACGCAACTTCGATTAATATTAACGAATAAACAGAAAAAGAAGAAAAAAAATGATACAAAACACAGAAATGAAATGAATTAACTAAGATGTGCGACAATTGATGAAATTATTTAATGTACGAGTATTTATTATTGTGTTATATGAAATGAATGAACCACGACATTGAACTCTAAGTTTAGCATTAATTTCGATAATCATAGAACTACTGAAGTATAGATGTTTGCTTTATCTATCTCTCTTATATATACACACATATGTATCGTCTTAATCTCTCGATATTATTGATATGCTTAAGTTTTGTAGCGCACGCCAAAGGCTTTTTCAAAATGAGTTCTACAACGTAAATTACACAATACGAGTATGCATATGTATTTAACCGATTTCGATCTATTAATTATGTATGGGGTAACTAAGAGAGCGTAGTCCCTATTTTCGCAGCTTAATTTAGCACTAATAATAATGATAATGATTCAACTATATAATATAAATTTATGAAGCAAAAAAATACAAAAAAAACATATGAATATATATTTATTTTTAAATAAATAAATAAATTAAAACCCACACTATGTATCAATATTTATTTGAGCTGTCCAATAAAATAGCTGACTATTTAAGTAAGTCTACTACTACTACTACTACTACTTAACTTAACAGTTAGTTAAAACAGTTTAGTTAATCGTATCGTATGCATATCCCAGATCTAGATTCAACCGCAAGCAAATTATACTTTTCCATAGTTTTAACTTCTCGTATGTATAACAAGGTAAGTAATTCGGTTTTCCACATCTCTTGGCTTATCCCAACAAATTTACCCAACGCTTAAGTAACGCTATCAATTATAATAATATTAGTCTTACAAATATCCATCTAATTCTATTACTGTTTTTCGTTTCCAACATTCAAATCCTTGAGCACCTCGGGACGAATACTCAACCCAAATCACAGAGTCCTCTTTAAAACCTATTCTCAACGTTTAGGTAAGTTTATTTCCACCTACCTCATGCCTGTATTTGATTGATATAAATGGATGCAATAAAATCAAATCGTATTTGAGCAAGAAAATCTGTGTATTATTATTAGTGTTGTTGCTATTGCAACGAACATGTTGGGAGCCAACAAGTTGGGTTCCGATCTCAATCCGAATCGACCCCCCCAACTATAATCGCTGGCGAGCGCTGTGGCTAAAGAATAGTCTTTCGTCGGCTGTCGTCGCGATTGGATCGAAATTCAGGAATACAAAAGAAACATTATTTTGTAAGTATTTTAATGAACAATTTATGGACTACCTGTTCCGCTCTATAACAAATGGTGAAGGAAATACGAGAGAGTGAAATATTTGCGTATTCGACAAAATATATATTCTGATATTTGATATTCAAGTTCAATAATCCGCGAAATGAAAGTTAATTGAACTCAATTCTCCAGTTGGTATCGCCAATTAATTTGCACAATTTGTGAACATTTCAAATTCTTTGATTGTAAACTGACAACAAGAGTGTCATATTGTTTGACAAGGTTATGGATAGGAGAACCAGAAGTGTCATCATCATCATCATTATCATCAAACTGCAGTTCCGTGAATTAAATGCTACACTTTAGAAAAGTTCAGCTAGAAATAGTATCGCATGAAAGTAGACGGAAGTTATTAAAAAAGTATAAAACAGTACAGTATGCCTGAAGATTTGTGATTAAATTCGGAACTCAACAATCTGTTTTCAAAGTTCCCAAACTTAAAAGTCATCGGAAGTTTTTAAAAACGAATAGAAGTCAAGTTCCTGAAGATTTCTGATTAAACTCGGAACTTAACTATCTGTTTTTAAAATTCCTAGCTTCAAAGTAGACGACAGTTTTTAAAAGTTAATAAATCACATTCAGTTCTTAAGTTCCTGCAGATTTCTGCTTAAACTCTGAACTTAACTCTTTAACTTTCTCTTTTAAAAGTTCCCCAAAATCTTGATTCAATGTTCCTTTTCGCCTAGACTTTTTGGCGCTGTGTAGTTTTCGATTACAATGAAAATGTAGGCTTGCTCTCGCCAATGCAAACATAACACATATGTATCTGTATCTAAGGCTATATGCGATGCATCACGTCATTCTTTGTCGGCAGCTCGATATAATTAAACTGCAAGAGCGAGTGAGACGAGAGAATTCTTCCATAAACATACAGCATCAACTGCAACAGAAGCAGAGAAATATTCCAGGAACTTGTTGCAATGTACTCAGCGAACTGAATTCATACTTTTGAATATATACGTATATAATGTAGTATAGGAACTGATGTGCCAGTTTCAGATTTGAGAGTACATAAAATGTGGCGATTAAGCAAACCTCGACATCGTCGTCTTGCGAAGAGTCCCCAAAACGGAAACTCAGGCGACAGATAAGCTCTGGACTGACTGACCGACCGAGCGATCCATGCTTTGGCGATAGCTACACATTTAGTTCGTTGTGCAATGAACTATGAGCACGTATATAGTATATAGATTCTATATACTATTGGTGTCAACTTGTGCTGATTAAAATGAGGCTGAATATTAGCCCATTTTTTTAGTTTTTTACCCCAGCATTAAGGTCAAGCTTAATCAGTCCGACATAAATGTGTGATTTATATACTATTCACCTAAATATGTAGCACATGATTATACTTATATATATAGTTCTGACTTCAGTCATCTTTCATATTCTCTGTCTTTGATTCACAAACCAAATTTCAAATAATTTACTCGTAAACTAGAGAACATGTGTTCGACATGCCTCAAACTGAAAAAGATAGAAATCTCTGCTTGGTGTGGACCAAAATCAACGCAAATATTTATTCAGAACAGAAATTTTGAAATGAAATATGAATTAGCAATCCAATTGCTTAAAATGTTCCCTTAAAATTTAATGAAATTTGCCAATTAGAAAGGTTATTGACCCTTAGTTATTTTGAGAGAGAGTAATGAAATGTCAATAACAATTGGTTTTCATACAATTCGAAAATTCCCGAGCAAAAGTCAAGGAAATTTTTTTTAAAACGGAAATTTGAAATGAAATATGAATTAGTAATCCAATTGCTTAAAATTTTTTTTTTTCTTTAAATGCAATATAATTGGCGAATTAGAAAGGTCAATAACCCTTAGTTATAAATGGATTTCATACAATTCGAAAATTCCCGATCAAACGTCGAGGAAATTTGGTTTCGTGTTTTGAAAAATTTCCATTTATGTAGAAAATATGAAGAATGCATTTAAAATTGGTCCTTTAGTTATGTTTTTTATTATACTCCTTGAGAGAATTATTATTATTATTATTTCTTTAACTCTATATACATATGTTCTTATGACTTTACATGATGTCAGTAAAACTTTCAATATTACTTCATATTTTCCAATAGACGTTTTGAAAACTAAAAAAAGAGTTTACAAAAATGAATTCCAATCTACTATATACAGTAAGCATTCGCTTTAGCTAACTATGACTGTACATGTTTAACATTTGAAATATTACTTCATATTTAGCAATATGTTTTCAAATCTTTTGCCTGTTTCCCAAAAGAAATTCCTATGGATTCAGACAGCATTCGCTTTAAGCAACTAAGACTGTACATATTTAGCCTCAATCCCATTTCTTTGGGGTGTGTTTTCACGATCTTAAGATCTCTCAATGCGTTTCTATCTAATGTAGCATTTGGTTCATCCCAATCTTCACTGCGGCAGCTTCTGCTTTGCCTATGCCAACAATAAGTGAGCATTGTTTACTTCGCATTTCGCCACTTCCTGTGAAGTGACCTTTTGAACTCGATAACACACTGCACTCTCACACTCTTGCATTTGTGGTGTACCACCCTGTAAAGGGGGTTGCTTTACAGTTACAGCCAGAGAGAGCCGTTAATCCTTGTACAGTTCCGTCCCGTAAAAGCGAAGAAGCTTGGCAAGAAATTTTGAAAATTGAGCGCGCAAAAGAATTGAAGGCCGCACTTAATCGCTGACCCAAGTTGACCCCCAAAATACATATTTGGAGATTAGCAAATGTGGAATTTTAGACTGAATACAAATCTTGACTCTGTTTCAGTTGTGAGTTAAATACAAAGCAAGATGCGTTCCATTTGGCTGCTGCTCTGTTTGGGGCTGCTGGCGATAGCATCGCAAGTGCGCGCTGAGGAGGATTTGGATATCCTGTCGGACATTGATTTGGACAACATTGAGGAGTTCGACGAAAATGACGAGGCATTCCTGCAGCTGCTCGAACAGAAGGCTAAGGTATGTAAATATCATCAGGGAATGCAATTAACTAACATGGGAAGGGATTATGTATACAATTTGATCATCTTCCTCAGCGATAATGTTTAATTCTTAGTAGTTTTCCAAAATTTGATATTGCAATGTTTGAATTTGGATTTTTCCTCAACGATAATGTTTAATTCTTAGTAGTCCCTTAAACTCCAAAGATAATGTTTACTTCTTAGCAGTTTCCTAAAATTTTGAAATTAAAAATGAAACCAACTATAATGATTAACTAAATTTTCTAATTTCTATAATAAATAAGGATATTAAATGAAAAACAAATAAACATTTAAAAGAGAACAGGCTTTAAATAATGTTCGATGCTTTTAAAATCGAAATCCTAAAGAAAATGAAATTAGTCAAATTCAATTTGCTCTGAAAAATGATCAGAAATATCAATATTGCCTAAGAATTCTAAACTTTTACCACTGAAAACATTAAATGAAAAAGAAATGAAAATCTAAAAATGAAAAGGCTTTTAATATTATTAAATAACAGCAAATAAAGCATTCTCGTTAAAAAGAGCTTTAAAGATCGTAATCAAAGTTGAAATGATTAAAGCCTATTTCATTTTTCTACAAAAAATAAACAAAATTATCATTATCTCCTAGCTATTCTCTAACATTCTACGGCTTAGAACAATTAAAACATTAAATGAAAAAGAATTACAAATTTTAAAATGAAAAGTCTCTAAATATAACATGAAATAATTTATTATCGTTGAGGAAAGCTTTTAAGATCGTAATCAAAGTTTATGATGATTTTCCTACAAAATATAAACAAAATTATTGTATTATCCCAACTATTCAATCGCTTAGAACCAAGATCTGGAGCGTGAGAACGAGCTGGCCCAGAAGCTGGCTGATGTGCAGCACAACATCTTGAACCCGGTGGTCGAGATCGATCCCTGCGAGACGATGCACTGCGGAGCTGGTCGCATCTGCCAGATGAACAAGGACAAACCCGAGTGCATCTGCATTCCCGAGTGCCCCGAGGAGCAGGATGAGCGTCGTCTCGTTTGCACCAACAAGAACGAGACCTGGCCCTCCGATTGTGCCGTCTATCAGCAGCGTTGCTGGTGCGACATCAAGGCACCTGGTTGCCTCAACCCTGAGAATGCGCATTTGCACATCGATTACTACGGCACCTGCCACGAATCGCGTGTCTGCGATGGCGAGGATCTCAAGGACTTCCCCCGTCGCATGCGCGATTGGCTCTTCAACGTGATGCGTGATCTTGCAGAGCGTGATGAGCTCACCGATCACTACATGCAAATGGAACTGGAGGCGGAGACAAACAACACACGTCGTTGGTCCAATGCTGCCGTCTGGAAGTGGTGTGATCTTGATGGCGACACCGATCGCTCAGTGTCCACTCACGAACTGTTTCCCATTCGTGCTCCCCTCGTCAGCCTGGAGCATTGCATTGCCCCCTTCCTGAAGTCGTGTGACTCGAACAACGATCATCGCATCACATTGATCGAGTGGGGCGCTTGCTTGGAACTCGATGCCGATGATCTTTACGAACGTTGCGACGATGTCCAGAAGGCTGTGCCGCATCTTTTGGGTTAAGATCGGAACGGATCGGAGATGATCTTCTTCCTTGAATGTTTTCAATAATACTTATGCATATTGTCGTGTAATTTTACTATTTTTTGCGCACAAAGTTTATTTCAACAATTTTGTCTAATAAATTGTCCAATAACAATTTGGGGCATTCGTTTTCTTTTCGTTTTGTGTTCTTTTCTTTTTATTTAAAGATTTTTTTTTTATTAAATGTATTTGTGTAATTTACTTTGCTCTAAATTAAGTTTCGCTTTCATTTTTTAGGCTTATTCTCTTTTGTTTTGTTTGTTTGTTGGTTTTTTTTTTCTTTTAACATTGCATTTTACGAGACAATTAAGTTTACAATTGTGTATGTTGTTGTGGTTGTGTGTGAGTGAGTGTTGAGTTGAGTGTTTGTCTGCTTGTCGACAGCTAGGAGGGGGGGGAGAGAGGAGAGGGAAAAGCCATTGAAGTCGGCCCTTTTGGTTTTGTTTTATATTTACTGAAGTATTCTTGTAATTGTAAGCTTACAAGGCGTCGTGGTTGGTTTTGTTGAAATATATATTTTTAAACATAGATGAAAAACTGTAATTCCGAAATGATTAAAAAAGTAGAAGAGAAGGTGGAAATTAGTTTAATAAGCCTGCGACAGAATGACGTTGCCCTTTCGCTGGGGATCCTGCACGGACTCCTCTTTCTTGCCAATAAGCGACTTGTGTATGTGCGGAATGACACCGCCTCCAGCAATGGTTGCCTTGATCAAACTGTCCAGTTCCTCGTCTCCACGAATGGCGAGCTGCAAATGACGCGGCGTGATACGTTTCACTTTCAGATCTTTCGATGCGTTGCCTGCCAACTCCAACACCTGCAATAACAATGAAAGTATTGTGTGAGTAACCATACTTTGAAGTATTATTGACTTAATAAGCTTAAAATCGAAGTATGTATTTCCATAAA
Source organism: Drosophila sulfurigaster albostrigata (assembly GCF_023558435.1). Classification (NCBI taxonomy): domain Eukaryota; kingdom Metazoa; phylum Arthropoda; class Insecta; order Diptera; family Drosophilidae; genus Drosophila; species Drosophila sulfurigaster. Next base: position 34,934,192 of record NC_084882.1, on the reverse strand, counting down.
GATCGATGTAGTTTATGTTAACTATATAACAAATACTTTCTTAAAGCCAGTCTTTCAAATTTAAATCGAGTATTTTGATAAGGCAACCACGAAAAATAAATGTAGACCTACAATTTAATTATATAACGATATATTTTTAAAATTTGTAGACTATTGTTCTATTTATATATAAAATTAATTAACATCAGTTAATCGTTAAGCTTGAAAATGTTTTAAAAATTCAAATAATAAATTAATATAGATTGTATACTACAATTATGACTGGAATCAAGAAAAATAATCCTTAATTAAAAGTCTAGTAATATTTAAAATTATATTTTGTTGAAGATTCTAATAGAATCTTTTATGTAATTTGAAATAAAATAACTCAAAAAGTTAAAACACAAGCTATTGAAATTGTAACCGACGGCTTCCAATTGGAAATGTAATGACTTTCCAATAGGCTGCTGGAACGGCTTGTAAACAATAAGCCGTTACGCGGCGCATAACGTTAAATGTGGCGGGAAAAGAGATTTGCTTCTATTGCTTACCTCGGCAGTCAAGTATTCCAAGATGGCTGCAGAGTAAACGGCAGCGGTGGCACCAACACGTCCATGCGACGTGGTGCGGCTCTTTAGATGGCGATGGATACGGCCAACGGGAAACTGCACATGAATCAAAATAAAAATCGCATTAGATAAAAATTTCATCATGTCGTCTTGTTTATGTTTTGCTACCCCCAACTTAACATCAACACCAATACCAACACACACACACACAATGAGCGGGCACAATTTATTTCCCAACTCGCTCTCTTCTCACACACAAACACACCCTGTTTACAATGTGTACTGTATGTGTGTGTGCTGGGTAAAAAAGGCGCCAAAAATGTATTTGGTACAGACAACAACAAATAACTCACCTGAAGACCCGCGCGCGCCGAACGTGAAACTGCCTTCGCCTTGGCTTTACCAGAATCTTTGCCTGCTTTGCCACCAGCCTGCACATAGAATGAGTAAAAATTGACAATTAGAATTACTAAACACAACAAAACATCACACACACTCTAAAAACGACAAAATGAATCGACAAAATGGTGGCGGCAAAATTCACTTTGGACACTGCACAGAGCTTTGAGGTTAAGCCTGAACAATTTTTGCCGCTGCTACTTTAGATTTTTCCTTATTTGAAAAAGCAGAGTGTTCACGGCGCTACATCGTCCATGCATGGACGACACAGGCATTAATATTTTAGGTCGCAACCAATGCGAGCGAGGCACGCGCAATAAAACTACATACAATCAACATACAGTATGTCAGTCAAAGCAGCTTGCGTTGCGCCGCAGTCGCGAACAACACTTTTCCTTTTTTTGTTGTAATTACCATTTTGATATTTAATCGATTTTTTCCTTAGTAGATAATTGCGTGTAGAAAAATGCACAAGGCACGGTCGTTGTTTTTTGTGTTTTATGTGCGTGGAATGATTGTAATAACTAAATCGAAACTTGGTGGCCCTTTTGGGATATTAAAAAAACGCGTCTGCACTGTAGTATAATTTTTACACGAATAATGAGACGCCGTCAGAGCTGCGTGACCGTTAGCTGTATGTGGAAAATGTACTATTTTACGTATTAAAATATACCAGTTTCGCAGTATGTATAGGCGCCAGCATTTGAACAGTAATTTTATTCTGTCTTTTTCTTATAAATTTAATGATTATCTCTGTGATTTGACTATGCACGATATATTACATTTCTTTAACAATTTGTTGAAATGGTTATATGACACAAAACTCAGTGTTTAACATAAAATAAATTCTATGCATTTTGCATACCAAAAAGTATATACTGCTTGGTCACATCCATTCACCTGTAAACGTTTTAGGCCATCTGTCTATTTTGGTTATCGGAAATTATCGATAGCAGCAATTTCCTTCTATTCTGCATCCCTAGCAGCCAAAACAAGCAGATTGATTAATTTATTGTTAACAAAGTGCCGAAAACAGCATTACAATGAGTTCGGGTGCCATACGCACGCCTGTTTCGCAAATCATACATAACAAGGATGACCAAGATGCCGAGGAAGAGCCCAAAAAAGAAGTCACGTGAGGACTGGCGCAAAGCCAAGGAGTTGGAAGAGGCACGAAAGGCAGGAACTGCGCCTGCCGCTGTCGACGAGGAGGGTCGCGACATCAATCCGCATATTCCCCAATACATATCGAATGCACCCTGGTACTACGGCTCCCAGGGACCTACACTGAAGCATCAGCGTCCACAGCACGAGGATGAACGTGGCCAGCTAGACAATAGAGCGCCCAAGGGATTGGATACCACGCGGCTGGTGACCAAGTTTCGCAAAGGAGCCTGCGAGAATTGTGGCGCAATGACACACAAGCGCAAGGATTGCTTGGAGCGCCCACGCAAAGTGCAGGCCAAGTATGCGGAGTCCATTGTGGTGCACGACGAGCACATTGTGTCGGATGCTTCTATAAACTACGACGAGAAACGCGATCGCTGGAGTTCCTACGATCCGGCGAATCATCGAGAGATTATTGAGGAATACGAGAAAGTGGAGGAGGCCAAGCGACAGCTAAAGGCGGAGAAACTCAAGAATGGTAAGAGAAACATAATTGAAAGGAGCAACTAAAATATTTAATGTGCTTAATTTGCAGATCCCGATGCGGAGATTTCGGATGAGGAAGGCAACGAGGACAAGTATGTGGATGAGGTTGACATGCCTGGTACCAAAGTGGACTCCAAACAGCGTATTACGGTGCGAAACTTGCGCATTCGCGAAGATACAGCGAAATATCTGCGAAACTTGGATCCCAACTCGGCGTACTATGATCCCAAGACGCGCTCTATGAGAGACAATCCCAATCCTGCAGTTCCAGCTGAAGAGTAAGTGCAAAGGCCTTAATCAAATGCACTATTTACATTTGTAATTCAATTTCTAGAGCCGAATTTGCTGGCGAGAACTTTGTGCGCTTTTCTGGAGACACCACAGCACAGGCAACCGCACAATTATTTGCCTGGGAGGCACATGGCAAAGGCGTCGATGTGCATCTGTTGGCCGAACCTACCAAACTGGAGCTGCTGCAAAAGGAGTATGAGCAGAAGAAGGAACAGTTCAAGTCAAGCGTAAGTAGAATAGTTTATTTCTTTGACAATATATTTAACAATTTCCATTTTGTAGACCAAGACAGACATTGTGGAGAAGTATGGCGGCGAGGAGCATCTGCAGGTGCCCTCGAAGTCATTGCTGCTCGCCCAGACCGAGGAGTATGTGGAGTATTCGCGTAGCGGTAAAGTCATCAAGGGCATTGAGAAGCCCAAGGCACGCAGCATCTACGAAGAGGATGTGTACATCAATAACCATACAACAATTTGGGGCAGCTATTGGAATGCTGGTCGCTGGGGCTACAAGTGTTGCAAGAGCTTCATTAAGAACTCCTACTGCGTGGGCATGCAGGAACCCGAAGGCTACTCAGAAGGTACAATGAATCCACCTGCAGCTGTCGCTAATCCGGATGCTTTGGCAAGAGTGCAAGCGGAAGAGCCGCAGACAGAGAAGGCAGCAGTTGAATCTGAAGCTGACTCAGCACCCAGCTCTGAATCTTCAGAGGAGGAAGAGGGGAAGTCGTGCAGGAGAGCAAAAAGTCCAAGAAAAAGTCAAAGAAGCGTGAGAAGAAAAAGAAGGCCAAGGAACAGCGCAAGAACAAAAAGAAGCACAAAGAGGCTAAAGAAAAGGAAAAAGAGGCGGCGAAATCAAGTCGTTCCTCTAAGCCCGTGCCTGAGGAGTTGGACGACAGGAAGCGACCGTATAACAGCATGTACGATGTCAAGGCGCCCACCGAGGATGAGATCGAGGAGTGGAAAAAGAAACGAACGCGCACCGAAGATCCCATGCTGCAATTTCTTTAGGCCAATCCTATAATGTAGCTCAATGTCAGAGTTGCATTGCATTGTATAAGTTTATAATTCGGTTTATTTAATTTTATATGAATTGCTTTGCTTGTAATAAATCATATAATAGTACATACTTATATTATTGTACACATAGATTTATATAGTGGAAATTATATATACATATATAAAAACCGATACGATATGCGATATTTTTTTAAAATTGCTAGGCAGATTTTAGATTTATTCAAAAAAGTCCAAGAAATGGCAATTTAATTTGTCAAATGGAGCAGAAATTACAAATGCCTAAAAGTATGCAACATAAATTTCAAGTGCACTGCAAGCCAAAAGCACTCAAGTCGAGAAACTGACTCACTCGAAAGAGAACTTCACTCAAAACGAATTCTGCCTTAATGCAATTTTGCCGCCTGCTGAAATTTCTGTTCGCCTGGTATTTCAACTGGCAACTAGGGGTCTTTTCGGTCGTTGCAGCGGCTGCCAACCGAGTGGGTGGGTGGGTGAATGTTGTCTGTATGTGTGTGTGTGTGTTTGTATGTATGTATGTGCGACGTATGTATGTGTGTGTGTATGCATGTAACGTTTGTATGAATATGTGCGGCTTGCGAAGCTCGAATTTCATATGGATTTCTTGCTAAAATACCAGGTGAACAGAAATGAGCAGCAAGCAGCTGTATTTGTAAATTTAATTGGAAAATCGACCGTTGCAGCTTTCCACTTTTTAGGCGTTCGTTAAATTCAAATAATTAAAGACATTTTAAATAAAAAGACCATTTAGTTTGGTTTGTAATTTGTGTATTCCTTAGACAATTGCATATTGCTCGTAAAGTAGTTCGCGAATCTTGTAGTAATCCTCGGAGATGCAGCCCTCCATGGCCACCTTGCCAGCATCGACGCGCCGCAGCGCCAACGTGCCATTGCAGCACCAGAGAACGCCGCCGGAGAACTCCGAGTTGATGTTGTTGCGCATGAGAACCTGCTTAAAGTCGGACAACTTGAGTTCATTGATCAGCACCGAGTTGTGCACGGGAATCTCGTCGACCTCGAGTGTCTCCAGCGTCAGCGTTTTGCCCTCTTGTACAGCGACATCCTGCTCAACAGTGACCTCAGATTGATTGGGCGCATCGATAGCTTGGAGGCGCATGCCAAGGCGACCATCGATCCAGGCCACCTCGGCATCTTTGCCCTTCTGGAACTGCAGCTGCGAGACGAGACCTTCGGTCAGGCGAACCTGGTAAATGTGTATTTCGGTGGTCACATCGATGATCTCGCCCTTTTGGGGTGCAAAGACGCGAGCACCCACATTCTGCTCACAGTGCTTGGCAACCACTTGAGTGCCTTCGGCGGTCCCATGCACCACAATAACGCGACGCGGCCGCAGCTGGGACAGAATCTTGAGCATCGATTCACCATCGGAACGTCCCTCGAAATCGATGCGTTGAATTTGTGCATTAACCTCGATCGTTTTGCGTTGACTTATCAGCTTGGTGGGCTTCTCCAGCAACTGCACATCGTTGTCCACGTTGCCATTCGTTTGCTGCTCCACATGTGGTTCCTCCTTCTTGACATTCTCCTTGTTCTGCTCGTCGGCATTTGCATAATCGTAGCCAGCGTCCACAATGCGATAGTCATCCAGATTGATCACTTCACCATAATCATCGTATTTGATCTTCTCCTCGTGATAGGGAAACATAACGTGATGCCTTTTATTCGACTTGAAGAAGCCAGAATGATGGCGACCCTCGGCACGCACTACAATGTCATGTTTGCCCGTGATGACGCTCATTTCAATGTCATCCTCGGATTCTGAACTGCTCTCCTCCTCCACTTCGGGCTTGACTATGAGTGGATTAAGTTTCTCGCCCTGCGTGCGCAGATATTCGTCCAGCTCATTGCCCTCCAGCTCAACACGTCGCCGTACATCCAATTCCAATTGTCTGCCAGGCGTGTAGTTCTCCACCAGCTCCATGGCCAGCGAACCCGGCCCAGTTCTTGTAGTGAATATAATGCTATTGTTGGGATTTCCAGCCCATTGAATGAAGAGATCTCTGGTGAAGCCGCTCTCCAAGTCAGGCGTGCTGGCCAAGACCACCTTTGGTCCCGCTGGCAGTTTGTAGATGTCCGCTAGAGTGTGGCAGAGACTAATGTGCTTGAACTGGAAAGGATTGTTGCGTGCGCCTTCGAAGGCTTTGGTCAGCTTGTCGCTCATCCACTCGATCTGCGACTTGGCAAACTCAATCACATTGTAGCTGACATTGTTGAGCAGCGCCAAGGAGTAAGCCATCAGTCCCGACTCCTTGTTCTTCCACAGCTGGTCCAGCATATGTGCCAGCTCCAAGACACGACCCGCCGTATCCACCGCAATAAGTACGTTGCCATTGTTGCGCACCGTCTGCAGGATGTTGGTCATTAGCTTCTCATCGCGTGCTCGTCGACGCGCCTGCTGATATTGTGCGTTGTAGGCATCGGTGATGAGAAGCGATGGACGCTGCAGTCGATCCAGTTCACAGCAGCTGAGATGTCGCTCCTTCTTGTGATTGAAGTCAATGGCATAGACAATATCCTCCTCACCGACCTTAACGATCTTCCAGATAGTGCCACCAATCATGTGACCAGCATTTAGCGGAGTTATAGAGATGCCGTATCCTTTGCCTTTGAGTGAAACCGTTTGATTGTACTTGAGCTGTGTAATCTTCTCGAAAGCGGTGTCCACATCATCCAGCGAAAATAAGTCAAACTCGTACATGTTAAAGTGTGACATGTATAGATCGTACATGAACATTTGGCCCATCTTGAACACCGGTATCGTGGCATAGATGGGACAATTGAGTCCCAGCTTACCCACGAGATACGGCAAAGCGCCCAGATGATAGGCATCCGGATGGGAGAGAAGAACAGCATCGAGAGTGTGCACTTGTCTGCCAAAAAGTATGTTAAGGCATTTGCTTTATTGTCATAGCAGCACTTACCTTTTCAATTCTTTGATAAAGTTCGGATCGAATTTCTCGTCCCAGCCGCAATCCAACAATATTCGCACGTCGTCGATTTGTAGAATGTAGCAGGGCGGCGACTCGTCCATTGCACCCGAGATGGTGTGCAGCTTAATAATAGATGTCATTTTGAAGGTATTTTGAGAGAAATTGCAGGAAAACTCCAATACATTTGCTTATTTCGGTAATAAACAAATGAAATGAGCTGCGTGCATCAGCCGGTAATCCACGATGAATCAAAGTATGCGATATTCATAGAGATGTAACGAATACGATTAATCGAGTAATGGCCCAATCGTGCATCGCTTCCAGCTAATCGACTGTGAATTAAATAATGAGCGATGTATCGATTGCTCAACTAATTATATTGCACTAATCGATCAGCTAAATTGTTCCCGCTACTAACAAGTTGCTAATTCAAAAGATCTAAATCTTTGTATGTAAATAATATATTTTTGGTAGTTTACAGTCTTGGAGCTCTTCTTAAGTATTTGCCTGTTATGATAGATCAGCGATACCATTGCGAAAAGTCATGTCAATATCGTCAAATTCTTCCAGTCGGCGGTGATTTTTGCGCCGCACTTGAATACGATGATAAACAGCCTGGGTGCGTTTTATGGGTCGCATAACAACCAGGCAATAAACTATCACGGTGACTACAATGACACCAAATAATACTAAGACAATAGCAACAGCTAGATCTGCCTTCCTGGCAGGCGGGCGATTGTAAACAACTGTTTTATTCGCCGCTCCCTTTGCACAATAGTCCGCTTCTGTGGTATCGAAGCCACCTGGTCGCCATTCGGGATTCTGATGATATCCTTGCCAGCAGACACATTGCAAATGGGCGTTTACTCTGGTGCAAATGGCGTTATCCGGGCACTCCATGAGTACGGTGCAGTTTTTGACTGTAAAGAGATACAAAGTAGTTTAATTACAATTACATCGGATGCTCTACTTTAACTAACAGTTTAAACTGTCATCTTCCTGGGCGTTTAATCCAAATATATAGCCACTGCATAGGGCTATGTAAACAATATAAATGAATGCCTTGCACATTTTGCTTGATCAAATACAAATATCAGTGGCATAGGTGCAAACAGTTTAACGTCCAACGAGTGACTGTCGCGATCTGAGCTAAGCGTTCTATCTTATCGATAATTGTGTGTGTATTATCTTGTCAAATACATACATATGTATATTTGCTGCTTTACATATGATGCAGTGCTAATAGTATTTATGGTTATATACATATTTGATTTGCATACAAGAATTCCATGTACATACATATGTATATTTAGCTTTCGATTGTTGCAGTCAATTAGTATACAAGTGTTGGGGCAATTAACATTGTTGTGTGCAAAAACTTTTCCCCAGTCTTATCAATCAATCAGCTTATAATGACTTTTGTGGTATCTTATCGCATATATTCGTGTATTTATAATAGAAAATAAAATAATCAAATTTGTCGTAGCCAAATATTGATTAGTATGGTCTGGGACTTCGAAGCATAAACAGTTCTCCCTTTGTGAATTAACAATGTAAGTTATTGTACGAATCTGAATTTATATTATTATTTGATTATCAATTGCACAACACAATGTTTACTAAAGATAATGTGAATGAGTTTTGAAGCTGCTTATCGATATGGTAGCAAACCACATTTGCATAATATCGATAGCTGGATATCGGACAACACAGCAGTTCGCTCGATAAGAACGCGAACCAAACCGTGCTTGTTGGGTTGGCTGTGCAAAAGAATTTCCACATATAATATTTACTTAATTGTCAATAGCAATGAGGCATCGCGTTTCAATTGCTTTAATTACATATATAATCGTGAATAATGTTAATTAGGCTGTGCCAACATAACTTTCACATATTCGACCTGCTTGTTTTCAGCGCTGCCATAACGCTTTTAGTCTACATTTCGCTACCTCAACGATTTGCACTACGCTATGACTACATTCCCCAGGAGCACTTCGAGGAGTCGCTGCTGGCGGCGACCACACCCAACATCTCCGCCTCGCAACTGGCACCCGACTGCAGCTACAAGGAGGTGATTGCCGACAGCCGCTTTGTTTATGATGCCTTCCATCGCGAGAAGATTCATCGTGGCGAGGAAATCCGACTGGGTGGCGAATACCAACCGGAGGATTGCCGTCCACGCTTCAGCACAGCCATCATAGTGCCGTATCGGGATCGACAGGAGCAGTTAGCGGCGTTTCTCAGCTACATGCACAACTATCTGCGAATGCAGTTCATCCATTATCGAATCTTTGTGGTGGAGCAAAGCGATCGAAAGCCCTTCAACAGAGCGATGCTCTTCAACATAGGCGCCAAGGTGGCTGCCAGCTATGACTATCCTTGCTTAATACTGCATGACGTGGACTTGATGCCACTGAATTCCGGCCAGATCTATGCGTGCTCCAAGCTGCCGCGTCACATGAGCTCCGCACTCGACAGTTGGCGCTTCCATTTGCCATATCGGACGCTCTTTGGTGGCGTTGTGGCCATGAGTATGTCACAGTACAACATGGTTAATGGCATGTCCAATTTATATCACGGCTGGGGCGGCGAAGATGATGATCTCTATGAGCGCCTGAAAGTGCTTGGCGTGGATATTTGTCGCTTCGATCCGGCGTACAGTGAATACACAATGCTGAAGCACAAACAGGAGACTCCCAATGAGAATCGATTGGCACTGCTGCGAGCTGCTTCGCTGCGCATGCACTCTGATGGTCTCAACTCACTTGTTTACAAGGAAGTTGAGCGCAGGATGCACAGCCTCTTTACGCACATTCTGGTGGAGACTTAGGAAAAGGAGTACAAGACACACACACACACTCAAAGATACAACTTGCCTTCAGCTTTGCGACACTGGAACAATTTGTTAATTAGCTTTTAGTGACAACTTAATACTTAAAGAAATATATATCTCGTAAACATATAGAATGAAATGAATGTCAACCAAAAGAAAAAAAGATAAGATACAAACAGCACTGTTATAGCATAATGCATATTTTAAATTTGTTGTAGGTTTTTTTGATTATGCTTAATTGTAATAGCAGATGATAATGAATTATAATTAAATAAACGATGTATAACAACAAATGGCTTTAAATGTTTTCGATTATAGGTATTGTAGTATATATATTTGTTTTAACTAGTTTGTGTGTACTTGTAATACACTAAGGAGCAAATTGCACATACATTAGTTAGTATATATATATATGTATATGTATAAAGATATATATATGTGTATAATAGTAATAATAATAGTAGGTTGGTTGACTGTTTGGCCTATATGCTAACAATAAATTACATTAAAATACACGCACACTCTCGCATTACAAAATTGTTGATATTTGTTGAACGTTGCAATGAACGAGCAAAACTTTTGCTAACTAACACAGACACGCACTCAGGACATTCACTCACATAAACCATACACATACACAATAATTTAAATATATTACGGAATAGTTGATTAAAAACATTGGCTATTTGACCGGGTCTGGGGAATGTTTTTTTGTCTCTAGTTCAAGAAATTAAGTATGTCCTGCTGCGACAGCGTATTCAGATTCTTGCTGTCCGTCGTCGTTTGCGGCATCAACGTAGGCGTCGGTGTGGGCGTGGCACCCAAATTCATTGGCCTGCTCTGCTGCATACTGTTCATGCTGTTGTTGACTGCATTGTAGCCCGTTGGATAGATGTAGTTGACTGTCGGCTGCTGCAGCGTGTACATGTTGGCACCGTTAGCATTGTTCGGTTTGGCAGCCTGATTGGCTGCATTGGATGCTGCAGATCCGAAGGGATCCAAGTCGTCCAGCGAGGAGAAATTGTTGTTGCTGCTAGCTGCCTGTGGGGAGGCCAATTGATGATTCATTACCAGCGGATTTGCGCTATGCCAGTGAGGAGGAGCGGCTATGGCTGGAACTGCACTCGTTGCTGCTGCTGCTGTTGTGCCTTGGTTAATGGACAAGCCACTGAGGTTGCTTTGCATCAGCGAGGAGAACATGTCTGGCTTCGATGCCATATCATTAGCTGCATTGTGCGATATTCTGCAAATAAGAAAAACTTGCTTAGTTGCTAAGCCTTGCAGCTACTTCTTGATTTTGTACTTGAGTTGCTCCTTTGTCTTGACAGGCGCCAGTGTTGTGGCAATTGGCTTTGGAGCAGCAGTTGGCGATGGTTGTCCCACGCTGAAGCCAGAGAACATGTCGTCGTCGCTCTTGTTGCCATTGCTGCCGCCGCCATAGCTTGCATTGTTCTCCAGCTCATTGGCCAAGATTTCGGAAGCATCTTTGGGTCTGTGGATGATACATTACATAGTGAATATATATAGTTTATTATTTAAGTGATTGTCCTACTTGTTGTCCCGTTGTATGGTCGACAATTGCTGCAGCTTTTCGCGCTGTTCTTGCTCTACACGGCCCAGCATCTCTTTGATTAACGCTATGATTGTGTTGAATTGAGCAATGGTCAGACCATTCTCAACACTCAGTGGCACCAGGAATGGAATGCATTTGTGCGCCATCACATCCTTGGTGATGCCCAGCTTCGTGTTTGTCATGGCAATCTTGTAAATGCCTGAAATATAGTATTATAAGTTAAGATTTCTTTCCATGAAATGTAATATATTTAAAACTCACCTATGATGGCCATGACAATCGCCGGCTCACGACTTTGTATGTGCTGCAGGAAGGGCAGAATCTCATCGAGCACTAGCCACTTATCCAAATTCTCAAGCAGCTTGCCAATCGAGATCAAACAGTTCACCTTAACCGACACATTGTTGCTGTTGAGACACAGCTTCTTGATGCGTGGAATCACCGCATTCTTCATGGCATTGTAATCGATGAGCGTGGAGAATGTGGGCAACACGCCCAGGCACAACTCCTGAATCTGCGGCATGTCGCACTCCAACGAACGATACAACAATGGCAACACACTCTGCTTCACTTCTTCCGCTGGCGTTAGTTTCAGTAGCAAGTCCATTTTTTGCATGAATATCAACAGAATCTGTATGGGATCCGTGAGCTTGAAAATGGGCTTCAGGTGCGGTAGAATGTGATCACAGTATTCTCGCTGGCTGCTCATCTCTGCAATCAGCAGCACATTGGGCAGCACAAATGGAATCATGGGCGAGTTGACAAACTCCTTGATCAAATACGGCAATATGGAGTGGAGATTAACGCGATGCGGCAGCGTGGGAATGATCTGTGGTAAACCCTTGTAGAATTTCGATTTCTGCAAATTGTCCCATTGATATAGCGAGTCCAGATAACTTAGAGTCTTGACGCCCACATCCTGGAAGTAAGTGATCTGTTTGAGCTCATGCAATTTCGGTCGCAAGCTGGCGCTGGGATGCAGCAAAGCCTTCAGACTCTCGGTGAGCTCGCTTGGTATGGTGTTCATGGGTGGATACTTTCGTTGATTCAATTCGTTGGCGTATCGACGAAATCCGCTGTAATCACTGCCAAACATTTTCAGAGGCTTGCCGGAGTAAATGGTAAAGATGAGCACACCTGGAAGAACGAAAATCTTTAGCTACGCATTGAGAAGTATTTCATGTGCTTACCCAATGAGAAGAGATCACTGTCTGGGGTGTTGACACTGTTTAGCGCCAGTTCTGGAGCCGTATACTCCAAGCTTGGCTGGGCGAGCACATGCAGCGAGGTGCTGTGCTCTCGGCAAGGCCAATGAGGCGTGCCATTCGTTGAGGGCTGATTGGCAATGCAAAAGTCGAAGCCAAACAGTTTCCAGCTGCGATTCTTGTTAATCACAATCGTTTCGGCGCAGATGTTGCGATGTACGATCTTTGCATCGTTGTGCAGAAACTGCAGGCCATCGAAGAGCTGCAGCAGACCATGACGTATCTCCACATCGTAGAGCTTCTTATCGGATCTCACAGCATCGCCCACAACATTCGCCAAGGAGGCGAACACAGGCTCGGTGGCAAAGGCCAAGGAGTCGCGACTCTCCTCAAGCGGATGCTGCACCGTGAGCACATGTGGATGACGTATCTTGGTCAGTTGCTGGACACCGCGTCGCAGGGTTTCGAGCATCGTTTCGCGATCATCTTTGGACCAGCGCTCCAGCACTTTTTTTCTCAAACACAAACACAGATACTTCTTGCTTGGTGCTCTTCTTGTGGCCATTGTAGACCTTCCACATCAGACCTGTAAAAGGAATTCATTTTATTGCAGTTGCAATATGCCAGCGTATTAAATTGTTTATACAACTTGTTTTACTCACCCACACCTGCTGTGCAAACCTGTTCCAGTACTTCGTATTCTCGTGTCACATTATTTCCTGGCAGCACGCCAGAAAGCTGCGACACTGTCTGCACGGCTGACGAATAGAATTTGTTAATCACATCCATGATGATTGCTAGTAAGCTAGTAATATGTTAAGCAGCCTTGCAGCAATCGCCCCAGTGTTTTGCCAAATTCTTTTTGTTTTAGTAATCAATAGTAGAGGTGGAGAAACATCGATGCCATCAGAATCGATGTATCGATGTTTTTGCAAGTTCTTTAAAATATCGATGTCGAAGGGGAAATATTAAAAAAATTCTAAGAAGGTAATTAAGGTAAGTAAATAAGCGCGGCCTTAATAAACATTTTTTTTGTGTTGTGAAGAACCATTTTGGCTTTCATTTCAACAAAAAATTCCAAATCGATACCTATTTGGGTGTAGCTCTAAGTTCCGAACTAGTTCGCCCTGCACGTTCGATATGTTCTTTCATTGCCTGCATATCGAAGTTGCGTTTTTAACGAATTCTTGGTATCGTTTTTATTTAATTTACCCGCTTCATTTAAATAGGAAGTATACGCAGTTGTTAATTTAGTTCAAATAGTTCAAGTACGTTTATAGTTTGATACTTCATTTAGGCCTTGCACGCTTCAAAAGTCCTCCACAAATGTAAAGTAAACATTTGTTTCGAACTGAGGTTTATTGTAAAACTTCCAGAACATTAATAAAAGATAGTCTCCAGTGGGCATCGGAAGACTCAGTTTATCCACTTTCGGGTAAAAACCAAGTATACCATTTGTGCCCTAAAAATAAGATACGTTATGCTTGCGACATTGAAGTATCCGCTACTTACCACATAAGGACAAGTATGGTTAAGAGATGAAAAGTCTTTAAAGAGATCGAATATGACCCTAACGGCTTTGTTGGACTTGTCTTTTATAAACTTGCAGGCATCGAACGTAACGTCGAAGATCCAAGGCTTATAACCATTGGCCTTCTTCAAGACTTGAACTCGCATCGATACAGAATTCGTAGGATGCAAAAAATTGACCATTACATTGAGAATCGTCTTATTGCGTTGCAATGCGTGCAGTCGACAAGTTTCGATTTTCACCCAAGACTTGTTGTGTGACTTGCAAACAGCATTCGTCATTTTAAAGACAACTCCATTCTGCAAAATATACAAAATGCTAAAACAATATATTGAATACTTGTTATTATCCTTACGGTTAAGCTTATAATCAACAGAAGAGACAGCAAAAAAACAAATACTGAGGCGTAGCTTGTCATTGCGTTGTATTCCAAGAAAAGTTTAAATTGCGAATAACAAATATAAATATATTAAATTTTCATTTTAAATTTTGCAAATTGAAAAAAAATTGATTCGAATTATTATTTCTAATGATAAGCAATTAATTTTGCAAATCTCCTTTTAATTCGTAACTACAAAGCATGCATTTTAAATGATTTTCTACCTTTCACGCTTAAGTAGTTGAATTTGCCCTAATTATCAATGTGGTGTCACATTAATTATTAGTGATAAAAACGCCTTTACATTTCATTCTTCGTTGCACAATTTAATAATCCTCTACAAATGTAAAGTAAACATTTGTCACGAATTGAAGTTTGTTATAAAATTTCCATGATATTAAAATGAGGTAATCTCCAGTTGGCAGCGGAAGTCGAAGCTTATCGGCTGCTGGATAAAAGCCCCATAGACCATTTCTACCCTAAAGGTATAATAAATTTGATATAGGTGACGCACTAAGTGATCTGTGACTTACCACATAAGGACACGAGTGGTTGATAGTTGAAAAGTCCTTGAAGAGATCGAATACAACTTTAGCGGCTTTGTTTGATTTGTCTTTCATAAATTTGCAAGCATCAAATGTTGTGTCAAAGACCCAAGGCTTATATCCATTTGCCTTTTTCATGATTTGCATTCGCGACGAAATAGAATTGCTGGGATGTAAAAAATTGACCATTAGATTGAGAACAGTTTTATTCCTTTGCAATGCGTGCAATCGACAAGTCTCGACAATCACCCAAGATTTGTTGCGGGATTCGCAAACAGCGTTTGTCATTTTAAAGACAACTCCATTCTGAAAGTATATAAATTAATTTAATAAATATAAAATCTAATTCCTGGTTCATCGTTTAATCTTACGACAACCAGAAGCGGCAACAAAAATACAAAAACAGAGATCTTGTATTTCATTGCGTCTATCCAAAGCGAAGCTTCAATTGGGAATGATTTTTATACAAATCCATTAAATTCCTATTCTAAACTATAATAATTGAAAAAATGTCTTTTTAATTATTACTTTTAATCAATAATTCATTTTGCAAATTCTAGTGTAATCGCATTTTAATGTTTATTTGTGATGTTATAACATTTACGCTTAGGTGACATATTTTTGCTCTATTTGGCATGTGGAGACAATTTAATGATTACTTAAAAAATCCTCTACAAATGTAAAGTAAACATTTGTTTCTAGTTGAATTCTATTGTAGAACTTCCAGAAGATAATCGCCAGTTGGCAACGGAAGTCTAAGCTTATCGATGGCCGGGTAGAAACCTCTAAGATATTGTTGTCCCTATAAGAAATGTATTAAGCGACATATTAATAAACGATTCATCACTTACCACATAGGGACAAGGATGGTCCAGACTCGAATATTCTTTAAAAAAGATCGAATACAACTTTAACTGCTTTGTTCGATTTATCCTTCATAAATTTGCAAGCATCGAAGGTAGTATCAAAAACCCAAGGTTTATATCCGTTCGCCTTTTTCTGGACTTGCATTCGTATCGAAACCGAATTCGTAGGATGCAAAACATTTAAATAGAGATTAAGAATCGTCTTATTGCGTTGCAGAGCGTGAAGTCGACAAGTTTCGATTATCACCCAGGATTTGTTGTGTGACTCGCAAACAGCGTTCGTCATTTTAAAGACAACTGCATTCTGGAAATATAAAAAATAATTAAAAAAATATAAAATCAATTTATTTTTTTTAAATCTTACGACAAACAGAAGCATCAGCAAAAATACAAATATTGACAATTTAAGTCTCATTGCGTTCTATCCAGAGCAAAGCTTCAATTGGGAATGATTTACTCAAATCTATTAAATTCCTATTCTAAACTGAAATAATTGAAATGCTGTGATTTTAATCAGTAATCATCTGTTGCTTTTAATGCGTATTTGTGATGCAACAACTTTTACGCTTAAGTAGTTATAATTGTGCTCTATTTGACATGTGCTGCCACTTTAATGATAATCATGAAATTCCATTGATAATTAAAATTTTTTTTTATTAATCCTCTACAAATGTAAAGTAAACATTTGTTTCTAGTTGAATTCTATTGTAGAATTTCCAGGTCATCAAGAGAAGATATTCGCCAGTTGGCAGAGGAAGTCTAAACTTTTCTAAAGCCGGGTAGAAATCTCTAAGATATTGTTGGCCCTATAAGAAGTGTATTAACCGACACATTTATAATCGATTAAGTGAGTGATGACTTACCACATAGGGACAGGGATGGCTAATACTCGTATATCCTTTAATAAGATCGAATATGACTTGAACCGCTTTGTTTGATCTATCCTTCATAAATTTGCAAGCATCGAATGTGGTATCAAAAATCCAAGGTTTATATCCGTTGAACTTTTTCTGGATTTGCATGCGTATCGAAACCGAATTCGTAGGATGCAAAACATTTAAATAGACATTGAGTATCGTTTTATTGCGCTGCAAAGCGCGAAGTCGACAAGTCTCGACAATCACCCAGGATTTGTTGTGCGACTCGCAAACAGCATTCGTCATTTTAAAGACAAGTCCAGTCTGGAAATATATAAATTATAATACAAATACGCCATGACTTAGACCTATCAAAAGCGACAGCAAAGGTATAAAAGCTGTGACTTGGATTCTCATTGCTTCAATTGTGAATGACAAATTGAAATCTATGAAATTTGCAAATCTATAAATCACAATAATTGATTTAAAATTGCACATATATTTTAATTCGTAATGACAAATGATGTGCAATTAATTCTTTAAATTGTGCATGGCAAAATAATAGATAATCGGTTATATAAATTCTTAAAATATATTATTAAACAAGTAAGAAAGCTACAGTCGAGTGTACTCGACTGTGAGATAAACGCAACCCATTTTGAATAAAAGCAATATATTTTGCAGTATTATTCTCAAAATATACCAAATGTACTGCAAAAATACTAAAAATATACCAAATGGTATATTTGGTATATCGATATTGTACCGCATTCAAAATATACCATAGACGGCACAATATACCAGATTGTCAGCCAAAGCAACTAAGATCCCTAGTAAGTAGGCGTTTTTGCCCATACAAAAGTATTTCTTTAATAACTTCGATAATTTCTATCTGATCGCAACCAATTTTTTAGGAATCATAACTACTTAAGTAGTTATTGTACATACCTTTTTTCGCAACTCCAGCTTTAAAATTACGCTTGTTATTAGATTTTTTCAGATTTGCGAGAGCGGAAGTGGGCGTGTCAAAAATTTGAAACCGACTTGATCTGCGTGCAAACATAACAAATGCTGTCGAAAAAATATAGCTCTATCTCTTATAGTCTCTGAGATCTAGGTTTTCATACGGACGGACGGACAGACGGCCAGACAGACAGACGGACAGACAGACGGACAGCCAGGCATGGCAATATCGTCTCGGCTGTTGACGCTGGTCAAGAATATATATACTTTATAGGGTCGGAGATGCCTCCTTCTGCCTGTTACATACATTTACTGTCGGCACACAGCGGGTATAAAAAAATTGATTTGAATTATTACTTCTAATGATAAGTATGAATTTTAAATGATTTTATACTTTTCACGCTTAAGTAGTTGTATTTTCCCTTATTAGCATTGTGGTGACATATTAATTATTAGTGATAAAAACGCCTTTACATTTTATTGCAATTTAATAATCCTCTACAAATGTATAGTAAACATTTGTCACGAATTGAAGTCTATTATAAAATTTCCACGATATTAAAATGAGGTAATCGCCAGTTGGCAGCGGAAGTTTAAGCTTTTCGGGTGCTGGATAAAAACCCACTAGACCATTTCTGCCCTAAAGAAAGTGAAAGAAATTTGAAATAAATGAAGGTCTAAGTGATCCATGACTTACCACATAAGGACACGAGTGGTTGATAGTTGAAAAGTCCTTGTAGAGATCGAATACAACTTTAACGGCTTTGTTCGATTTATTCTTCATGAATTTGCAAGCATCAAATGTTATGTCAAAGATCCAAGGCTTATATCCATTGGCTTTTTTCATGACTTGCATTCGCATTGAAATAGAATTTGTGGGATATAAAATATTGACCATTAGATTCAGAATAGTTTTATTCCTTTGCAATGCGTGCAATCGACAAGTTTCGATTATCACCCAGGATTTGTTGTGTGACTCGCAAACAGCGTTCGTCATTTTAAAGACAACTCCAGTCTGGAAATACATAAATTAATTTAAAACTATATAATCTTTGACCTCCTTACGCTATGCCTTAGACCTATCAGAAGCGACAGCAAAGGTATAAAAGCTGCGACTTGGCTTCCCATTGCTTCAATTGTGAATGACAAATTGAAATCTATGAAATTTGCAAATCTACGGTATAAATCATAATAATTTATTTAAAATTGTACATGTATTTTGATTTCTAATGACAAAAGATGTGCAATTAATTCTTTAAATTGTGCATGGCAAAATATATGAATTCTCAAAATATATTATGAAAGAGTAGATTGTATCAAGAGAATAGTTTGAATTTTAGTTGAATTTAACAATACTTTAAAGTCAGTTTTTGTTATGTAAATTATTATCTTTATTTTCTTAGAGATCCTCCACGAACATGAAATAAAAATTAGTTGCAGCTATTGGCTTCTTGTTGATTATCCAAGTCAGTTGCACCAAATATTCACCTGTGGGTATTGGAGTGGGAAGCTTCTCACTTCTGAGGTAAAAATCTTTTATCAATTGCTGTCCCTATTATGTGACAACGTCAAACAAATGAACAATTAGTTATGCAATTAAGTATGCTCTCTATGTGTGTGTGTTGAGCACACAAAGTACTTACCACATAGGGACAGGTGTGGTTGAGGGTTGAATATTCCTTAAAGAGATCCCAGACGAGTTTAATGAGCGGATTGTTTCGGCGACGAATAAACTGACAACCATTAAAGGATACACTGTAGAGCCAGGGCTTATAGCCATTCTCTTTCTTCATCAGCTGCCCCTTAATGTGTATATCATTAATTGGCTGATGCAGAGTGACATTTAGATTGAGGTAAACCTTGTGGCGGCTCACAGCTCTAAGGCGACACAGCTCGAACTCCACCCACGATTTGTTGAACGACTCGCACACGGCATTTGTCAATTTAAAGACAGTCGCACTCTGCAAATAAACCGAAACCGAAAATTGTTATTTAAGTTGTCTTCGATTTGCGATCGTTTCATACACATTGCAACTGCAACTGTAGCAATAGTAAAATTGAAATTGTCAGGCGAACTGTCATCTTTCCATCTCCAGGAGCTGCGCTCGATTGGCCTTAGAGTTGTTTGTGGTTTGCATTTGGTCAACACAATTCGATTAACTTCATGTGTTTACGGTAATCATTTTTCAATTAACTGCAATTAAATTGGTTAAAAGCCATTAGCTAGATGTTTATATAATGTTTTTATAATCACCACCGACAGCTTCTAATTAAATTGACAAACATAAACACAAAGTAAATGTAGATTACATCTTCGGCATGAGTTGTAAGGCAAGCGAATTAGCACCTAAAAGTATGCTTTACTTTTTGCTAGAGATGCCCTTCTAAGTAAAATATCTTTGCACCTAAAAGTATGCTTTAATTTTGTTAATTGTGGTAATGAGTTGTAAGACCAGCGAATTATCGTTGCATCTAAAAGTATGCTTTACTTTTTCAATCACATTGCCCTTCTCAGTAATTGCCAAAAGTATTTTCAGAAGTCATAATTCATAATTAAGCTAAATTCAAAATGCTGTTAAAACAATTTGCATTCAAGCATAACGTAAGCCAGTTCTATTTTCAACTTGAAAGCGTTATTTTAATGGTTTTGAGGAAGCATCTTTTAACTGCACTAACTAGTTGACCTTTTGTTTGAGCAATACACTCAAAAAGAACAATAATAATAATAATAATAATATTTTAATGAGCCGCGGTCACAAAGCGTTAAAACATCAATTATTCATTGACACACACGAGTTGATTTCTTGTCTCGGCACAGAATAGAATTTCCTTTGAAAATGGCTAAGCAAATACTTACTCTATAAGGTAGCAATTAGTAGTATGCACATCCTGCTCACAACTCAAATAAATACAAGTAAGAGAAGTGCACACTTCAGTTGCGTTTCAAGGGCATTTAAAGAGGTTTTTCTCTTTACACAATCAAGTACGAACACGCTGTTTGCACAGCTTGCTTGATGTGTTTTTTTACCTTTTTTATATAATATTAGGGAATATGAAAGTAAACATATTTTACACGCTTTTCTAATATGCGCGTACACAATTTATTTGCAAGTGGAAAGGTCAAACTTGTTACCCAACTACCAAGAGACGTATTTCCGATGCGATGCGATGCGAAATTAAGTATTCCATACTTGCATCCAGGAAATTCCCCTAAAACTAAGACATATATTGTGCTCGTAATTTATGTGAGCTTCAGCCTCACGGCATACAAATGTGATTATGCGACGATGACTCCGGAGAGTTTCTAGAGTGGAAAATGTTCGCTTTGGAACTTAAGTTTTGAATTAAATTCGATGTTAAGTTGTTGGGTAATCAACTTGTGGCCGCTTAATTGCACTTGAAATACATTTGTTTACTTGCGAAAATGAATAGTTATCGCGATATTTACGCCCCACACACACACACTTACACGCAAGCAGTTCAATAAATAAAACACTCGAATGCATTTAGAAAAATCGCATTTGGGACTTTATTGGTTCGCTGCCTGTGTTCCGCTCCCTTTTGGCCAGGAAGGCATATCGACTAAGCTTAGCTCCGGGTCTCTCTCTCTGAGCCCCTAGTGAAAGATGGCAACGCGATGCGATGCGATGCGAAATGCAGTCGAGTTGTTTGCGCGCGATTTGTAGCTGTGGCCAATGCTGAACTCTCGCTCTGAATTTCAATGGATTTTTCGGTATGTACACACACACACACACACACACAGCTATAGAATGTGGCCAAGTGTTGGTAATTTTTGCCATTCTATCATGACAGGTATTTTTTTATTTGGAGGGAATTAAAGTCGTACGCCATACGGCTCATGTGTTGAGTCATAAAATAAATCAGGCAGCTTGACACAGGCGTCGATGTTAAATCACGCCAATGCGTTCTACACTGTATTGACCCCTCATCCTCATCCTCATTCTCATTCTCATCCTCTGGCATCGTTAAGAGCCGGTGATAATTATGCAGTGACAAGCAGACTACACACACACTCCACACTCGCTAAATGTATCTCACTATCTGTATCTATATTCGTATCTTGCATCTGTATCCGTGTATTCTGTCTCGTGTCTCGTGTCTCTGTCTCTTTGCGTATTTGCGTACAAAATCCGCAATGGCAATTACGAGAACTCCAACTACGACGACGACGAGTAACTCACCGAAATGTTGCTAATTCAGATTTTGACTTTTTATATGTTACTCTGTCTGCTTGTCTGATTTCTATCTTTGTCCGTTTGTCTGCCTGTCTGCCTCTTAGCTCGTTTGTTTGTTTATTTACTTTTGCGCCGAACTTGGTATTCCAAAGGCATGATGACTTGTCGAAACCAATACTTAACATTATTCATCATAATTGCTGATAATAGTCGCCCCGTCTACGGCAATGTGCGTCAAAAATGAAGCTAGTTATATGCAAGAGGGACAGCGTTGCTCCACTTCAGAATGTGTATTATCGATCTCAGGTATTTCCTAATTGTGTTTTGATTTTAATTTATCACTGTCAGGCAGGGAATATAACAGTTTCTTGATGAAAGATGTATATTTAATTGAATTCAAATATCACAGGCGCTTCCGCTTAACTAATTTATAAAGCAATAAGTATAAATCTTTATTTGTTATTACTATTCCTATTAACTAATTTAATAAAGCAGTAAATATAAATCTTTATTTGTTCTTTCTAAAATGTTTTAGATTGAAGATGTAAACATAATTCTCTCATTCTTCATTCCCATTTATCTCTCTGTCTCTCTCTTCCCTCCTTTCCGTCCCTCACAAAGCTGACGTCTTCGATCTTAAGTTGATGCGTGAAACAATGGTAATTAGTTACGCATCACTTGAGGTTCAAGTCTCCAGCTAGCGACCACATGACGTATGAGTAATGTGTTACAATTTAATGTTACAACCAATTGTGAAATGCGAGTGTGTGTGTGTTTGTGTGTGTGTGTGTATGTGTGTGTGTGTGTGGCAAGCAGTTAAACAGTTCAATGTGGTACTGCACGTGGCACATGCAGAATTGATATAAGCGAATAATTCGTTATAAAGGCATCATTAAAATACAACAATAGCAATGACCGGAGACATTGACAACAACAACAACAGCAAGAATATATACAAAATTTAATTAATGCGTCTTTTGTTTGTCATTTATTTCAGAGAGCGTCTCATACATACAATACATGTGTATCTCAGTTAATAGATTTGTGCGCTTTTGTTGTGTGTGAAAAGATACAATGACAAGATACAGATGCAAACGGCGTAACAAACACGCTGGCAATTACGTGATTGATTGCAGCGACGCGATTAAGGCTTTAAGAGTGAGTGTACTCAGAATCAATGTCTGTTGTAGAACCCCCCTCCTCTGGAGAATATTCGTGTCTCTCTAGCTACACACACAGACACACACAAAAAAAGCGATTCGCAACGCATCGCATCGCAATCGCAGTGGAAAGAAAATAAAGGAAAATTACACACAACACAACCAACAAAAAAAGAAGCGAAACAACAAGAAACCTGCTAAATTTATGAGCGAACAACGCCAAACGACGACGTTTCGGTTTCGCACAATGCAAGGCATACAAAGTAGCATCCAGTTTGCTGACGGATGTGTGGCCATATTCTCTGGACGGCAACTCGAACTCGAAATCGAACTGATGATTCAATTGCAATCGAACTCGCCGAAGCTGTCTGCAATTACTTTCAATCTGTAATTGACTTAAAGACTGTGTAAATCGACAGCAGAAGCAGGATTGAAGCAACAAGCAAGACAACGCAACTTTAAGTAACTCGTTCAACATTTTTATAGTCCAACCTTACAATGTTAAAATCGATTTACTAAGGTGTTAATGGCCACAGTTAAATTGTAAAACAAACATAATCTATGTTGTACTTAGTAAGAACATTGACAGCAAAATTGGCAGCTCCAACTGTTTTTACTTCGGAGATCAGCGTGTCTAAACGAACGGACAGACAGGCAGACAGACGGAATTGATTACGTTGTTTATAATATTTATATTTATTACTTATATTTATTACTAGCAGAACACGCTTAAATTTTATTGTGCTAGTCACAATTGATTTTACACTTTTCTCTTATATGATTTTTATAGGCCTTTTTAGTTGTAATGTAATTATTGATTATTCAAATTATTTTTTTATTGCCAGCAATTTCTATTAGTATAAATCTAAAAAAAAATTCCATGGCAGGGGTTTTTTTTATTCTTTTTCTTAGTTTGCGCTATATTTTTAAAGAGTTGCTTAATTATACATCTAAACATAGATTTCATTGCTGGAGTTGCTTTATTTTAGTTGCCTTTATATGTTACTAAATAGTTGCTAAATTTAATATTTGTTCATTGTTGAAGTTAAAGAAGTTTTAAGCAATTGATTTCATTTTATTTAGATAACAGCAAAATAAATATAAATAACTATACTTTTGATGATTCCTTACTTATTACCGATCTTAGTTGCTTTATCTGACAATCTGGTATATTTTACACTCTATGGTAAATTTTGAGTAGTACTATATCAATATACCAAATATAGAGTATTTGACTGATACTATGGTATATTTTTACTATCTATGGTATATTTTAAATGTAGTAATATATCAATATATCAAATATGGTATATTTTTTACTCTGTATGGTATATTTTAAAAGTCAATATATCAAATATGGTATATTTTTGCTCTCTATGGTATATTTGGTATATGGTATATTTGAAATGTAGTAATATATCAATATATGGTATATTTTTGTTCTCTGTGGAATATTTTAAATGTAGTAAAATATCAATATACCAAATATATTTGTCTGATTATCTGGTATATTTTCACTCTATAGTATATTTTTAATACAATACTAAATCAATATACCAAATATGTCTTTTTCAACATTTTGCGGTAAATTAATGTGGTATATTTTTTTAAATTAATACCGCATTGTTTTGCTTTTATTATGACTAAAAGTATTTTATATTTATTAATTTCTTGAATTATATGTCTAAACATACTTTTTGTTTTTGGATTTCATTTTTTTTACTTTAGCTGATTTCATATTTTTTTTGTAAAGCGCTGCTAAAATTATTGCTTTCTTTAACATCAATTTCTTTAGCTTTTCAACTTTAAATTTGTATTGTTAAAGTTGAAAAAGTGTTGAAAAAATCTTCGTTTATTTTCTTTTCTACCTTGCTGCTATTTGTCCTTTATTTTGACTTGACTTTTGATGACTTTTTTACACTTTGGTCAGCGGCTATCAAGCGCTGGTCAAGTGCCGTATAACAGTCGCACTTTAGCTGAGGTAATTAATTAACAGTTTCGTTTGCTGCCGCTGCCGCCGCTGTTGCTGTTGCTTATTGACAACGCCACTCAATTTGGCTGCATTGTTGTTGTTGTGGTTGTTGTTGTTGTAACAGCAACGCCTGGCGTTGACAGCTCAGCTGACGTCAGCAGCGACGCCAACTGCGAACGCTTTATAAGCTTGGCTTATGCCGCCTACGTTGCCTATTTCATAGACAAGCGCAGCGACCGCAGCAGCGACGTCAGCAGCGACTGCGACGGCGACGGACTTCAAAGCCGCAGCAGCAGCAGCGTCGTCGGCAGCTGCTGAAGCCGCGGTCAGGCCGCTTTGGGCCGCTGTCAGGTGTTGTCGTTTTTGCAAGCCGCACTCGAGCTGAGTCTGTTTTCGTCTGCCAGGCAACGCGGTTCTGGAACGCGTACACACACGATACACTACACTATATATGATATAATAATTAGCTGCAAACACTTGGTACCCCATAAATATATTAATTACCCAAAAGCCCGGTTCGTTCGGTTTGGCGCGAAAAACACAGCTAAAAAAAAAAACATTCCAAGTTGCTTTTGGCTTTTACCAATTTTTCCGATTTGTAAGTTTCGCAGCTGATTGTTGTGCAACACACGGACAACACTCGAAGCGCGCGCTGCGTGAAAAACGTGGAAAAACTTTCGAAAGTGCGCAGCCAATTGCAGCGAATACTATTTGGGATACATGAGCAGTGCACTTCAGCTCCAACTCCAACTCCAACTCCCGATTCAAACGCGGCTAATCGACAGCACTTGATCGGCAAAAAATTTTGTAAACAATATAATTAAATTGGCCAGATCAAAACCTACTGTGCAACCGACAACAACAACGAGCTACAGTTTTTGTTATACGTGAGTAAGCCAAGCCAAGCTTGTGTGTTTTACCCAGCTTACATTTCCAATACCTTTATGATTCATAAAAAAAGAAAGATAAAACAACATAAATAGCGCTGATGTGAGAGATTTCTTTGAAATTTCATGTGTGTTTCTTTGAGCATTAGAAAAACTGAAGAAGACAATTGTAAATATCGATAATTAACGTTAATCAAAGATGCTTTTTTGCTTGGGTTCTAACTCTGTAAAACACTGCGATCCTTTTGCGATTGGGGTGTCTAAAGCTTAGGTAGAAATAAGAAAGCTCCAGACGTGTGTGCTGGACTGTAAGATATTTGTTACTCATTTTGAATAAAAGCAAAACAGTGCTGTGTTAATATTTAAATATGTCAATTAATATACCACAAATATACTAAAAATATACTAAGTACTGTTTTTGGTACATAGTAGAATCAAAATATACAATAGAACACGAAATATAACAGATTGTCAGACAAATATATTTGGTATATTGATACATTAAAAATATACCATAGAGTGCAAAATATACCAAATTGTCAGTCAAAGCAACTAAGTGTAGGAATAAATCAGAATTGATAAAAAAAATAGTTATAGTGCGGTATTAATGTAAAAATATACCAAAATAATATGCCACAAAAATACTAAAAATATACCAAATACTTCATTTGGTAAATTGATAGAGGACAACATTCAAAATATACCATAGAGTTCAAAATATACCAGATTGTCAGCCAAGTATATTTGGTATATTGATATACTATATATATATACATTCCAAATAGAGTGCAAAATATAACAAATTGTAAGCCAAGGCATCTAAGAGTCAGGAATGATTGAAACTATAGTTATAGTGCGGTATTAATGTAAAAATATACCAAAACAATATACCACAAAAATACTAAAAATATACAAAAGACTATATTTGGTATATTGATGTAGTACTATAATCAAAATATATCATAGAGTGATATAATCAAAATACATCATAGAGTGCAAAATATATCAAATTGTCAGCCAAAGCAACTAAGACCCGTAGTAAGTCACCGAGACTCTAGCTTCAAAATTACGTTATTTACAATCAAACATGTCTTCTTCTGCCTATTTCATACATTTCCTGCAGGCAAAAAGTTATAATACACTTCTACTTCATGGGTAACGGGTATAAAAACATAAATAGCGTTGTTGTGAGAAATTTCATTGGAATGTCAAATGTGTTTTAGAAAAACTGAAGAAGTACAATTGTAAATATCGATAATTAGCGTTAATCAAAGCTGCTTATTCTAGCTCTGTAAAGCTCCATCCTTTTACACTCGAGTCGTCAAAAGCTTAGGCAGAAAAAAAAAAAATACAAGAAATATAACAATGTTTACATTCAATCAGCATACGAAAAATATAATAATGAAAGGTGTGTCAAGTTGAGAGTATAAATGGCTTAAAGCCAAGTGCTTTAAGCACGTGCCAGTTTCAGTTTCAGTTGAGAGACACTTAACGCTTTATTAATAAAATGCGAGAAAGAGAGAGAGATAGATATAGAGAGAGAGAGAGTAGCGATGTTCATTACAGATTGTAAGTTTCGCAAAGCCAAAACTTATATCAATGCAAGACATCAACAGAAATTAATTTTTACCCCGAAAGTTTTGCAACAAACTTTTAAACGAGTGAACAGCGAAAAAAAAGCAAATAAGTGTAGGCATTGTTTTTGGCTTGACAGGCAAGTTAATCATACGCCATGTTGTGCAACTGCACTGCTATAGAATTTGCGCACTAATGACCGATATATTTAAATAGATTAAAAAAAAAGCAATAAACTGCATTCTTTTTGAAAATTTAAGCTGCCATTGCCTTGAGCTCTGTATTGAGAAATATATACGAGTATTTCTCATATTTTTTCGCTGTCACGCTGATAGTTTGTGTTGCTCTTGCTTCAAGTGGCGGCGATAGATTTTTTGAAGCCAAGTACGAAAACTTGAAAAACTTAATCGATGCAAATATTGAATCAAAGTCAAACAGCATTAAACTTGCCGAACTTTGCACAGTGTCTGAAAAGTTTGTTTTTCCTTGCGAAAAGGCGTAAAAACTGCAAGAGAGCGAGAAAGATATTGATGGAAGGCAGAGGAGGGGGAGGAGGAGGTTGAGGTTGAGGTTGAAGCCAAGGCTTTTGGGCTAAGGTTTTATGAATGAGCGCAGCGTAGCGCAAATATTTGACAAATCCCGCGAATGCGCTGCTTACTTATGCTGTCGTCACGTCAAGATACGGACTACTCCAAAACTCCATCTCCATCTCAGTCTGGGATGGAGTTCACGTCCAGCGATGTCAGCTTCTAAGAGGAGGAGGATTGCAGGAAGCTGCGGCTGACAGTGAAATTCGCTAAGCACATACTATATATAAAGATATATACGTATATATATGTGAATGCATGTAAAGAGTTGGCATTGGCATTGTCGCATGTTGAGCTGCATTTGCATGCGCTTTTATCGAGGTGTAATTTATATTTCGCACCTTGCGCACAGTTTTCATTTCGTTTGCTTCGTTGTTTATGCAATTTGCAAGCGGCGTCCAAAAGGAAACCAAATGGCGAGAGTCTCCCAGTCTCGAGTCTGGAGATACGGATATATAGCAAAATAGCTACAGATACGGATACGGATTGAGAAGGTATGCAAGGCAAGCAGACAGCCGAGCAGGCAGGCAGGCAAGTCGCTAACGAGTGCAGGCGTGTATCTGCATCTTACGGATAGCGCAGGTAACAAATATACACACACACATACACATGCAATGAAATGCGCCAATTTGTATGCAAGTGGCGTTAATCGTGTAATCCGGCAGCAATGCGTTGCACACAGTTGGCAAGCGCCTCCACCCTCTCTCTACCCTTCACTCTCCACTCTCTGCTCTGCTCTGAGACGGGCAAGCACGACCCCAAAATGCTTGTGCGCTGCTCGCTGTGCGCTGTGCTTGGGCAATGGCAACAAAACTCAAGTCGAGGTCGCTACGTGAGATGCGCAATTGTATGAAATTGATTTGTAATCGATAAATGTACGAATATTGCGCTAACGTTTAAATCAACAGCACACAACACAAAAGCATTTGGTTTTTTGGTTTGGCGATTTGCCGATTTGCACACGACCTACAAGATACATTTGTATCTTGCTTCTCTTACACTCTACACACTCTCTTGGCACTTTAATTATATAGCTGAACTGCAGCCTGACTGCCGTTGACTGTTGTTGTGTGCTGTGTGGACCAGCTTTTCTGTTCGCAAAAATTGAAAAATCAAACACAAGGAAAACCACTTGAACCACAACAACGGCAACAACGGTGGCAAGTAGCTGCAGTTGAAGCAGTTGCAACTATTGACAAGGTCAGCGCATGGCTTTTATTTGGGGTCTCTGCCGCTGCTCGTTGCTGGTCGCCATTGAAATTCTAAGCGATTTGTCGAACACACACACACGCTTACACATTCGAAACTAGCTTCTATTCAACTGGCTTCTTTTCAGATGTTGCTGCTTGTGGCCAACAGCATTTGGCATTAACAAGTGTTTAATTGCAATAAATGCACCTGAATACCTTGAGACTGTGCCTCATGCATCATGCACTTGAATGAGCTGAAGAAAAGAGCAACTCAAACTGAGAGAAGTGCGACATTGGCAGCCACAAATTTGCCAGCTATCATTGTGGCCACTTGTTGGCCAATTTAATTATTTATGCCTCAAAAGGTTAAATGCGTTAAATTTCATTTTCATTTCGGTTTCGGTTTCTGTTTTCCCTTCAACTGCTTCTCAACTCAATTGTGTCGCACACATTTATCTGTCCGAAAACTATGAGCACTTACTCTGGCTCTATAACGGCTTCTTAATTATGCATCTGCCCATAAACATTTTGGCCAGCATAAGCAATTAGGTCATTACCACATGCCCGACGACTAAGATGCTACTGAAACCTTGACTAAAACGTAAACATAAAACCGAGACTTACAGGTCATCAAACGTTAGATAACGCGTTGTACTTACCCCTCAAAAAGGTTATGTGCTTCAAGATGCGTGTACTCATCCATCCATCGACGTCGCAGTTAAGGAGTCTTTTGGGCCATTAAAAGTAGTCAGAGACTCGAGTCTCAAGGTGAGCCAAAGAATTGATTTCATCTTCTGCAAGATCAAAACAGTTTTCGTTTGTTTATGTTGTAAGTGTGTTCAGATTACTATCATAATTAGCTTAAAAAACGTTACTGTATTTGGCTTTAAAAATCCTTCATTTGTTTGAATGGTCACACTTAATCTGAACTTTTTTGTTTTCCTATTGAATACATAATTTGATAATATATATTTAGAACTTAATCGCTGTTGTTTATTTTATTTGGAAACGAATATTGACAGTTTTCGTTTGTTTATGTTGTAAGTGTGCCCACATTACTATCATAATTAGCTTAATAAACGTGACCGTATTTAGCTTGAAATCCTTTACTTTGTTGTATGGTCACACTTAAACTGAACTTCTTTTGTCTAAACATTCAAGGAGTATTGAATATAAAAGTTATATTGAAAACTAATTCGATGTTGTGTATTTCTTTTAGAAATTGATAATTACAATCAACTAGTTTATTTTGTGGAAATTAAATATGTTCTTTTAAGGCATATAAACTGCAAATTAAATCGCAACTAATCGTAGCTTCTTTAAACCACAAAACAATACTCAATGATAGCAGCAGTTTACACTTAAATGGGAGATTCATTTCATTTCGCTTCAAGGTAATACGATATGCAAGTAGTTGGCTAAATAATTTCGAATCCGTTGATTGTGGGTCGCGGCTTCTGCTTCAGCTTGTAAACTGGCTTCTCTACAAATTTTCACAGTTCCTGCTTGCCTTTCTCTCAGCTGTCCAAATGTCAATTTCAGGGTGTTATTTGTGTCGTTTGGCTGGCAAAGTTTTCAAACGAAGATTGCCGGTTTTGCTTAGTTTTATTTACTTTTACTTTGTCTCTTTAATTGCTGTATTTGTACGGAGTCTTTATATTATAACATAGATTGATTTACTTAGATTGCAATTTGATTAATTGTAAGAAAACGTTGTATATAATAATTGGCTTTATAAAATTTTTAGTAAATAACAATGAATAATCCAAACAATGATTTGTAAGGAAACATTGGCTCTATATGATTATAGAAAATAATTCAAATACAGATTTCAAAAGAAACATTGTTTGTCCATAATATGTTATTTGCTACTACTTGATTTTTAGTTAATAATAAAAAGTAATTCAAATAAAAAAGAATTATTGTATATTTCTGATATTAATAAATATTACTTCTAATAATTGCCACTAGTTGATTTTTTCGAGCTCTTTGTGCATTGAAAGTTTTCTCAAATTGTTTTAACGTATTTGTGTATCTTTATTTTAAGAGCATTCAAAGAATACTAATTATTATTAGAATAAAGCACTATGCTCTATTACAGATTAAGGTCTTAAGGTTAACCCTAATATTAAATAAAGTTAACGAGCTTTACTTCCTTTTTTTTATATTCTTAAAGGTACAACTCAAATGTGTATAGAGACTTTTATTTACTCTGCATGATTTTGGCGTAATTATTCTGAAAATATACCGAATAATATACCGCATACATACTAAAGTATACCTAAGGCATTTTTTGGTATATTGATACAAAATCAGCCGACACAAGTAGAAGGTTTTTAGCCACATTGTTTTACTTCCCTTCCTTATCTTTTTTAATAGCGTTTAGCGAATACTAATTAGTATTAGGAATATTGAGCTATGCTCTATTATAGATTAAGGTCAGTCGAGCATTCGATTCTCCCTAATAAACAAATAATTCGAGCATTACTTCCTATTTCCATTTCCTATAAAAGTATAACAATTATTTTTTTTTTTGCTAGCTAAAGTTTTCCATTTTATTTCCACGTTTCCTAGTTAAATAAATTGTTCAATAGTTTTTAAAATTTGCTTATTTTTCTTTTCCCTCTTATGAATCACTTTAAAATTGATAAATCCAATGAACCATTTTAAAGTATGCTAAACTGTGATTCATCATTTGAGTTTAAGGTCAAATGGTTAAACACTAAAACGTTGTAGATACAATTTTTGTATGTAGCCCTTAGGTAGCTAATTAAAGACATGCTTTTGTGTTCATCAGATACAAAATGCGATGAGATTGCAGTAGCAGTATGAGTAATAGGGAAACCGAATCGAGTAATGTTGTTACCTTTAATTAAATTAATAATTATGTACCTTAATGAATGCATAATTGAATAATAAACTACATGAACACGCCCTCTTCTATCTATATATTGTTTTTTTTTGTCGTTCTTTTTTTTGTTGTTGTGTTATAAATGTAGGCTGATAGAGTAGTTGTTGTCGATGTTGCGTGCTTAATTTGTTAACCTTTTAACTTTTGTGCACTTTAGTTGAGAACCGCGCTGAACCATCGCGTAATAAACACGAGCTGGGTCTCATTAAGTAATCACACGGAATATTTCCGCAGCCAATTAAACCTGAAAGCCGCAACGTCGCTTTGCATCCCAACATGTATCATGAAGTGAAGTGGAGTTGAGTTGAGCGGAGTATGCAAAACACCAGACATGTCTGACAGATGGATGGACAACTCGTCTGATACAGTTACAGATATTGTATATATATATGTATGTATATATAGATTACAGATACGGATGCAGTTGCAGAGAGACTTCCACACAGACTTCCACATATGGACATACCAAATACAATTAAATTCGATTCAGGAAGCATTTATGCAGTTTGCATATCTCTTTTTTGTCACACGCTTTTTTTCGTTTTGTATCGATACATGAAATCTTTTAAATAATGGAAATTTAATACAAGTATATTGTATAAACTGTAACAGAGTGTTTTTTTGCACAGCCGGTTTTTCGGGTAAACTTCCGGAAAACAGAAAAAAGAAAATAGCAAAAAAAACCGTCTTCCTATATCGGATTTGTTACGAACGCAGCAAAACTGGCAATGTGATTGCATATAATAAGAGCAAGGAGAGGGGTAAACATGACTTCACCTGCTGCTGTTGCTGTTGCTGGTTAGATCATGTTGGTTGCACCACAATAAATACCGCGAGACCAAACAAAAATTTTACGCCATGGCAATTTTTAGAGTTTCAAATCAATTGCAGCAGCGGGCAACAACAACACGTACTTTGAAACTGGTTTGACATAATATTTGTATGTGGCCAAAAGCCGACAAGCCAACTGACTGATAGACAGACAGGCAGACGGACAGACAGACACAGACGGGCAGACGGACAGACAGACAGGCAGACGGACAGACGGACAGGCTGGTCACTTAAGTGGCAGGCGACAGGTTCCACAGCCTGCTTCTGCTGCTGCTGATGAGACGCATCAAGCAAGCATTCACTCTCTTCGGTCGCAGCTTATTTGTATCTCATGGATACCCAAAAGCAAGTACCTTGTAGCACATTTAACATTCGTGTTTAGCCCACAACCATTTCGGTCAATTCGGCTCGCTTTGTTTGCACAATTTATGCGCAACAGTCGCCGCTCCCCCCCTTCGCTTCCCCCCTTCTACGACTGCCCAAAAAAAGTACACACAACTTTGTTTCTTTTCCCCAAATTTCTAAGCCACAAGGCGTGCGTGCCTGTGTGTGCGCATATTAGCCACAGTGACCACACTCAAAACTACAACAACAACTACGAGTACGAATGTGTTTGGGGGGCCTCTCTATGCATATATATGTATTTGGTGGCAGCACTGATACTAACTAAAAGCCAACACCATGGTGGCTTCCAACTTTCAGCTCGTAAATAAATCAAAGCAATGCCACCAGTCACAGTGGGACAAAGCCAACAAAATAGACAACATTATTTGACCAGCTAATTGACGGGTTTAACAAGTTTTTAGCGGGTTTATTGTCAATTCCATGTTGCGGTCATTAGATATTAAAAGCCTATAATCATTGAAATAGGCTTTTTTCTGGAATAAGATATATCGATTTTGCCATCGAGCATTTGACAGTTTTCATTTAACTCTTTAGTCTCGATTTATTTATTAGGAAATTAAATTTTGCACAACTTGATTTGCTTGTTTTTTAATTGGTTATTTAGTAGGAAATTACTTCGCTTTAAACCGCTTTATATACTTTTCATTTCATTGTTTATTTATTAATAAATTACTTTCATTTTCTATAGTTTTATTGGCTTCTCCTTTCTGAACTTGTTTATTAAAAATTATCTTCTCTTTTTTAAAAACTTAATTTGCTTCTATTAGAAAACTTCTTTTCTTTGAAGCTTTAATTGCTTCTTTTTCTTTCTAGTTTGATTACATTTAATTATGATTTTATTATGATTTGATTATGATTGTATACAAATAGTAGCCTAGAATTATATTTTATAAAATTGCTTTCTTCAGTACTTCTCTTTTTATACCCGCTATATAACTTTGTGCCGGCAGGAAATGTATGTAACAGGTAGAAGAAGGCATCTTCGACCCTATAAAGTATATATATTCTTGATCAGCATCAAATGCCGAGACGATCTAGCCATGTCCGTCTGTTCGTCTGCCTGTCTGACCGTTTGTCCGTCTGTCCGTCCGTCCGTATAAACACTTAGATCTCAGAGACTATAAGAGATATAACTATAATCTTTTCGTCAGTAGTTGTTATGTTTCCACGCAGATCAATTTTGTTTCAAATTTTTGCCACGCCCACTTCCGCCCCCGCAAATCAATAAATTCGAAAAACAAGCCTAATTTTCAAGCTACAAGCTACGAATTGCTTGCTTCTCTTTTATTAAATTGTATTATAGTTGTACACAAATATTTCCTTATCAAATTAGGCCTAGATATAAAACTAAAATAACTTTCTTAGCTTCTCCTTTCACTTCACATTTGTGTTTTTCCTATTTAAGGCTCTTTTTGAATTCTCTCCTGCATTCTTTCTTCTTCTTCTCAGTTGTATTAAAATGTTTAATTCTTGTACACAAATATTTCTACATCAAACTTAGTCTAGAAATAGTTGAAACTGTTTTCTTAGCTACTCGTTTCAGTTATTTTCTAATCGTACTTCTCATTGTATTGTTTATATTTGTGTTCTTTCTTTTTATGACTCTTCTGCATTCTCTTCTCTTTTCGCTTACAACGTTGTTTGATCGCTTCTCTTTTCGTTTTAGTTCTATTAAAATACTTGTACACAAATATTTCCTCAAGTGCTTTCTTTGCTTCTTGCTTCAATTCATTTTTAGTCGTACTTCTTTTTCTTCTGCAATTTTCTGTTTACTATTGTCGCTTCTCTATTTAAAGCTCTTCTTGCATTCTCTTTCTCACTTTTCGCCTCATTCTTCTACCATTCGCTTCTCGCATTCTTCGTTGCATTCCTTTTGCAGATCGTTAAGCACCTTCATAACATTTTTCGCTTTGCTTCTCGCTTCACTTCTCGCTCTATTTTAATAACTGCTTCTTTACTTCGTTTACAACTAACTTCAATCGTCTTCTATCGTTGGTTTAATGACAGCACCCACTGTGCGTTGCTTGGACAACTGTCAGTTTTTATTCAGTTTTATTTTGTCGGTTTTTACCTCCTTTTGCTTCTCCACATTTGCGTGCTTCTTTTGCGCTTTGGTAATTTGTTTTAAATATTTGTTTAAAATATCAAAACGCACGACAACACACGTACACATTTGTACGTGGCATCTAACAGATACATGTGAAAATAAAAGTTGTTTGCACTCACTGTGTGTGTGTGTGTGTGTGTTGGTTGCTTGTTGCTTGTTGTTAGTTGTTGGTTTCAGAGTGAGGTTCTCATAAAACTCTCATAGCAAAAACTTGCCACTAAAATCTAAGGCCCTTCTACATACGTTTTTTTGAGACTTTCCAAACATAAAGTGCTGCTTCTTCTTCTTCAATACGGTACCTAGGTCATTCTTAACGGTTCCGCAACGCAAACGTGCTCTGATCGAGGGGCTTTCCATATATAACATAACGTATTTATTCGATACTTCGACCAACACTCGTTATTGTTATGCATTACGCAGCATTTGGTTGATGTTGAGACGTGTGTGCGAGTTTTCTTCCTGTGCTTTGATTACCAATCGCGACCCAGTCTCAGTCCCAGATTTCGAAATCTCCCAAATTCAAATTTTTTCGTCACCAAACGTGATAACATTTCAAAGTTTGTCGGTTGCTAACTGCTGTCGTTTAAAAATAATTACAAATAATTAATGCTATATTTCAAATTTGCACTATTATTTAGCTAATAAAGGGCCTGACAGCTTAATTATATGTTTGTGTTTGATCAGCAGCAGCAACAACAACAACAACAAGCTTAACAAGCATATCAAATGAAATTTATTACGGCTGCATTCAGAGCTCTCTCTCATGGACTGTGCAGATAAAGTCAATCGAATGCTATGAGTGTAACCAGAAGCCGCTGGCCAAAATGCACCGAATCAAAAGAAGCCACAAAAAACAATAAGCTTGACTATTGACTGACTGAATAATAACGATGGTAAAATACTCTTCTAATAAAATGTCATTAAATTAAAGTGATATCTTTAAGACACATTTAAATGTATAGAAAATGCCATAATGTTGATGACAGAAATTGAACTTTACTAAATACACTTCTAATAATAAATTATCATTAAATTAAAGTGAAATTTTTAAGATTCATTTAAATGTATAGAAATATATATCATAATTTTGATGACTGAAATTGAACTTAGAAACAAAGTTTCTTATAATATTATGCCATCAAATTAAAATGATCTCTTTAAGATTCATTTAAATTTATAGAAAATGCCATTAATATGATGACTGAAATTGAAATTAGAAACAAATATTATGCTATTAAATTAAAGTGAAATCTTTAAGACCAAAAAGCATAGAAAATACCATTATTTAATGACTGAAATTGAACTTAGCAAAATACACTTCTAATAATAAGTTGCCATCAAATTAAAATGAAATCTTTAAGACTCATTTAAATGTATAGAAAATACCATAATTTTGATGACTGAAATTAAACTTAGAAACAAATTTTCGTATAGTATTATGCCATCAAATTAAAGTGAAATATTTAAGACCTATTTGGCCATAATTTTGATGACTGAAATTGAACTTTGCAAAATACTTTTCTAATAATGTGTTCTAATAAAATTAAAGTGAAATCTTTAAGACATATTAAAATGTATAGAAAATGCCATAATTTTGAGGACTCCAATTGAGCTTTGCAATAATAACATGTTGCTATCAAATTAAAGTGAAATCTTTAAGACCTATTTTGCCATAATTTTGATGACTGAAATTGAACTTTGCAGTGCGAAACTTTAGCTGTAATTTTATCTGCGACCTTGTCGAAGAGACGTGAGACGTGGAGATTCGCAGAGCGTTGCAAGCTCAACAATGGTCGTAAAATATGCATTTTATAGTAGGGTATGAAAATGGAAACCGCGAAAGCGGATAACATGCTGATCATATCGCAATGCAAAGTGCTCTGGGCTGGAATTTATACACACACACACACACACACATATATATATATATTTTGTATGAGAAAGAGTGAGAGAGCAAAAATAAATGTACAATAATAATAAACGAAATAAAGCAGAAATCAATTCGAATTTCGCCCGATGCTAAATCATAAAATCAAAGAGTGTCGGTGCGGTATTCCGAAAGGGGGGAGTAGAGAGAGGGGAGGGGAGTGTCCAGAGTATTATATCGGAATATAGTTGGGCGGACGGAGGTTAAGTTTATTATAACCACACATGGCAAGCAGATGGAATATAGCCACTGGCCACTGGCCACGTGAGAGCAGAGACGGAACTCAGCTATGAGTTTGTGTATGTGTGTGGCTTTAAGAGTTATATAAATAGAACAGCAACTAAACGAACGTACTTGAATTCCAGGTATGATTTGTGCAAACAGTTCTCTGTCAACAAGATTAATGCTAATTGATGTGCTTCACAACTTGATGCTTAATCAACGAAAGTTTCCGTTTGAGCTACAGCCTTAGCGGAAGTTAGTTGTGCGGGTGCCAAAAAGCCAACAACCAAAACGAGCAGAGAAGAAGATGAGGAGAAGAAGCGAAGTCAAGCCCATGAATATTCACCATGAAATATCGCATAAAAAAAGACTGTCACAAAAACTGAACTGAAACCGAAAATGAAACTGAAACTGGACAGCTTCTGGACTGCACTTTGAATTCCCATTCATTCATTCGAATTGCGAGTG
Source organism: Drosophila sulfurigaster albostrigata (assembly GCF_023558435.1). Taxonomy (NCBI): domain Eukaryota; kingdom Metazoa; phylum Arthropoda; class Insecta; order Diptera; family Drosophilidae; genus Drosophila; species Drosophila sulfurigaster. Next base: position 34,896,123 of record NC_084882.1, on the reverse strand, counting down.
GCGGGCGAAGCAATTCATTCAGTTATGTTCTCGCTCGAATATTGCGTATACGTTACGTTACGTATACGTATTTATTTTGCGCACAAAGTGTTTTGTATGTAAGTAATACAAACATTTATGTTTGCATTAATAAATATGCGTATCCATGCAGTCTCCCTTTCCTCTTTTCCCCCTCTCTCCCTTTCCCTTCCGCCGCGCATAAAGCGAGCTGTTACTTTTATGGTATCTTGCGCCTTTCTATATTCTGTGTGCACTCGTAAATTGCATTGATAGGGTAGCAAAAGTCTGCGCGTTTGTTAACAACATTAATTAAGTATTAAAATGGCAAATCTTTGTAGCTTAAGCTGCCTGAATTTTCTTGAGAATGAAGTGAAAATGTCATAGAATGGTTATTCCCTTAAGCTGTCTAAATTTCTTGAGAACTAAGTGAAAATATCATAGAATAATTTGTACTTTAATATGCCTCAAATTGAATGAATATCGAAGAATAATTTGTCCCTTAAGCTGCCTAAAATTCTTGAGAACTAAGTGAAAATATTGTAGAATAATTTGTAGCTGAAGTTGAGAATGAATATCGTAGAATAATTTGTCACTTAAGCTGCCCAAATTTCTTGAGAACTAATTGAAAATATGAAAGAATAATTTTTAGCTAAAGTTGAGAATGAAGTGAAAATGTCATAGAATGATTTGTCTCTTAAGCTGCCTAAATTTCTTGAAAACTAAGTGAAAATATTATAGAATAATTTGTAGCTTAAGTTAAGAATGAATATCATAGAATAATTTGGCCCTTAAGCTGCCCAAATTTCTTGAGAAATAAGTGAAAATATCATATAATTTTGTAAAGGTTATGTTAAGAATGAAGTGAGAATATTCATAGAATAATTTGTCCGTTAAGCTGCCTCAAATTTCTTGAGAATTAAGTGAAAATATCATGGACGAACTTATGCTTTTGCTTTCATGTTTTCCCTGTACTGTGCAGAGTATTAAATCTTCGACATGCCAAAGATAAAAAGTGTCTTCTCGATATATTGTTTCAGTGTTTGGGTTTTATTTTGTTTGTGTGTGTAAAAAGCGAGCAAGTGCAATCGATAAACGTGCGTGGGCGTTGCCTATCTTTGGGCGTATTGCACTCAAAGAGGCAGCCAACCAATAGCTACACACACACAGACACATACACACAGAATACACATGCACATGTATCTATGGGATTACAAGCAAGACGAGCGGGTGAAGCGAGCGAGACAGAGAGAGAGAGGAGAGGAGAGGGGAGGCATCCGGCAAATACGCTCGCATGAAATCGATTTAATGATAATCCAGCTTTTACTATTTATTGTTTTGAGCTATAGTATAAATATGAGGATGCATTAATACAAGCACAAAATATTATTCACATGCTTTTGTTGCTCCCACTGCTTCGACCAACAGCAGCAGCATCGCAGTTGGAGCATATTTATGGTTATAGTATGCATAACTGGAGGCAACCATAAAGTAATAATATGAAAGGCACCAAGGCACCACAAGCCAGCCACCCCGTCAGCTTCCGTTCTTCCCTCCTTCTCCTCTTTCTACTCCTTCGTCCAATGTTTCAATATATGTCTGGCTGGCCAGAGGCAAGCGGAGGCGGCGGCGGGGGGCGTGGCATTTGTAGTTCTCTCAAGTATTGCTCAAGCAATCATTGATTTCGGTTCAACTTAGTTTTCTTATGCAAATACGCAAAGCATTTTCCATTTTTACTTGCTTCCCCCCCTCAAACGGGGTGTGTGAGTGCGTGTGTGTGTGTGCGTGTGTGTGGGTGAGTTTTATTTGAGTTAAAGCCACTGACTCGTACATGAGAATACTCGGATTTTACTTAAGCATTTATTAAAAATCAAAAGATAACAAGAGAAAAACAATAAGACTTGGAAAACTGCCAGCTGGATGTGTAATTCTAACCTATGACTTTCAATTGTTGCTCTTGGTTATTCGAATACCCTAGAGCTAAGGGAAGCACGAAGAGGGTATGCTACCTTTGAAGATTATAAATCACTTTGATATATAAAAAAGATTTGGCTACATTTTTGTGGAGTATAAAGTTAAGATTAAGCAGACCAATGGATTGCTTAGAATATATTCTAAATTACATTATATTTAGACTCTTCACTTTGGATAAAGTGGGTCTATTAAGCTGGTTTTATTTATTATATGTTTTATCAAGACGAAATAATACATATATCTTATAGCGATAAGGAAAGTAATGCAATAAATGATGTTTCAATCTTTGGATGAATTTACGTAACATTTTAAAAAGGTGCTATTAAGCTTGTTAAATTTGTATATTTACACATTAACTTATTGAAATTGAGAAATTTAGAAATATTTTGAAAAATATCTTAAATGATAATGTTTATGCACTAGAACTAATAATACTTGTACATACTGCATTAATTTATAATTTAAAGAAAAGGTTTATTACGCTTCTATTTGTACATTTTATAATTTGATTATAATAGAAATTTGATAATACGTCTAAAAATTTCTCTAATGAGAGAAAGGATTAAAATGGGTCTATTTTGATTGTTCTACTTTATATTTCGTGGTATTATTAATATTAAAAACGTTGAGAATAAATCTAGAAATTGCATTGTGGGAATAAAGATGAAGGGATAGAAATAGTTATCTCTAAAGGATGCATTTATTTATAATGTAAAAAAGGGTCTAGTAAGATTGTTCTACTTAATTTTTCCTTGTTGAAAAAGTTTATTACTAATCCAGAAACAGGAATTATGGTACCGAAGAAGTATAAGATGCATAATTAAACCTTAAAATATCATCACATAAGTAAGTCACTTCATAAGAAGTTGAAAACTGCTTAACAAACTTTTATAGGATATCATATAGTCGACCTAAGTCACGTGGACACATTCTTTACAGTTGTTGCATGCGTTGTTGCCATAACAAATTGATATTCGATTACTCTAGCAGTCAAATAAACTCATTTGTATGCATTCACGTAGCTGGCCTTGCAGAGTTACAAACGCGTAGTTGAAAACTCAGCCAAGTACCTTCCCAATAGACGATGAGATAGATATCGAGATATGCATATTGGCCAAATGAATGCTTTTAATAAGTATTAAAAAAAAAAAAAAAAAACAACGAGCTGTAAAATAGAAACCCGAATCGAAACTCTTTTGAATTGATAACGTAAAATAATTATCAAGAAGAAAGATATTCGGCAAAAGTAAATTTAATTGAATTAAATGTAATTGAATTGAAGCGTGGCATCAGAGCATCATGTTTGAATATAAATTCGAATGTGAATGTGATTGTGAATGTGTACGTGCATAATTGAATCAGTTGCAAAACATTTTGGGGCTAAACATTCTAATTTATTTAATATGCAGCATACTTTAAAATCCATAAACAAATACGAGAAAGAGAGAAGTTGAGAGTCAAGCGTCGAGAGTCAAGAGCGTGTAATGAAATCTGTAAAATGAAATCAAAAGGCCACAAACAGATTTATTTGCATTTGAAAATAAATGAAGTAATAACTTTTATGCCGCATTAAATATACTTTTTTTGTGTGTGGCTCTCTCTTGTTTATGCCCTGGGCAAACATTGTGCCAAACATTTGATTTTATGGAAATTTTTGATTTGCAACAAGCGAAATAAATTGTATGCAATTTGTGGGTCGCATAAAAATGAGCTAAATAAATTTAACTGTCCAGCTGTCGCTCTCTCGCTCTTGTTCGTTCGCTTGTTCGCTGTTTCAAGTGTATCCATATCCACAATTGCATAATTATATGTTTTTGGGTTGAAAAACGCTTAAGGAAGGCAAAGGGTGGGGAAGGAAAATTGCTGGTGGCCACAAAAACAAAAAAAAAGAGCTGTAACTACAAGCATAACTAGAGCTCTGCTGTTGCTGTAGTTATGATTGCTGTTTGTGGCTGCGTTCGGCATTCGGCGATGTTCTGCTCTGCTCCATTTGCAGTTCGTTTTGGCTTTGAGGGTGCAACAGCAACGCAATCATAGGAATTAACAATGGAAAAATCAGCGAAAGAGCTATAAAAATACAATAGATGAGCAGAGGGAAGTAGTCCAACCATACAGAGCAACAAAACAAGTGGGAAAGCTACAGTCGAGTGTGCTCGGTTTTGAGATACTCGGTACCTATTTTCAATAAAACCATATTCTAAAAATATACTGAAAAATACAAAAAATATACCGGAACGTATATTTGAAATATAGAATATACCAAACTTATGTACCAAACTAATAAAATATACCAGAGGGTATAGATGAAATATAGAATATACCAAAAAATATATACCTAAAAATACTAAAATATAAAGAATGGTATTTTTGGAATATCGATAAAGTATTATATTCAAAATATACCATATATAATAATATATATACCATTATAATATCGATAGAATATTATACCGAAAAATACTAAAATATACCGAATGGTATTTTTGGAATATTCCGTAGGCTATACTACAAAATATACCAAAAATACTAAAATACACCGTAGTATATATATTTGGCATATCGATATAGTACTATATTAAAAATATACCAAACCGTACAAAATATACCAAATCGTCAGCAACTGTACCAAATAAATATACCGAAAAAATACAAAAATATACCGGTTACTATATTTTGTTTATCGATCCATTCATACATTCATAATTAATCAAAACCAAAAAATACTAAAATATACCGGGGGCTGTATTTGGTATATACCAAATTTTCACCTGAAGCAACTAGAACTCGATTGCTTTGTTACATTAATTTCCTGCAGGCACAAAATTATAATACCCTTCTATCCTATGGTTAGCGGGTATAAAAAGAAGAAAAATCAGTCGAAAAAGGGGCAACAATTTACTTTGGGGCTAAGGGCCAATGTCTGTTATATGGGTTTCTGTTTGTAGCGGGTAGCGGGGGGACTGAGTACTGAGGGCTGAGGTTGATGTGGAGACGTACAAGTGATAAAAAGTAATGAGCAAATTGTAGCAACAACAGTCGGGTAGTAAAACATCTTTGTGCTACTTTGTCTGGGTCACTCGGTTGCTTATTTGGTTTGGTTTGGTCTTGTCGATGGGGTTGTTCCCAGCAGAGATTGGTTTCGGTTGTTGACGAGCCAGCAGCAGCAGCAGCAGTTGAGCCTCAGGGCAATGGCAGCTTGCCAACTGGGGCGGGGACAGTCAATGAATTGGGCGTCAACAGCAACAACAACAACAAGTAGACAAACATAACTAGTGCGGGCCGCAAAAGCAACAAATTGTCGTTTAAGCGAGAGCATAGCAAATGAATTTCTATGAAATTTGAACCCACAACACAGCACAACACAAAACAGCAGAGATAAACAATTGACAAGCACAGAAGATACAGAGAGTAGAGATGCGTTCCATGCACAGACAGTGGCTAAAAGAAAAGTAGAAGAAGATGGCACAGCGAACACTAAATAACATGCACAATGGCAAGATAAACTGCCAGATGAGCAACAACACGAACAGCAACAACGAGAACAACAACAGCAACACTTAGGCCAAACAAAAGCCTTTGTACGTGTCAAGCACTCATTGCTGTCAAACATGCCGCACAGTTGACGATGACGATGACGAAAAGCGATGCGACGACGATGGCGATGACGACGACGACGTGTGGGAAAACAAACTGTAACACTTGTGCCTGATGATGTTTTGGCCAGGGCCAAAGTCAAGCCGGCCCAAGCTGGCCTGCTCTGACTTTCTGACTCTGCAGAGGTAGCTTAACCGAGAGCCTCCCACTGCCCCCACTTGGCCACGCCCCTGAACGCCCTTTATATCCGTGTGACGCGACCGACACTTGAGCTGGCAATCAGGCTCAATCGATGTGTAGGCAGAGGCAACACTTCCCATCTCCATCCCCATCCTCATCCCAACTCTGCCTGCAATCTGGCTTTCGCACTCAAGCATTCGCACGTACACACACACACGAACACACGAACACTATACTACGCAGTCTGTGTGTGTGTGTGTTGCTTTGAAATCTGAGCGCTACAACAATAACAATAGCAACAACGAATATAAATCGTTAACAATAAATAATCGTCTATAAGCGAGCGACATTCGTTGTTGTAGGCGCTGCTGCTGCTGCTGCTTTATGCATTTGTAGTCGTATTTGTAATACAATTGTTTATGCTTTTGTGGCTTGTTGTCGTCGTCGTTGTTTTTATGGCACACACACACAAACACAAACACACACCTCTCCTCTGCTCTGTAGCAGCAAAGTGTGACATAGTTTATTGTTATTTTATTGGGACCTCTTTTGGGCTTTCGCCTGCTTTGTAAATAATTCGTGCCCGCCACGTTTATGACGTGATTTCTTCAGCCAGCCCCCTCCAACTACCTGCCTTCCTTGTCTCCCCCTCCTCTCACACTCCACCTCCACCTCATCGTCTCGCATTTCGCATTGCAAAAGAACTTGAAACCTGAGAGGCACATGCGACTCATTCAAAGCGTCTGCGGCTGCAGTTTATGATTTGATGACGGGGATTTTGGAAAATACCGGAAAATGCTAATACCGTCAAGCCACCATATATACAATATATAGTATATACATAAAGCTGACTTAGTGATTATATTGAAGTAATCGCACATTATGCGCCATTATTTGTGCACTTGTAAGTGTATAAATAATAGCAATTGGGCTGCTTGTTGTTGTTGCTCTCTTGGATTTAAGCCAGTTTATTATTTGTTTACTCGCATTGAATTTAATAAAAAACAAGAAAGAAAGCATGAGGTGGATGTGCTCGACTGTGAGATACCCGCTAACTATTTAGAATAAATGCGAAACTGTGCAGTATTGTTTTTTAAATATACCAAATTAATATACCAAAAAAATACTGAAATATACCAAAGAGTGAATTTGATGAATATGGATGAAAAATGCCTGAAATAATATATAGAGAAAATACTGAAATATACCGAAGTGTATATTTGGTATATTTGGTATATTTATATACTACCACATTCAAAATGTAGAATGAAAAGCATAATATACTAAAAATACTGAAATATACCGAGCTGGATATTTGGTATATGGATAAATATAACAAAGAGAATATACCGAGAAAATACTGAAATATACCGAAGTGTATATTTGGTATATGGATAAAATATGACAAAAAATAATATACCGAGAAAATACTGGAATATACCGAGGTTCATATTCGGTATATTCATATACCAAAATGTAGAATAAGAAGCATAATATACTAAACATACTGTGAAATGTACAGAGGTGTATATGGTATATTAATAAAATATGACAAAAATATTATACCGAAAAAATACTGAAATATACCGATGTGTATATTTGGTATATGGATAAAATATGACAAACCGAGAAAATACTGAAATATACCGAAGTGTATATATGGTATATTGATATACTAAAAAATATACTAGATTATCAAGAAAAACAATTAAAACTCAGGTGTTCATATGGATAGTCGGGCATGGACGTTAGACGTTGATTATGAGTATCCATATACAATTTGCGGGATCGAACATGCCTCCTTCTGCCTGTTTCATAATAATAATAATATTCCTCTTCTACCCTCTAAATAGCGGTTATAAAAATACCATACTCACTAAGTGCAATTTTATGGCCATGCGAAACCGGAATAAGCCAGTTTGTTACATGCCAAAATATCGTTTCCCTAAAGCAAGTACAACTTTATTCAATTAGCATTAATTTCATTATTATTCCGATGCAATTTAATTCATTAAAAAAAAGTGCTTGGAAGTATGACGTTAATAAATTGTACAATTTATTAATTGTATAAATTACACACGAAAAAAGTATTGATTGATTTTGTGAATGAAGTAAATACTTATTGATTACAAATTTATGCAATTCAAATACATTTGATCTGAGCCGATGAGCAATTTAAGAGAAATATTATTGCAATTGCTGTTTTTATTTAAACGACATTTAATTCGGGTCAGTGGAGAAAGTAATAAATAAATGCAATAAAAGTTGACTTTTAAATTGCATAATTTATAAATTAAATGCATCAATTTATTACAATTAAATAATGTTTTGCAAATCAATTTCAGCGCTAGTTAAATATTTTGCAAAAAGTGTGTTAATAAAGTTTTCAGCGAGAATGGGAAATAAGTTTGGTCAACAAAAGAGAGAGGAAAATATTTAAAATTAAATGCGCTCAGCGTGCAACCAAATTGCCTTTCCAATTAGAAAGATTATTAAACGTTTATAAGAAATACTTTAAAATAGATAGATAAAGCAATAAATTACATTTTTGTGTAAATAAGAGGAAAATAGTTAACTGTAGTTGTGGCTACACAAATCAGCGCATCGCTCTTCAACATAAATTAAGTGCAACACAGAAAAAAGGCAGCAAAAAAAGTCAGTCATGCAACACTTAGCAATGTTATTAAATTATGTACACATAAATATTAACAAAACAAACAACGAGCGAGCACAAAACAAAAATGAAAACAATAATACGAAACAAAAATGTGAAAAACATTGCAATTCAAATGGGACTTCAAGCTGCAAACGTTCGAAAAATGCATTAATTTATTAGCGCATAAATTTATTTAATTTTGCATACCCTAGAAACCGAAGTGAAGGGCAGTTTAGAGACTGCGACTCAAGTTGTTATTCATACTATTCAGAGAGTATTTAAAAGTGTGATATATTTTACTTTGGTTTTTTAGGAAATTTATTGGCAAACAGAGCCGTCAATTGTTGAAGCTTTGATTTTAGGCCTCGGGCAATCGAAGCGATTTGGCGCGTGGGTCGAGCAAAAAACCGATTAATTAATATAAATTACGAGTATAACGGGTTGATATTGTTGTGTATATATATATATTGTTGCTTTGCAATTATTGCTGTTGTACATCGATTTTGTAAGGTTTCTCTCTGTGTGTTTGTTTTATTTCGCTGTCATTGATAATGCGCGAATTATGTAATTACAATTTCAGTCGACGACTTTTGCGGCCACTTGGATTTACAATTGGAGTTTTTGCTTTTTATTTGGAAATACTAGCAATAAATTAATTGAAGTTATAAAATCGCAATTAATTTAGAAAATGCTTGGCGCCAAATGAAATGCGAAATTTAATGAGTGCGCAAAATTAAATTACATTAATTACATGGCTTGGTTTTTGTAATCATAATCGTAGAAAAAAAGTGAAGCAAATCTGTTTAATTAATAATAATTAATGCTAATTAAATGTGCTGCACTGAATTGCCACTGCAACACGTTGCGAATACTTAATGTGGCAGTGGGGCGACATTAGCAAATCTGTGGCATTAAGAAGCTTTGCTTTAATCGTAGATAAGCAGTTAATAAAGAGAGAGCGAAAGCATGAAATTGATTCAAAGCATTGTGCAACGCTGCGTATGCTTAATATGCGGTTGCATTAGCTTTCATTTGCAATGCGAATTGTGTTGTAATCTATCTATCTATCAGACGGACTGCAGATATATCTGTGGCTGTGCTTTGTTCCAATTGCTTTGAGCTGGAAATGGAAATGGAAATGCTTTTGTCTAACGTTTTGATGCAATCCAGGCAAGCTCATAATTAGCAATTACAATTGGAACGTGTCGAATTTTGGCTCGCACAATTGCCAAACAGCTTAAACTTTAAACTTGCAGCAGCACCGAGCAGAGTAAATGAGCATTTTGGCTTATTTGATTTGATGTGATTGTTATTGGGTATGTGGTAATGTGAGAGCGAGTGTGAGTGTGTGAGTGAGAGAGTGCAAGTGTGTGAGTGGGAAAGCAAATGCGAGGCAATGCCTATTAATATTTGCCTAACTCATACATAAATGTTATGGCCAGGCCCATTATCAACAATGGCAACCAGCAACAACAATTTGGTTACACTCAGGTGCGCACAATGTGTTCAAGTGTGCGTGAGTGTGTGTGCCAGTGTGTGTGTGTGCAGACAGCAGGGCGTGGCAAGCAGAGGCAATGGAGAACCACAATGGCATCAATGAGGCATATCAACAATGTGATGTCGACGCTGAAGCTAACGCTGAAGCTGACGCTGAAGCTGTAGCTAATGCTCATTAGCTGACCTCATTCCACTCTCCTCCACTTCTCCGCTCTTCTCTACGCATGCGCAACACTTGACGGAGTCGCAAAACCCAAAGATGCAACAAACTGATAACAGCTTCGAAATGTGTGTTGGCATTGGAAAAACGCCGAGAGTCGAGAGTATCCATCCAGCACGTAGCACTTGTAATTGTGCAAATGTTTGTCATTCTGCATGAAATTCCTAATTAGATAATAGAAACGCACACAAACACACACACACCGAAGCATATTCACACGTGCCACAATGAGCAGCTAAAAAGAAGCGAAGCGAAGAGTTAAAGTTTAGCGACACAACTTGATTAGCATTTTATTCACATGCTAAGCACTTTTATATCGCACTTCGACTGCAAACAGCATCAATAAGTACTCACTTACTTAGTTAGTTAGGCAACTGCGAAAAGATCTCACAGCAGCTGTAATTAACCTGACCTCTGACCATTATCATTTAGCATCCACCTGCTAAATGCAATGTCAAACAAACACTTGCTTGTTTACGAAGAAGAAAATGCTTTGATGCGCTGCTACAGTGCACTTCCTCTCTTCGCAAACGATCAATAATTACACTCTAATTGCAGTCAGTGTGCATATTACGCATACGCCGTGTTGACAAACGGCGTGTGAATGTAATATTTATTATTTCATTTAATACTGTTTAACTTTGTTGACTGCTTTGATCTGCGATAGCGTTTTAAACTGTAAAGAAGCTTTGAAAATTATTGCGTATACGTAATGTCAAACAATTGTTTGTGTCTATTTCGTTGCTTAATTTTAATCGAATATTATCAGGCAATTAATAGTTGTATTTGCCTAATGAATGTTCTCTTCTGCTTTCACATATTTTGTTCTAAATATATTAATAATAGAAGTCTGTGCATATTACGCATACGTCATGTTGACATACTTAGTGTTATTTAATATTGTTTTACTTTGTTGACTGCTTTCATATATGTACGTTTGCACTTTAAATAAGAAGCTTCGCAAATTATTACGTATACGCAATGTCTAGCCATTGTGAGTGTTTCTTTGCCAGACAATTAATAGTTGCATTTGTCTATTGACTGGTTTCGATTATGATATTCTAAATATATTAATAATTGAAGTCTGTGCATATTACGCATACGTCATTAAAGAAGCTTCGCTAATTGTTACGTATACGCAATGTCAAGCAATTGTGTGTGTTTAGCTTGAACTTTTGATCTTATTTCTTTGCTCAATTGTTATATAATATTGTCAGACGACAAACAGTTGCGTTTGCCTATTGAATGCGCTTTTCTGCATTTAAATATTTGATTCGAAAAATGTTAATAATGGAAGTCTGTAAAGCTTTCATTGTTGTCTGAATTCTAATGATGAGTTGTTTATTATTTCTTTTATCGAATATCCTTTTGATTGCTAAAGTTTTCTTTAATGTTTTCAGTCTACAAATAGTTATCTTTACCATAACATTAAATTTCTTTTCCGCTTTCGAATATTTTGTTCTGATTAAAGTGCTTCAAATGCAAGCCTTAAATCTTGTCTTAAGTCTCTCGATGCGTTGTTTTCTATTTATAATTCGCTGCTGTCATCAAAGTTAAGGGATTTTCCAGCACTTATTTGATTTGATGATCGATCGTTAAGAGCTTTTCTCTCAATCAACTGGCAAATATTTGATTCGCTATTCAAGTGATGTGTAAAACAATTACGTATACGCAGCGTTGTGCTGTTAATTGCATATGAATTGTGTTGTTTTTGCGCCATATTTCGCGCCCAATTCACTCTAATTGCAAATATCTACATCTGAGAGGAGGGAACTGCAAATAATTACGCAGCGAGTGAGCATTGGGTCATATTAATTAAGTCGAAAGTACTTCGAGAGACTCCCAGACGACGATGCCACACACATTAGAGTAGCTAATAATAATTGGAGTTTCCTTCATGAATATCTTATTCGCTTGGTCGCTGGGCGGGAAACCATTATCGCTTGGGCGATGTGCCATAAACAAGTCGATGGCTGTCACAAACCACTCAATTTCAATACCATTGCGGCTCATAAAATGACGCATCAATATAATCAAAATTATCATTAAGCAGCGAGAGCAGAGAGACGATAGCGCAGTAGTCGCATAAAAACTATAATCAATATCCATATCCATTAGCGTTATCGTATCATTGAACTCGAATAATAACAATGTACATATGTATGTGTGTGTGTGTGTCTACAGCAACCATTCTCATCTCTCTCTCTCGGTTGTTTGCTGCTGTCTGCTGTCTCCGTCTCTGTTTGCCCCTGCCACCGTTCATTTGTCTTCACGTAATTATCTTTTAATAGATTTAACGAACATTTTTCGCACTGAATTCGCTTGGTGTCCTCACTCTGTGGGCGAGAATGTGGCTAGCTGCCTGGCTGTCTGGCTGGCTGGCAATATCATTCCCAGCTCTCAATCCCTATTGCCAGTGAGACAACAACAAACAATACGGTTGTAGCAGGCCACTGAGCTCTCTCCTCCTTTTCGGTCAGCCAGCCAGCCAGTCGGAAGTCGGAAGTTGTATGGCCATGGCACATGCGGTGGGGCAGGACTTCTGATGGCAACAAGAAGCAGCAACGAACGAGCGAACGAACGAGCAACAACAACCATTTTCGCTTTATGGACTTTCAAACTGTTGCTGTTAATTATTTCTTCTTCTTTTAATGTGGCTGCTGTTGCCGTAGTTCTTACTCTTGTTTTCCCTTCGCTCCTGTTGTTGCCGTTGCCGTTGATGATGATGTTGTTGATATTATGCAATGGGGCTTCCTCCTCGCGTTCGCTCGCTCGAACAGCTCTTGTTTGCACTTTTTCACCATTTTACACTTTATTACAAAAGCATTAAATAAAATTCAAAGCGAACGAGCCTCGGCGACTGCGGCTGACGCTTCGATTCGCATTTGGCTTCAATGAAATATGCGAAGCAGCAGCAACAACAGCAACAACGACGAATGTTGCAAATGTTTGTTGCATTGCTTTCATTTTCAGGGCGCGATTGTTGTTGCGGCTCATACTTTTGTGTGTCGTTTCCATTGTTTTCGAGTTCTGCAGCAGCAGCAGCAACAGCAGCGGCAAACAAGCGCCAAAGTCCAAGAAGTAGCAAGTATCAAAAGTTTAACTCATTCATTTATTTAATTTCTATTATTATTAGATTCGGGCTTGACATCAACAACTTATTTGAATTCTAACTAGTATTGCAGTTGTTTATTTCATTCATTTGCTTAACTTATATTAGCCGCACAGTGACACCATTCAAATGAAAACTACCAAATTTTGGGTTGCATGAATTAGCTTCGAACTTGACACCAACAACTGTACTTAATTCTAGATACCATTGCAGTTGTTTAACTCATTCATTTATTTAACTTCTATTAGCTGCACAGTGACACCATTCTAATGAAACTGACACCAACAACTTTACTGAATTCTAGATAGTTTTGCAGTTGTTTATTTCATTCATTTGCTCAACTTCAATTAGCATAACTCGTTTTGCAAAACTACGTCATTACCGATAATGCATATTTCATGCAAGTGAATTTGCAAATTGCAATTGCAATCGCATTGCTATCGAAATCATATTTAAATTGCCCACAAAGCTAATTATAATTTTTCTGTTACCAACACTAATGCAATTACTATCGATAACCGGACTAATTAATGCATTAATTGTGACATCGCTTAATTGTTAAGAGTTGCACATTTTTTTGCTATAATGAGCAATTGTTGCCACACATTTAACAAGTAAGAGAATTAAAATCGAGTGTGATCGACTGTGAGATACTCGCTAGCCATTTTCTAGGAAAGCAAAACAGATTTGAAAAATACTAATGATATTTGATTTATTAATATACTATTAATTTCAAAATATACCATAAAATACAGCTAATGTTGAGTGTGATAAACTGTGAGATACCCGTTAGACATTTTCATGAAAAGCAAAACAAATTTGAAAATAAAAATACTAAAATATGTTTAACTAGGCAATATTTGGTATATTGATATACTACTACTTTCAAAATATACCATAAATACCAAATATAGATAATGTAGAGTGTGATAGACTGTGAGATACCCATATTAGACATTTTCATGAAAAGCAAAGCAAGTTCGAAAAAATACTAAAATATACCTAAGGCAATATTTGGTATATTGATATACTATTACTTTCAAAATATACCATATATTACCAAATGTAGCTAATGTTGAGTGTGATAGATTGTGAGATACCCATATTAGACATTTTCATGCAAAACATTATCAAAATATACCTAAGAATATTTGATATATTTATATACTACTACTTTCGCAAAACAAGTTTGAAAATAATACTAAATTACCACAACATTCAAAATATACAACATGGAATAAGATATATAGCCAAATAAATAAAATTAGATACAATTAGTCTGTTTTTGCCATATGAAATTGTTTCTTAAATAAATTCAAACACCGGGTATAAAAATGCCTCTAGTCATTAAAAAGATTGTATTTCCATGTGAAATAGTTGTAGGCTGTTTAAACATTCTAATTATACATAACTCAACTCGATTTTCAAACAGACTTGCATATATTAATGGTAATAATGATGCTAATGCTAATTAATAACTAGTTTATAATTAAGATGTAGCTTAATCAAAATCCGCCAAGCTCAAATTAATTGTGATCTCTTGATCGTTCTATAATCAGTAATTATTCTAAACAACTGCAGACAAATTTCTTCTAATAATTGTCTGCGTTAATTATCAAACCAGTTTTCACTTTTATTTATGAGCATATCTGACATCAATTAATAGGTTTTGTGCCACTGTACAGAATGTTTCAATTAGCTGCGCTTCGATGTGCATCGCCGATGGAACTTGGTGTCGACAACAGGCAACAGACAACAGACAAAGAGGCAACAATAGTCACAGCAAAAGCAACAACAGGGAGCTGGAGAGGAGTGAGGAGAAGGAGTGAGGAGAAGGGGAGGAGAAGGGGAAGGAGAACAGAAGCGGCGAGTGCAGGCGATTGCTGTTGCTGTTGCTGTGGAGATACTGCTGTGGCCTATACTCTCATACTCCTAGTTAAACAATGTATAAATTCGAATGCAAAATCGACCTCACCTCAATACTCTCCCTTCCCCTCCTCTCTCCCCCCCTTATCGCTTTGAAAAGTGTATCATATTGCTGAAGTAGCCGGCAAATTCGTGCAGAGTGCGTTCTGTTGAGTTGAGTTGAGTTGAGTTCAGTTGAGTTCGGTTCAGTTTGTGATGTCGTTGTTGGCGGTGGCGTCGACGTTGTGGTCGCCGGTGTGGTGCAATCAGTTGCTGTGGTTGCTTTTTGGCCGACATTGCCAGCACAGTTCAGTCAGTCACTGAGTCAGTTAGTCATTGAGTCAGTCAGTCAGTCAGTCAGACAGCAGCTTGGCAAGCTGCCCATGCACAGTCGACCATACAACATTTACCTGCTCCTCCCTCTCTTTCCTTGCCACCCGCTGGCTTTCGTCATTCATACGATTGAGTGCGCGCCAAGCCAAGCGCGGGCAGCACAGCGGGAGGGGGAGGAGAATGGGAAAATCCCCCCAATTGGTGTGAAATGCAACATGCTACTGACTCGACTCGTTTCCATTGCAAGTCTGCAAATATGGGTTAATTGTGCGAGACTTCGACACTCAAATTATTTAATGTTCAGTTGCATTTCTTTTACTTTTCTCTCTTTTCTTTTACTTTTCGGTTTACCAAGCTGCCGCCTCCATCTACTTTTGTTTGCTGCTGTTATTGTTGTTGTGCACAGCATGAATTCGCTTCACATCTTGTGCTTTACAATTATTGAATGAGTCCTGAACGCCAATGGCTTTATTTTCCCTCCCTCTCCCTCCCTCGCTCGCTCGCTCTGTGCCATTTACATAAGTAGATTTTCATTGAACTTGCCTCGATGATAATCAAGTAATTAATTCATTTAGTTGTCGCCCGAGCTTGCAATTATCATCATTATTATTAGTAATTACGTGGTTCTCTGGTTTTGGGCTTCGCACACAATTAAAATTCCACAACGTCATCGCAGCAGCTACTGCATAAAATGCAACTCAACTCAACTGCTATTCAAAAACTGACCCGAGCTGAACATTACAATACTTTTTTGCCCACTTTAGAGTCTCTAATTATTCACTACGTTTGGTCGTTTGGTCAATTGAATCATAATATGTCTACTTTTATGGCAAACTGAATGTCATTCTCGCACTTAAATACCGCGCACTTTGTTTACACTTTATCTTTGATCAACTCTGTCTCTGTGTCTGCAGTTGGTTTGCGCTCTTAATTTGCTCATTGAATTTGCGTTTAATTGAAATGAATATGATAGCATTCATAATTTTAAGCGCATTTGTATAATTCCCATTCATTGTGAAGCTATGTATTTAATCGAACTTGACTTCATACTCGTAAAGCAGCTGCTTTATTTTATTAAAATAATTTGTCTGGCATAAACATTTTTTTTAATTGTAGTAATCATTTCTTTTTATAGCCAAAGGTGCAGCAAGTCTTTAAAATGATTTTCATCATTATTTTATGTCACCTTGAAAGTTTTTAAATAAGCAACAAAATTACTCTTTTAATATTCTCCGACACTATGTAAAAGTATGTTTACTTATTAAATATGAAATTCCTGTTATTTTTCACCAGCTTTCCTTCAAGTACTGACTGTGAAATATTCGTTTGGCATTTTTAAGGAAACTAGAGCCGTATTATACCTAAAATATACCAAATTAATATACCGAACAAATCTTCAAAAATGTATTTGGTATTTTAAATGTACTACTGCATTAAAATATACTAAACAAACAAGCACAAAAGAATACATGTGGTATATAAATATATACTACATACAAAATATACTAAAAGAATATATCAAACGAGTATTTAAGAATATATTTGGTATATTAATATACTGATACACTTAAAAAATAGTATAAAGTATATCAAATAATGACTAGATCCGTATTATACTTAAAATATAGCACATAAATATACTACACAAATACTTAAAAATGTTTTTAGTACATTTATATACTACTACATTCAAAATATCCCATAAAGAATATATAAAATAATTTAGATACGCGTTGCGCATCTTCAATAAAACTAGAACAGTATTTCACTTTAAATATACCAAATGAATGTACTAAAGAAATGTCTTAGAATGTATTTTGTATATTAATATACTACTACATTCAAATTATACCATAATGAGCATATCAAATAATTTAGAAGTTTAAAATGAATACACAGAAAAAGTACCTATAATGTATAATAATATACTACATCATTTAAAATATACCATAAAGAACATATAAAATAAATTTGGAAGTCATAAATAAGCAACAAAATTACTCTTTTAACATTCTACCATAGTCTCTTATAGCATGTTCACTTATTAAATATGAAATCCCTATTATTTTCCGCCAGCTTTCCTTCAAGCAAAGTTTTTGTCTAAAAAATATACTCAGTGAATATAAGAAGCTTAAAGGGTATTTCAGCACTCAAAACATAAATTTGTTTGATCAAAAATGAAGCTAAAAACTGTCAGTATAAAAACACATTTTGTTTCTTTATGAAATTGATAAGAACTGAAGAATACATTAACTAAAAGTATTTGCCAAAACTATCAAATATAATAAGAACCTTCGACTTTAATTTAATGTAAAGAGTATTCCATTAGTTGCAAAATGCTGCTTACCTGAGCATGAGTTTGCTTCTTTTCAATTTGTCGAGCACTTGATATATGAATATGTATTTTTAAACTTTTACACGATGTGTGTTTGTGTGTGTGTGCGCGTGTGTGTGTTGCTCATATATGTTTGGCCCATTTATTTAATAGGTGTCTGCGATGGGTTCGCATGCATATTTAAAGCGTTCGATAGCTTCTTTGACACGAACGATGTAGTTTATTTGCTCTCCTGTTGTTGTTTTTATTATTTGTGCCGTGTTTTGTGGCAGATATGGGACAGGGAATTTGTGCATTAATTAAAAGCGGCATCGACACTTTGGGTTTCGCTTTAAACTTCAGTCTCCATAACATAAATTTTATTAAAATTGTATGAGTTTCATTTTCAATTTGCACTCTCTCTTTGCTCCTCTCTCTGCTGCTCTCTCTCTCTCTCTGTGTTTGTCAACAGGTGTGCCTGGCACTTCATTAGAAATTGTTAGTGCCTTGTACACTTTTGTTGGCATTTGCCAGTGGGTTGGTTTGGTTTGGTTTTCGTTGTACTATGACGGCACACAAAGCAATACCAAAGTTTTAATTAAAATTTCACAAAACGAAATTCACTTATATTTGATTTTTAGTCGCCACGAAACAGTCGCATGGAGACCGCCGCCGGTCTTGTAATTGCCTAAACCATTTCAATTGAAACAATTCCTAATTAGTCAGGACTCGAATCGAGTTCACACAAAATAATACAACAACCTGATCGATTCCATCGACACCAACAAGTGTAAAAAGCATTACACTTTCCTCTTCTATTTGCAAACATGGCACAACAACAAATTATTCAACTGCAGCGATATGACAGACCCGACTTTATATCGCTTAAAAATCGTATGTACAAAAATTGTTAAACTTACAATTCACTTTTATTGATTATTACATAGTGGAAGCAATGTTCTTTTGGTCTAAAGCTCAAGGTTTGCTAATCATATAATATTTTAAGCCATCTATAGTTATTTTACAGTAGAGTGTAAATATAGTGGCAGCAAGCTATAATTTTCGTCAGTTAAAAATTATATATCGAGGTAATCAAATCCACATCTGGCAATTAGAAATCTTTATGGAGGTGGGCAGCTCAGAAGTGAACAAAAGTTATATAATAGTTAAGCAGTTATTTAAGCAACATTTTAACCCTTTAAGATGTAAACTACGTATTTACAACGCATGGCAATTAAATGTTGCTGTTGGGAAATTTCAATCAGCTTAAATGTAAATTGGTAATTGGAATTTAAGTTTTAACTATTCTAACAGCCAACCTTTACAAGAAATTTCCTTTACTCAGTAAAGCAAATAACAAATGTGTTTCCAACTTGATTTGACAATTGCTTTATTCCTACTTTTGGAACTTAATAGAATCGAAAGTGCATTATTTTTCAACTGTGATGAGATTTATTTTTATAATTTAAGTTCTGAAAATTTCACCAGCTTTGCCTGACAAACAGCGAAGTTTTGTTTACTTATCTGTTTTGTATGTATTTTTAGACTGTTGACAACTAGTTTGTAATCTTAGTAGAATTGAAAATAATATGAAGTGCATTATTTATTTAAATAAACATAAAAGTTCTGCCTATTAATCTATTTTATCTCTTCTATACCAAAGTTGTGATCTTAGTAGAATTGAAAATAATTTTAATAAGTGCAGAATTTCCCTTTATATTTGTAATTTAAGTTATACAAACTTCAACAAAATCGCTTTATAAACAGTTAAGTTTTGCTTATTGACATTTTAGTCATTTCCTCTGAGGTATTTTTAGGCTGTTGACAACAAGTAGAATCAAATCTTAGTAGAATTGAAAATAATTTGAATAAGTGCAGTTTTTTCTTTTTATATTAGTATTTAAAGTTCTGAAAATTTGAATACCTGATCAACAGATAAGTTTTGCTTATTTGGTCATTTTCTCTGTAGGTATTTTAAGGCTGTTGACAACAGAATTGTAGACTTTTAATCTTAGTATAATTGAAAATAATTTGAATAAGTGCAGTATTTCTTCAACCCTAATGACATCAATATTTTAGGTTCTGAACATTTCAACAACATTTTTCAATATTTCTGACAAATAGAAACGTTTTGCTTATTGCAATTCTTAATATCTCCTCTGTTTTTTAGGCTCTTGACAACAGAGTAGTGTCGATTCTTAGTATAAACGAAAATAATTTGAATAAGTGCATTATTACCTAAACAGTTGAGACTTTAATATTTGTTTTTTAAGTTCTGAGAATTTCATCTCAATCTCTAAACAACTAGAAAAGTTCTGCCTACTAAAATTTTACTTAACCTCTCGTTATGCAAATTTGTAAATTTAGTTAACTGTTGTGAAGAGTGTTTTGTGTGTTTATTATAATTCTCTGATTATTCTAATATATTGCGCATTTATTTTTACTTTTATTGCAAATTTCCTTTTAGTCTAATATATTGCGCATTTACTTGTATTATAATTTACTATTCTAATATATATCTTATTAGAATTTATCATGTATTCTAATATATTTCGCATTTGTTTTTACTTTTATTTGATCCCTTATATATATTGCGCTTTGTTTTTGTTTTATTATAATTTACTGATTATTATAATATATTGCGGCTTTATTTACTTGCAGCGCCGCAAAGGAAGCAACTGGTCAGCATGGAGGAGGCTAAACTGCTAAGCCTTCGTAATGGATATACGAAAGCGATGGATGATCATTGTCAGCTTATCACTGGGACACAGGGTGAGTGACCACGACTCGACTACGACACACAAACACAGGGTGACCCAAGGCTAAGGCCAGGGTCAAAAGCCTTCAGGCGTGAGCGAGAGAGCAGCAAGTTCAGGTTCAGAGACAAAAGGCGACAAAGAGCAGCAAATTGGGGAACCAGTTCCGTCAACAAAAAAAAAGTAAAGAAAAGAGAAGAAGAGAAGAGAGGGAGAGAAGCAGAGAAGCAGAGAAGAAAAGAAGCAAAACAATAAGCATTCATGAAGAATTACATTTGTCTTGTCGAGGGTGGGCTAAGAAAATTGTTGAAATTGACAAATTATGTGACAGACTTTTGTCTGCGCGAGACAACGCAGCAAAGGAAGGAAGAAAGAAGAGGAGCGAGGGAGGCGGAGACGAAGGCGGCTCGCAAATCCAAAGAGCCAACACAATTGTTGACAATTCACTCAAAGTGCCGCCGCTTGTCGCTGTTGTTGTTGTTGTTATTTTTGCTGGCTGGTTGTCGCTGAACAAATGCCCCAAAGCGCTCGAAAAGCTTTAAATGCGCACGCCGCAGTCGCAGTCGCAGTCGTAGTCAGCAGTCAGCAGCACTCCAAGCGGCGGGTGGCGGCAGCTCAATTGCGAAGCGCTCATAAACAATGGTGTCAGAGAGAGCCCAGTGAGGTGCAGAGGGGGGGAGAGGGGAGGGGTACAGGGGCGGCACAGTGGGCTCAGTTTCGGCTTGGCGCGATGAGAAGTGCGCTTGAGTTGCATTTAAGCCAATTAGCATAGGTAAACAAAACATTTGAGTGAGCGGCAAGCGCGTCAAGTGCTTTTGGTTTGAGTGCGACTCCATGCTGTGTGTGTGTGTATGCGAGTGTGTGTGTGTGTGTGTGAGTGTTGTCGCCTTTAGGTGTCAGGCAATGTATTTGTATGAATATGAATGCGAGTGTGTGAGTTTGTTGTGTTTGACGCGTCGTTGGATGCCACATGCGATGGATGTTGATGCTATCCTTAACAATGTTGCATTTATTATGCAATTATCGAGTGGCCAAGCATGAGACTCTCTCTATGTGTGTGTGTAAGCCTTATTCAGTGACAGTGATTTACGTCGTCGATTGGCAATTAGGCCACAGACAGAGACAGAGACGGAGACGGACTTCAAGACAAGGAATGCGTGTGTGTGCGTTGCCATTGTATGTTAGATGAATGGCTCGACGAGCTGCTAACTTGCAAATATTTATGAGTGGCCCACAAGTGGCAGGCAACTGAGGCAGCAACTGAGAGAGGCAGCAACTGAGCGACAACAATGTCAGCATTGGCGTTAACTTCGAGTGTTGCCTGCTGCCTGCTCTCATTCTCATTCTCATTCTTGTTGTTGTTGCCATTTTGACATATGGCCAAAATGCAGCCACATGCCAAACGCTCTTTACGTGCGACTCCCAGCCTGACTGTGTGTGTGTGTGTGTGTGTGTGTGTGTATGTAAGTGTGTGTGTTGGCGTGAATTATGCGCAATTGAAGTGGCTTTTGGGGGGCGCGCATTTAAATTCGTGACGCGCTTCAAGTGGGTGGCAAACAAGCGTGAACGTAACGCTTGTGGCACGAACTCACAGACACAGTCACACTCACAGAGGGGAGCGGGGCATGTGGCAAGCAGCCAGCCAGGCAGGCAGTCAGGCACAATGATGCGCATCAAATTGGCTAATTGTTTAATGGCTGTTTGCATTGATCTTTGCAGATGAGTCGCCCATGCAAATGTTTTACAAGGATAAAGGCGTCTTCCTCACTGGCGGCACCGGATTCTTTGGCAAAAGTAAGTTGAATACTCCCCTTCCCCTTCCCCCTTTCCCCCTTTCACCTCTCTCGCAGCAAATACGTGACATGAATAATGGAAGCGAATTGAATACGCACAGCGTGAGAGGAGCAAGAAAGACACTCACAAATTGATTTGTTACCATTTTCTTCCCCCATTATTCTCCCCTTTCCCCTCCAGTTATCATCGAGAAACTGTTGCGCGTCACGGAGGTGGCACAAATATATTTGCTCATACGCACCAAGAAGGGCAAGGATGCCCACGCCCGCATCGAGGATCTCTTCAATGATCCAGTAAGTATCAATCAATTAGATACGCAGGGAATAAAAAAGTTGTAGAGTTAAGAATGAAATCAAGAAGAACCTTGTAGAAATGGATGAAGAAGAGAAAAGTCAAAATCCAAAATTATATATGTAAGAAAGATAAGCTTCTGAACATATTCCAAAAATATACCGCAAAATACTAAAATATGCCAAAGACTATATTTGGAGTATCGATATAGTACTAAACACAGATTCTGAAAATATAACAAAAATATACCACAAGCATACTAATAAATACCGAAGGTACTACATTATACAACTCTCCAAAAAATATACCGCAAGGATGTAAAAAATACTGTATTTGTTATATCGATATAGTACTATATCCACATTTCACAAATATGCCCAAAATATACCACAAAATACTAAAATAAACCGAAGGAATTCTACACATATACCCAAATTATTCCATCATTCCAAAATATACTAAATACTGTATTTCGTATATCGATATAGTACTATAGCTAGATTCTACAAATATACCATAAATATACCACAAAATACTAAAATATACCAAATACTATATTTGGTCTATCGATATACTCGTAGTACTAAATTTTAAATATATAGTGAATATAAAATATATCACACTTCTAACATATGGGTAGCAGATATAATAAAAATTCTATATTGGCAACTCTTGAAATATTATCAACTCAAGAATATATTCTAAATTGAAATAAGGTAAAATGTCAAAATTGAATATTTAAATTTAATATAAATTTATAAGAAGCATTATAACATTTCTTTTGCATAGATTTGAAATTCTTGTTTAAACATTATTTTATTTTTAATTTTATGGCTTGGAATTATAAACAGAAATAAGATTCTTACAAAATTTAACTATATAATGTTACCTTTTCTTTTCCTTACATTTCATTTCATTCTTTCTTTACTTATCTTTACTATATTGCTTCCTCTCCCCTCAGGTCTTTGCCAAAATGAAACAGATTAATCCAAAGTATCGCTGCCAGATCACAATCATCAGCGGCGATTGCTCGCTGCCCGGTTTGGGCATCTCGCAGCATGAGAGGGAGACGATCAAGGAGAATGTGAACATTGTCCTGCACAGCGCTGCCACAGTGCGTTTCGATGAGAAACTTAAAATGGCGATTGCCATCAATGTGCACGGCACCAAGGAGATCATCAAACTGGCTAACGAGATTCTCAACCTCAAGGTGAGTGATAAGTTGGAGTATTAAACTTGATTTAAATGGAGGTCTGGCAATTTACTATAGAATTAAATTATAAGATACATGGAATAAGTAATAATTAGAACAGCTGTATCCTAGATACGTGAAATCAGTAACAATTATAATAGCCGATGTTATGTCACTTATCTACAAAGCAAAGTGTTTGCTGTAATCAAGGAAAATAATGAGTGACAGAGAGCACGACCTGCAGAGCACTTTGATGATTGATTTGATTGGATGACGTATATAAATTCATTTATCAGAGTGAATAGCAATTAATGATTAATACTTTCAATATTGAGTAATGCTTTTGCTTTTACACAGTACCTCTTAAAAGGTCGATAAGATGTGACTTTTAAGAGAGTTAATACTTTTTGACCAAAACACATTTTAGATTATTCAAAATGATTTGAAATCAAATCGAATGTGCTCAGTCTACAAATTTGCAAGATTTACTACATTTAAAGTATGAAACAAAGATGCAATGCCTCGAATGTATAGCAAACATATTGTAGTAGTAATAATAAATTTTAACATTAAAAGCAATAAAGGAATAAGTGCAAAGAAATTCCTAATACTTCAAGAATTGACTTTGCCTGATTTTATAATTACAATATTCGACTTTGTTAGCCCCCTTGCTTTATCTAGCATTTACTCTAAGGTTAGACAAATATTTGATTATCTTATTGAGTTTATTAAGATGAATTTGCCAGACCTTTTAATGATTCGCAAAGGTTACTTAAATAGAAAAACTAATAAGTGTGTGCAAATATTATTGACTTCTTTATTAAAGGTTAAATAAAATTGTGATAAAAGTTCACTTATGTAATGTAATGTGATCATTAGTGTATATATAATATATAATTCTACAATAACACTTTGTATTCTATAGATTCTATTCTCTCCGCATCTGTATCTATGAAATACGAAGTATTATTATAACATTTTATAGATACAAATGTGAGATAAGTGGACTGTTATCACAATTTTTATTTAACGTTTGGAATACCAAATGGAAAGAGTTTCGAATGTTGTGTTTGAATATTCGATATAAGGTTTTTAAGGGTCTATAACTGAACATATATCTCAGCTACAACAAGATTTCTAAAATCCACATCTCTCCCCCATTTTGTTGGCAGGCTCTGGTGCACGTTTCGACCGCATTTGCGCATTGCAACATGCGGTACATTCAGGAGAAGTTCTACAGCTGTGCGATGACGGGTGACAATGCATTCAAATTGACGGAATGCCTCGACGAGCAGACGCTGAATACACTGACGCCGACGTTAATCAAGGGATATCCGAATACATATACCTACACCAAAGTGCTGGCCGAAGATGTGATTCAGCAGCATGCACAGAAATTGCCAGTGACCATATTTCGACCGGGCATCGGTAACTTTTTTAATCCCTTCTATATTCCCAACATAACAATCTATAATTCGATGTATTTACAGTGATCACTAGCTATAGGGAACCGGTAACAGGCTGGATTGACAACATGTATGGACCCTGTGGCGTCATCGTGGGCATTGGCTCCGGAGTGCTGCGCGTTTTCACCGGCAACATGGACAACAAGGCGCACATTGTGCCCGTGGACATGTGCGTGAATGCGCTGCTGGCCAGCGCCTGGGATGTGGCACGCAATAAGTAGGTTTCACTGTAGTCTAAACATCAATTAATTTACTGAATACATTAATTTGTAATCAGTGAACTAGTTCATTTTTTGTAGCTACATCTTTAAATTTAATGAATAAGTTCATTCGTTCATTTTTGATCAGCAAACTAGTTCGTTCATTTTTGAACAGTGAACTAGTTAATTTTGTTGTCGCTATTACTGAATAAGTTGCCTTTTGATCACTAATTTTTTTGTTGCTGCATCTTTAAATTTACTTCGTTCATTTTTGAAGTGAAAGGAGTTCGTCAATAAACTAGTTCGTTCTTTTCATTCATTCTATTTTGTGTCCTAAAACAATTACTAACAGTTATGAAGTTTATTCCTTCTTTCCAAGATACATTGAAAATAGTAAACAGAAGTTAGCTAAAAGCAATAGAGGAACTAATGAAATGAGTAAGAATGAACTAAAGATCCAAAGTGAATATCTGATCAAAAAAAAAAAAGGGAACCAAAGAGTTGTAAAGTTAAGCATCTAAGCAAAGCAGAAAAATGAAGAATCGTTAAATTTACTGAATACATTCATTTTTGATAAGTGAACTAGTTTGTTTTTTGAATTCAAAGAATAAGTTCATATGTTCGAATTTGAGCAGTAAATTAGTTCGTTTGTTTTGTTCGTTCTAATCTCTTTCTTATAACAATAGTTAACATCAGTTAACCTTTCATTATTAAGATTATCCCTTATTCCATTATACATCGAAAACAGTAAACGAAAACCAGCAAACAGCAATAGAAGAACTAATCTAATGAACCGGAACAAGCTACTGGTCCAAAGTGAATAACTGAACAATGAACAAACCAAACAACTATAGAACTTAGCAACTATACAAAACAGAACGTTGAAGCTGAACTTCTTCTGTTCGCTCACTTTAATGAATAGCTCATTTTTGTGCGTTCCTTCTAGAACAACTCGTTGCCAGTGAAACACTTTTCCATTCCACTTTTTTCATTGGCACTAACTCACATTTTCTGTGCGCTTTTCTCTTTGCAGATATGAGACGCCACCCATCTACAACTATGTGCCGGATGCGGATAATATGGTGACCTGGCGCAACTATATGCAGACGGGCTTTAAGCATGTCAACGACATCCCGATGCGCAAGTCCATCTGGTATCCGTGCTTCACCATCGTGCCACACATGTGGCAGTATCACATACTCTGCTTCTTGTACCACACATTGCCCGCCATGTTCATGGACTTGATTATGGTGCTGATGGGCAAGAAACCCAGGTGAGTTAACTGTCTCTCAGGAGGGGGAAAGTACAAGACGCTGCGATAAAAAATGATGCGTTTCTTGGAGATTTTTATACCCGCTACCAAGATGGTAAAAGGGTATCATAACTTTATGCAATATAGCATATATATTCTTGATCTATGTGTTCGTCCGTAGGAGCAACTAGATTTCAAAGACTATAAGATAAAACGTTATACTTTTTTGGCAGTAGTTGTTATCTCAATATACCATACATTTCAGTATATTTCAGTATTTTAGTATATTAGTTTGGTATATTTACCACTCGTATCAATAAACCAGATATACATCTCGGTCTATTTCAGTATTTTTTCAGTATATTAATTCGGTATATCTATCATTTAAATCAATAAACCAGATATTTGCATATTACGGCATATTTCAGTATTTTCAGTATGTATATGCGGTATATTTTCAGTATATTTCAGTATTTTTAGTATATTAGTTTGGTAAATTGACTACTTCTATCAATAAACCAGATTTACATATCAGAATAGTTCAGTATTTTTTCAGTATATTAATTTGGTATATCTAAAATTTAAATTAATAAACCAAATTTATTGTTCAGTATATTTATCTGGTATATTTACCATTTACATTAATAAACTATATATGAAATTTGGTATATTTCAGTATTTTTCAGTCATTTTATACGGTCTATTTTCAGTATAATTCAGTATTTTTAGTATATTAGTTTGGTAAATTGACTACTTCTATCAATAAACCAGATTTACATATCAGAATAGTTCAGTATTTTTTCAGTATATTAATTTGGTATATCTATCATTTAAATCAATAAACCAGATATACGCACATTTCGGTATATTTCAGTATTTTTGCAGTATATTTATCTGGTATATTTACCATTTACATTAATAAACTAGATATGAAATTCGGTATATTTCTGTATTTTTAGTATATACATTTTAGTATATTAAAACTATACCGCACTGTTTTTCCAAAAGTGAAAGAAGATTTTTTCGAGGAGGATGCAATTTGGATCATTCCGCTGTGTTGTCTATTTTACTTATACATTTCTTCTAAATTCACTTCAGCTTTCATTAAATCATTTCATTAACTTTTATGCTTTCTTCAGAATGATGAAAATCTATCGGAAAATACACAAGTTCAGCAATGTGCTCAAGTTCTTCAGTTCAAACGAGTTTCGCTTCGACAACGAAAATGTGCGACGTTTGGTCGACAAATTGGATGATCGGGATAAGCGACTCTTTGCCTTCGATATGCGTGATCTTGACTGGCCAAATCTCTTCAGGGTCAGTCTCTACGGTCTGCGTCTTTATGTGGTCAAGGATGATCCCAACAATCTGCCCGAGTCGATAAAGCGCATTAAGCGGTAAGTTTTTAAACACTCTTAAAGCAAGTTTCAATATCTGATTCTTCTTCTTTGTTTTCAGCATGATGGTTCTGCATTATTGCACTCTTGGTATTGTCTATTCGTTAACACTATGGGCGCTCTACGGACTGGTCAAGCTAATATTCTTTTAATCTAAATCTAAAAATATCGAAAGTATACCATGCATATTCTTTTCTCATTATAAAAATCGATACTGTGTCTCTCTATCATTTTCGCAAATAGTTTGTAGTTGTAGTCTTTAGTCTCTACTCATGATTGTGTATAGTCTTATGGTCGGTTACAGCGCTCTATCCAAAATTCTGTATAGTTTAGTTTGTAAAAATGATCATGTAACACACACTGTGTATATACTTACTTCTATTTATGTATTGAAGCTAATCGAATCACAATAAAAGCCGCTTCATATGTTTGGGACATGCTAAACACGTGTTGTTTGTTCTCCAAGGAAAATAAAACAATTTAAAGTGGAAATAATAATAACTAACTATTTAATGAGTAAGGAAAACAATGCTCTAGCTTTTAAAGTTTACTTTTGATAAGTGTTTAAGCTGGCGGACGGACAGACAGAAAGTCGCCAAAACAATTTAAAGTGGAAACATTATGTTGAATATTTAGTTAACTATTTAATAAGTCAAGAAAACAAATTTCAATGGTCTAGCTTTTAAAGTTTGCTTTTGATAAGTGTTTAAGCTTGCGGACGGACAGACAGACAGACAGAGAAGTCGCCTCTGCTGTTGACACACACATAACATTGCAGTTATTAAACTTGTCTCAACTCATATTTCAACAATAGCAAAATCGTTTATCCTTCCAGCTTTGACTCTGCTTTCTGCTCTCTGCTCTTTTAATCGCAAAACTCACACAACAATTTAAAAATGAGAAAAAAAAGGTTATGAAATGCACAGAGACCGAAATCATAAAACAAGCCAAAGCAAAGGCTTTAAATTATGTGTCAAGCTAAAGCTTTTCTTAGTCCCAATACAATTAATTGAAAGAGTCCAGTCAGAAATGGTCAATGTCAAAAGTAAATAGTTGCAAATGTTTTGTTAGAAGGGTATTATAACTTTGTGCCGGCAGGAAATGTATGTAACAAGTAGAAGGAGGCATCTCCGACCCTATAAAGTATATATATTCTTGATCAGCGTCAACAACCGAGACGATCTAGCCATGTCCGTCTGTCCGTATGAAACACTGGATCTCAGAGACTATAAGAGATAGAGCTATATTTCGACAGCATTTGTTATGTTTGCACGCAGATCAAGTTTATTTAAAATTTTTGCCACGCCCACTTCCGCTCCCGCAAATCGAAAAAATCGAATAACAAGCGTAATTTTAAAGCTGGAGTTGCGAAAAAGGTATGTACAATAACTATTATAGTAGTTATGATTCCTAAAAATTTGGTTGCGATCAGATAGAAATTGTCGAAGTTATTAAAGAAATACTTTTGTATGGGCAAAAACGCCTACTTACTAGGGTCTTAGTTACTTTGGCTGACAATCTGGTATATTGTGCCGTCTATGGTATATTTTGAATGCGGTACAATATCGATATACCAAATATACCATTTGGTATATTTTTAGTATTTTTGCAGTACATTTGGTATATTTTGAGAATAATACTGCAAAATATATTGCTTTTATTCAAAATGGGTTGCGTTTATCTCACAGTCGAGTACACTCGACTGTAGCTTTCTTACTTGTTTAATAATATATTTTAAGAATTTATATAACCGATTATCTATTATTTTGCCATGCATAATTTAAAGAATTAATTGCAAATCATTTGTAATTAGGAATTAAAAATACATATGTACAATTTTAAATCAATCGTAGATTTGCAAATTTCATAGATTTCAATTTGTCATTCACAATTGAAGCAATGAGAATCCAAGTCACAGCTTTTATACCTTTGCTGTCGCTTTTGATAGGTCTAAGTCATGGCGTAAGGAAGTCACAGATTATATATTTTGTATTATAATTTATATATTTCCAGACTGGACTTGTCTTTAAAATGACGAACGCTGTTTGCGAGTCACACAACAAATCCTGGGTGATAATCGAAACTTGTCGACTGCACGCATTGCAACGCAATAAAACGATACTCAATGTCTATTTAAATGTTTTGCATCCTACGAATTCGGTTTCGATACGAATGCAAGTCCAGAAAAAGGCGAACGGATATAAACCTTGGGTTTTTGATACTACCTTCGATGCTTGCAAATTTATGAAGGATAAATCGAACAAAGCAGTTAAAGTTGTATTCGATCTTTTTAAAGAATATTCGAGTCTGGACCATCCTTGTCCCTATGTGGTAAGTGATGAATCGTTTATTAATATGTCGCTTAATACATTTCTTATAGGGACAACAATATCTTAGAGGTTTCTACCCGGCCATCGATAAGCTTAGACTTCCGTTGCCAACTGGCGATTATCTTCTCTTGATGACCTGGAAGTTCTACAATAGAATTCAACTAGAAACAAATGTTTACTTTACATTTGTAGAGGATTTTTAAATAATCATTAAATTGTTCCACATGTCAAATAGAGCAAAAATACGGCACTTAAGCGTAAAAGTTATAACATCACAAATAAACATTAAAAGGTGATTACAGATTGCAGATTGCAGAATTAATTGTTGATTAAAAGTAATAATTAAAAAGACATTTTTTCAATTATTATAGTTCAGAATAGGAATTTAATAGGTTTGAGTAAATCATTCCCAATTGAAGCTTCGCTTTGGATAGACGCAATGAAATACAAGATCTCTGTTTTTGTATTTTTGCTGCCGCTTCTGTTTGCCGTAAGATTTAACAATGAGCCAGAAAATAAATTTTATATTTTTAAATTAATTTACTTACTTCCAGAATGGAGTTGTCTTTAAAATGACGAATGCTGTTTGCAAGTCACACAACAAGTCTTGGGTGACAATCGAAAATTGTCGACTACACGCATTGCAAAGGAATAAGACTATTTTCAATGTAATGGCCAATTTTTACATCCCACCTATTCGATTTCGTCGCGAATGCAAGTTATGAAAAAGGCAAATGGATATAAGCCTTGGGTCTTTGACATAACATTTGATGTTTGCAAATTTATGAGAGACAAATCAAACAAAGCCGCTAAAGTTGTATTCGATCTCTTCAAGGACTTTTCAACTATCAACCACTCGTGTCCTTATGTGGTAAGTCACAGATCACTTAGTGCGTCACTTATATCAAATTTACTATTCTTTATTTAGGGCAGAAATGGTCTAGTGGGTTTTATCCAGCACCCGAAAAGCTTAAAGTTCCGCTGCCAACTGGCGATTACCTCATTTTAATATCGTGGAAATTTTATAATAAACTTCAATTCGTGACAAATGTTTACTTTACATTTGTAGAGGATTATTAAATTGCAAATCGACGAATGAAATGTAAAGGCGTTTTATCACTAATAATTAATATGTCACCACATTGATAATTAAGGCAAATACAACTACTTAAGCGTAAAAGGTATGACATCATTTAAAATACATGCTTTATAGATACGAATTAAAAGGAGATTTGCAAAATTAATTGCTTATCATTAGAAGTAATAATTCAAATCTATTTTTATACCCGCTACCCATAGGGTAGAAGGGTATTATAACCGCAAATCAAAAAATCGAATAACAAGAGTAATTTTAAAGCTAGAGTTGCGAATTTTCGTATATACAATAATTACTATAGTAGTTATGATTCCTGATCAGATAAAAATTGTTGAAGTTGTTAAAGAAATACTTTTGTATGGGCAGAAACGCTTACTTACTAGGGGTCTTAGTTGCTTTGGCTGACAATCTGGTATATTGTGCCGTCTATGGTATATTTTGAATGCGGTACTATATCGATATACCAAATATACCATTTGGTATAAATTTAGTATTTTTAGTATTTTCGGTATATTTTGAGAATAATACCGCAATATATTGCTTTTATTCAAAATGGGTAGCGGGTATCTCACAGTTGAGTACACTCGACTGTAGCTTTCTTACTTGTTCTTAATTGAAAAGCTGTTCAAAATTCAAAAGTTCTTGGTTTGTTAAATATTTGCAGTAATTGATTTAAAGGTCTGATATAATTAATCTGTAGTCTGAACATTTATTA
Source organism: Drosophila sulfurigaster albostrigata (assembly GCF_023558435.1). Taxonomy (NCBI): domain Eukaryota; kingdom Metazoa; phylum Arthropoda; class Insecta; order Diptera; family Drosophilidae; genus Drosophila; species Drosophila sulfurigaster. The sequence continues at coordinate 34,863,852 of NC_084882.1, read as the reverse complement.
GCATAATATTGGCTTACACAATGCACAGCAAACACAGCAAAGCGATGCTCAACCTAAAGCCTAAAGCTATTTTCCAAATGCAGAAAAACAAACTCTCGAGTTGCAACACAATGCTATCAACGTATTATTGTGTTTTTGCTCTTGTTTCCTTATCCATTTCGCCGATTTGAAGAGAAATGCAAAATAATCAAATGATAGACTGAGAAAGCAGAGAAGAAGCAAAAAAAGAAACGAAGAAGAGGAGGAAAAATGTAAAACAATAAGATTCACTGATTTACACATTGGCTTAGCATTGATATTTTTATTGCATACTTTCAGGCGAGTGGCATGTCAAAAAAACGAAATGTCGTAAAAATAATGCCAGAGAGCTTATCAAATTGCAAACAGAAGCGGCCTTGCCTTCCAGCCATCATCCAAATCCTGTAAGGCGCTTTATCGCATAACGGCCACACACACACACATATAGAGTGGAGTGTGTGAGAGAGAGAGAGAGAGAATACGTATATTCGATAGCAATACAAATACAGTTACAGCTAGATATATATGCACACGTACGTACATAAATAAATAAATCCGCATGTATCACTTTGCAGTTGCTGCTTTTGCTTCTGTTGCTGCTTGCTGCACTTGTATGATTTCAAAATTAAAATCAGAGCATAACCCAATCACCCAACCCCCCCTCTCTCTTGCCCTCCTACTCCACCTCCATCTTATTGAAGCTGTTAGCTTGCTTCGGCCTGAACAGCTCATTCCCAATACAGCCATAAAACTCTCGCACACTCATCAAACATATAGGGCGTCTCTGATGGGGTGTATGTTACATCTGTGTGTGTGTGTGTTTCAGGCATTGTGGCAGGATGACGACGCTTGCTGGCTTCACACACACACATACAGAGACACACACACAGCCAGTGAAAAATGTTTGTCAAACCGCAGTGAGCGCTGCGCGCAATGATTGAAGCCATTGCGATGCGATGCGTCGCATCGTTATCGTTGAGATGCGGATGTGACGGATGCGGATGCCGAGACGGATGTACAGTGTACAACATATACATACATATATATAGTAGTAGTTGGGGGGCATCCAAGTGTATGTAGATTTCTCCAAAAATTACGACAGCGTAACGCCCGCGCGTCCAATTAAAGTAAGCGGCGAACGGGGCAAACACAACGACAGGCGACAGAGACTCTGAGTAATAACTCCCCAATATGTTTCAACTGTGCAACTGTGTGTGTATACACATAAATATAAGAATGGTACTCGTTGTTGTTGTTGCTGCTGCTGCTGTATGGCTGAGCTAAAATTGCAAGCGTCGCAACACGAACGAACGAGCGGGCAGAACATTGAAAGACCAAACAATCTCAATCTCTCAAATTAGATTTTCAGAAAAATGCACCTCTGGGAAATGCACAATGAAAAAGCATTGCACACACACTCGCACACATACAAGCACGCACTCGCATATCACACACATACACATACACTCATACGCTTGCCCTTCGAGCCGAGCCGAAACGCACCGAAGCAACTTTGTTGTTCGGTTCACACTTCGTTTCAACTTCGGCTTTAAGCTTTCGCTCTCTGAGCTTACGCTCTTTGGGTGTTCTCTCTTTCATTTGCCCTCCGTTGCATTTGTGCTCTCTTGCAGTTTCGCTCTTGCTCACGTAGCAAAGCCATAATAACGACACATGAAGTGCATGGTTATTCAAGGGTTGTTCATTCGTGAAATTAATATTGCGCTAGCTACGTTTCGGCAGAGAAGCACGCGCGCCACAATGTTTATGTTTGACGTCTCGATGCTGTTGTTGTTGCGCTGTGGCGACGCTGACGCTGCAGCTGCATATTGTAAGGGTTTTTTATGTGCCCCTCGTCGCAGCTGCTCTCGCCCCACACTTGATTTTGTTGTGTTCCATTGCCAATTCGTTCCACACACAGCAGCAGCAGCTGACTGACTGGCGACGCTCTCTTCGCTGCCTCGCTGCCTTGCTGTTGTTATCGGCTCTTTAACGCTCTTTGCATTTTTTTGTGCCATTTGTTTTGCTGTCTGTCCGTGTCGCTCGCTCTCTGTCTCTGCTTGTGTGTGCGTGTGTGTGTGCCGGCATTTGCGCTCCATTGCCAGCGGTGGACCATTATCAGATTTTGTAATAGCTTTACGTTTATTACTTTTTTCAATTTCGTCGACTTCGGTATTTTTGGCATTTGGCGCACTGTCTGCCATGTCCAACCCTGCTCCATGTGTGCGTCTCTCTGTGTGTGTGTGTGTGTGACTGTGATTATGTATGTGTGTGTGTGCAGTGCAGTCACTTCTTGTTGATTTGTTGTTGCTGCTGCTTTTGCTTGCGCTTGTTGTTCTTACTATTCTAGTGCATGTCGACGTTAACTTGCTCGCGTTTTGCACGTCAATTAAAAAGCTTGACTGAGGGTATTTTGTTTTTCGCTTGTTCGTATGTGTGTGTGTGTATTGCTATCCCCATCTGCTGCTGCTGCTGTCTCCCCCTCTTCTTTACTCTCTCTCTGCTTCGCTGTCTGTCTTCTTGTAATTCCATACTCGGGCTTGTTTGTTTGCTTGTTTGGCTGTTTGTCTGGCGCTTCGTGTGCAGTTCGCGTGGGTTATAATTATTTAGCCCTGCCTTGTCACTGCTTCCACTACGAAGTAGTTCTTCCCTCACTCTCTCCCTCTCCCCTTCTCACGTTGTGGCTGCTGCGTGTCCGTGTCTACCGCTGTCTCGCTCTCTCTCTCTCGCTCTCGTTGCTACTCCTTTTGCTTGTTTCCTTGCCTTAGTTTAGCGCTCGCGCGCGCTTGTAATAATATTTTAAATTAATTACAACAAACATGAGTTTGCGTCTGTGTCTGTGTGTGCGGCGCGTGCTTTTGTGCCGCCGTCGCCGATGCCCCGCTCTCCCTCCCCTCCCCTCCTTCGCTTCACTTGTCTGCTGCTGTTTTGTATGAAAAGTGAATTAAAGCGAATTTAGTGCGCGTCGTCCACGTCCAAAGTGCATTTGTATGTCCTGCGCTGCTGCTGCTGCTGTCGTCGTCGCTAACTTTATCCTTGGCTACACACACACACACCAACACCAACACACACACACACATACACAGCGAGACACTTTCGCTGGCGCAGTGTGTTAGTGTGTTTATGTGCCTTTCAATTGCAGCGCATATGCACATTGTACAGCAGCTTCCTCTCTCCTCTTTCTTCCTTCTTCCTGCTTCCTCATCATTTCCCCCTCGCCCCGCGCTCCACTTGGCTTTGCCATTGTCTATTAGTATCTCGTTTGCGCTTCTGTTTTCTGTTCTAGTGCTTCTTTTGAAGTTTTCGCTTGCATTCGCATTTTAATTTGAAGTGCAGCATCTCAGTTGCCGTTGCATTGCCAACTCTTACTCTCTCTCTAGCTCTTGCTTCGACTGCGGCCACAAACAAACCAACACACACACACACGCATACGTACACAGGACAAACAAACAAAACCGGAGAGACAGACTTACACACACACACACACACACACTCTTGCACACACACAAACAAACAAAAAAGTGCTTATGCTCATTCATTCATTTCATTTCCCATTACATTTGCCTCAACCTCCGACCAATGCTCAGCCTCCTCTCTTCCCGCTCTCTCTCCCTCACTCTTCTCTCAACTACCGCATTCATTGCCAGCAAAGTCGGGCTGCGTTTTCACCTGCGATCCGCTTGTGCGCCTAAAGGGAAAACGCAAAGACCAAACAAAATGGTTAAAAAGCAAACCGAAGCACCAACAACTACTACGAAGAGAACCATGAAGAAGAGGGAGGAGGAGAAGAGAGTACAACCCGGCCGCCACTTGCTACTACTTTATGCCACTTCAACGCAACTCAATTGCTTTCTTTGCCTTTAACAAAGTGTGTATGTGTGTGTGTGTGTATGTGCGTGTGTGTGTGTGTGTGTGTATGTGCGTGTGTATGGCTTGTGGTTTTATTAAAAGTCTCCTCCTCCTCCTCTTTCCTCTTCTTTACCCCTAGTCACTATTCTCTTCAGCTCCTTCTTTCTTGTCTGCCTTGCCTCGCTTCGTTTCGCCTGTTTCTTCGTCGCAAATAATACAAACGAAAAAATGAAAGAAAGAAAAAAAAAACAACAACAAACATGAAAACGAAGCAAAGGAAAATAATGAAAAGTGCCGGCAAATAAAATTTGCACAAATTATTATATTTTTTTGCGCGCATTTTATTTCTTTATTTGCACAAAATGCATTGAGAAAATAAATAAAATTATAAATGAAAGCAACGCGTGCAGCGTTTCGTTGTACCCTATAAATCAACTCATTGCTTCGAGGGGTATACTGAAGAGAAGTTCTTGCAAGGCAGGAAAGTGAAAAGCTTAAGCTTGACTTCAAAGAATTTTAGAAAAATTTGTTGCATACTTTTAGGATGCAGTTTTAAATTTAATTACGAAATATACACGAATGGAAATATTTAATTAAAAATAATCTTATACATAAATATACATATATGTGTGTATATTTTGATATATTAATATAATTACCCATAAATACATACATCAGCAACAATATTAAACATCGACCGGAGAACTTTCAAGCTTAGGCTTGGCTTAAAGCATTTCAAAAAAAGTGTTGCATACTTTTAGGATGTAGCTTCAAATTTAATTACGCAATATACAAATGCATATATGAATGGATATGTTTCATTAAAAAATAATCTTGTAGATAAATATACATATATGTCTACATATTTTAATATACTTATATTAATAATTACCCAAAAATACGTAAGTATAAATATAAATATTCTTTCAAGCTTAGGCTTAGCTTAAAGCATTTCAAAAAAAAGTGTTGCATACTTCTAGGCTGCCTCCGAAATTCAAGCGAATATATTCATTTCACCTAGCACAATAGTATAACGATAACAAAGAAGATATACCCCAATTGCATTGTCATTCATTTTATTTTGAAAAGACCTTTCACTACCACAGATACTGTAATTTTTTTCCCCGATACCATTAATTCTCGCATATTCCCCAATTTCGTTTGTAATTATCAGTTAACCGAATTGCTTTCACACACAGCCAGAGCAAATTGTTTTTTAGCTCAGCTCAGCTCAGCTATCGAAAAGTAATGCTGACATTTGCACCTCGTTTCGCACAGCACAGAAAAGTGTTAAACAACTCTAATAATTGTTTTAAAAAAAATGTCAGTATTTGTACTATTTTTTATGCGGGGCGTGGAGAAGCCAAAATGCATGGAGGAAAAAAATTGTAATATATTGACAGAGGCTGACAAAATGGAATATGCAGATCAAATTTGCAGATGCAAAGTCAAGCGACATTTTGTCGCCCTGATTACAGGGTATTTTTGCAAGTTGCGGGCTATCACAATTTGCTTGCCTTCAGACTGTTTGCTCACAATCTTTCAACTCTTTTGCCTTTCTTCACACAATTTAACCTCTATTTGCATTTCAGCTTTCACTTTGCTACCCACAACAACAACAACAACATAAACTCTGTCAAAAGTATCTTTGCTCATTGATTATGCAAGCAGCAGCGGGTGGAAAAAAATATGAATACAGTGTGCAGGATATCCGCAAGTCGACCTGGCGGCAGTTGTTCGAGTTGAGTTGAGTTTTTATTTTTAGTTTTTCTCTGTTTGTAGTATATACAATTCTATAAGCTTGTTTTTTTATGCCTTGTGCTTTTTATTTGATAATTTCATACATTTTGGGTGCAACTGTTTTTGTTTTCATCGTTACAAGCCAGAAAACAATAAAATAGGTGACGCACAGCCAACAACAGCAACAATAATAACAAGAACAACAAATGGCAACACTTGTGCGTGTGTCTCCGACTCCGACTCCAAGTCCAACTGTGGCAAGGGAATGAACTGAGGGGGCTGGTGGGTGGTTACAAATAGTGAAATAGCCCAACGTACATCGTAAATATTTCAACTGCAACAACTAGGGAACAACACAGCAGCAGCAACAGCAGCAGCAACGCAACACGGACAGCAGCAATAACGAGCAGCAGCAAACTGAGAAGCTGAGCAAGGAGCAAGAAGGAGCAAGGAGGTTGCGGGCAGTGAGTGAATCGATAGATTGCACCTGGTACGTAGTACGACGGAGAAATGTCCCAAACCAACAGCAGAAGTAGAACCTCGGCTACAACCTACGACACCAACCAAAACCAGCAAACAACAACGAAAACAACATTCAACAAAAACAATAAAAGACCAAAGGACGAATGACGACGGGGGTTTGAGGCTGGGTTTTTTGGTGTTAGCTTCAAGCTTCCACAGCTTCTGGTTTCGTTGCAGTTACGCCGGCTTTTTCTTTCTTCTACTTGTACGGTTCCACGCTTCGAGGCACCTAAAACTCTTACTACTCCCCCTCCCGCTCCTCCCTCTTCTCCTTCGTCACCAAACAAGCGTCGACTGCTTGCTACTTGCCACATCTCTCTCTGTGACTTGCCCTCAACTCGGTTGAGCGTCGCGTTGTGCTCAGCAGTTTTCCCTCTGTGTATGTGTGTGTGTGTGTGTGTGTGCCACGCTGCGTTCCCCTGACTCGCAACCCATGCGAAAATTTGAAGCGATTTATTTACTTTTTGCCATTGCCATTTGCCGTTTTGCCATCGCCGCCTCTCCCTTTCCCTTTCCCTCTTTCCCTCTCCCTCTCTCCACCTCTCCGCAACTCCTTCGTCATCGCAATGCTCAACCGATGTTGCCGCTGTCGTTGTATTTTCCTTTTTTTATGCTCGCCAAATGCTCTGCAGCAACAAATAATGGCATATGGACATTATGGGCATTAAATGTCGCTCAAATCATGTCTTCACTTCAGCTACAGCGATCAATGTATATTTTATGATCAGCTTGAAAACTGTGATTTTCCTTCTCTAAATTCGACTTATTTATGTTTAATTCAAAAATATAGAGCATATAATTCTGCTTAGATCATCTATATTATTTTTAATTTTTAAGTCAAATTAAAAGCTACAAATTTATTTAATACTTTTTGTACTTCAGAAATTGATAGTTAAGAAGTTGCATTAATTATTCATAGCATTTTTTGTTTAGTCTTTAAGCCAAACTAATAATTCTTCTATTTTTTTTGTATTAAAGGTCAAAATAATATACAAATTATTATTATTATTATTATTATAGTCTTAGTTCCCAATTAGTAAGCTGGGAAATTGCATATATTATTGTCATCTTTATTTTTTTTGTTTCAATCTTTAAGGCAAACTATTAATTCGTCTTTTTTTGTATAAATTAGATTATTTATTTAATTTTTATTGAATCTTCCATTTTCATTATTCATTCAATCGATATACTACAACTTTTAAAATATACTATAAAGTTCTGAATATACCAGATTAAGAACCGACAACTTATCGGTAAGATATACCAAATAAATATACCAAAAAATGTTTTTGTAGATTTTTATACACTTATCAAAATAATAATCTTTCATTTTCATTTTCCATTTAATCGATATACTACAACTTTTAGAATATACTATAAAGTTCTGAATATACCAGATTAAGAACCGACAGCTTACCGGAAAGATATACCAAATAAAATACAAAAAAATATTCATGTTAGATTAAATGCTCAAAATGATGACAAGATATTTCATTTCCATTTTTAACACCAATCAAAATAATAATTTTGATAAATTTAAAAGCGAGTAAAAATCTAAACACTTTTCTAAAAATATAAGTCTGTTAAAATCAAAATAAAATAAAAATAAGAATTTCAAATAATAACACTCATCTAAAAAGGAATTTTAGTAAAAATCAGTGTACTCAAAAATGCATTTTAATTCCGCCCACATAAATGGCTCATAAAATATGAACTTAAATATTTCCAACATATACTTAAAGTGTATAATTTATTGCTTGACAGCGAAAGCGAAGTCGAAAGCTACAAGAATTGTTAAAATTTTTACGATAAAACGCTTAAGGATAAAGCGGGCAAAAAGGAAACGAAAAACGAAAGGCAGCTTAAGTAGGGCAACGATTCAGTTGGCGATACCCTTATGGATTTTCATGGCATGCTCTCTTTCATCGTCATCGCCATCGTCATCGTAGTTGGTTTTGTTGTTTTCTATTTTATTGCACAAATGAAAATGGTCTTGTTTTTCATTTTTAAAAATTTCTTCATTCTTTTTTCCTAGAGTAGAAGCTGCCTCGTTGCTGATGGTGACGTCGTGTTGCCATTTGCCGGCAACGTCCTTTTTTTTTGGTGCTTTCTTCATTTTCATTTTATTTGGACGCATTTGCAGCGTTATGACAAACAAGTGTCCATTTATTTGCCAAATTTAATGTTTCACCATTTTCTCTCTGGTGACAAATTATCCCGCTTCGATTTCTCGAGACCCATCAAATCAAGAGATGAGAAAAAAAGAAAACGCAAAATAAAAATACAAAATGAAAATAGACAAACTAAGCGAACAACTGTGCTTGAATTTAATAAAAACGAAAAAACGAAAGCAAAAAAAAAAATCAGCTAATGGGTCACATTCTGTGTAAGGCGCCACGCCCAGCGGCGACCAACACAACACACGCCCATCCCAATGGTATACTTGGACATCTTTGAGACAGCCTTGGGCAGTAGGGAAGAGAGTGAGGAACACGGGGCGTATACTTATCTTTCAAATATTTAACAGCGCTCAGCTGAGCTGAGCCGCGATGAGCGTTTAGCATCTCTCGAGCTAAGTAATACATAATTTATACAAAAATTTGTCATTGCCATTAAGAAAAGCTGAGCGGTGTGGTCGCCGCGCTTTTCACTAATTGGGCAGGTGGCAGCAAAGCAGCAAAAGCAGCAAAAGGCAGCGAAAAGCGACGCCACAAACAAATGAAAAAAAATTGTTCGTTAATTAGCTGCCATGTCGTGTTCTATTTGTATCTGTTTCCGCTTTTTGTCTCCCACTGCTTTTCAGTTCAGTTGTTGTTGTTGTCGAGTCCGCGATCCTATCTAAATTTCATGTAAAACAAAGGTCCAAACATTTTACATTTTGTTCAAGATTTTCTGACATGTCAGCCGCCACTTGCTGCGAGCTGAGCGGGGGAGAAGGGGGGAGGTCCGAAAAATTAATGAATAGATTATGATTAATGAGCGGCGACATCATTAAAATGTATTTATATATTCAAATTGCGGTTGCTGACCATCCCCAACCGAACCCAGCCCAACCCAAAACCAAAGCAAATCATGAAAGGACTCGCAAGTTGAGTCTGGTGAAAGGACGAGGACACACTCACACACACACACACAGAAGTATGAATGAATTCGTAGCAGAGCAAAGCTGAGCATCATGATGATGATGAAATGTCATAGCACAAACACAAAGGCCAACAAACACAAAACTGCAAAATTTTTAATCATTAGTTTGAATTGCCACAAAAAGTTTTTGGGTAGAAAGCTATTTACAACATATGAAAAACTGCACATAGCTAAACGTAATACAACAACAGTATAAAAAATATCAACAACAAACAAAAGTGATAGTCATTTGATAAGTTTTGCTCAAGCGAAGTTTAAATACTCTTGCTAATTATTTTGTTGTTAATGATATATTCATTTTGAGATTTACAAAAGAAGCATTAGAGATGCGTAATAAATATACCGAAAAATACTTAAATATACCAAGTTCTATATTTAGTATATAGATCTACTATATTTTAAATATACTATAAAGTTAAAATATATCATATTAAAGACAACTGCATATATTATATAAATAATGGTGTATTTGGTATATCGATATACTACTACATTTAAAATATACCGTTAAGCCAAAAACATACCAGATTAATACAGAATAGCCTCAGACATCGAGTGAGAAAGTTTTAAGGTATGTCAATTTAATATACCGAAAATCTAACCTAATATACTAAATACTGTATTTAATATGCCAATATACTACTACATGCAAAATATACTATAAAGTTTGAAATATACCAGATTACAGTCTAGTGCAGCCTCAAAGTGCAAAAACTGTATAATCGTTAAGATATACCAAATTAATATAAGGAAAACCAAAGCGCTGTATTTTTGTATAACGTTTAAAATATACCATATAGTTAAAAATATACCAAACTAAGAGTCGACAGCTGAAGTTTTCGAGGGCGAAAGCTATATTATCGCTAAGCTATGCCAAATCAATTTATCCAAAAAATACTTTAATATAACAAATGCTATATTTAGTATATCGAACAGGTTACAGGCTTAGATTACAGACCCCTGCAGCCTTAGAGTGCGAAAGCTGTATTATCATTAAAACCAAGTGATGTATTTTGAAGATTGATATAGTATAACATTCAAAATATACCACATAGCTCAAAATATACCAAATTAAGAGCCGACAGCTGAAGTCTTCGAGGGCGAAAGCCCCTTAAGCTACACCAAATGAATTTACTTCAAAAACTTTAATATAAAAATGTTATAATTAGTTTATAAATATACTACTACATTCAAAATATACTATAGAGTTTAAATTATAGCTCATTACAGGCTTAGATTACTGACAGCTAAGTTAAGATATACCGATATATACCATAGAATATAAAATGAAATAATGTATTATGCAGTTGTTAAGTTGTTTTTGCAATTCAAAATTTAATTGATTTCCACTTCAAACTTCTGCATTAATTCAATACGTAAACCAGTGTCAATGCAATAGATTCAAATCGAAAAAAAGTGCTTTACAGATTTCAAGTCTCACTTGCTCAATCTAATATATGCAATACTTCAAGGACCAGCTTGTCGCCTGCTTTCCCTTCTGCCCCTCTGCCCTTCTTCCCATCATCTTCTCTGAGTAGCGTGTGTCCCGCATGACGCTTGACAAATGCACAAGACCCATGGCGAGGAGTGTATGAAAAAGATAGCATGGCAATGGCAATGGCAAAAGGCAAAGCAAGTTGCGAAGATAAAAGCGCACGCATCCTTGAAATTTTATTTATTTATATCTCGCTCGCTCGCTGGCCGAGCTTGTCCCCGACTCGGAGTCGGAGTCGAGTCGCAATGTGTCCTCCTCCTCCTACCTCTCCTCTCCCCCCTCGCCAACGCCTTGAATGCTGCAGATCCAGCGAGCGAGATGCCGTTGCTTCCGTTTCGTTACGCTACGTTCCGTTCTATTCCTTCATTTTGTTATGCTTGTTTGTTTGTTAGCTACGAGTCCAACCGCAAAATCTGCCCCCGTTCCCCTCCCATCTACCAACCCATCATCCAATCCTCGAGTCTGGGAGGTTGGCTGGCATTTTGCATATTGCCCATACGCAGCGTTGCCGCTGGCCAAAAGTTTGCACAGCGGCGTTTGCTTTATTAAAAAACTAGGAAAAACGCAAAGTTTGCTACGAATTATTTCAATTCTAATTTATTTTGTTTGCGCAGAAAGGGAAAATATTCTGGTATTTTTTTGATCGTTGTCGCAGTTAGATAGTTGAATGATAATGACGATGGACACACAGCACACAGACTTCAAGTCCAACTTGTGTCTGTTTCTGCTGGACAGCGTCTGTTGTTGCTATTTGCAGCAATGGCAAATGAGTTTTATGCGAGTGTAGTTACACAATGACATGCACATAATTCAAGTTTGTAACAGCAACAAATGCACACAGTTCTATCTGAATGACTGAAATTAACTATCAACAGAGGAGCTCACTTCTCAGCCCTCTTCTGGGGCCAACTACTAGAGACTAGTCCCACTTGACTGGGAGACTGCGAATGCGACTACGATTGCGACTGCTTTAGATTGACAGCTAAACAAAACGGAAGCACTAACAACGGCAACAACAAGAAAATACAAACTGCAACAATATGAGAGCATCAGAGGATTCTCTCTTCTGTCTGTCTTCTTCTCGTGTCGGGGGGCTTAGCAATATCATTCTTTATTCGTATAGTGCATTAGGGTTTTAGCAAAGTTTTTAAAGTTCTTTTTGATTATGTGTCTCTCCAAGTGGATTTATCACTAAACTTCTTGTGGGCAAAAGTCAGCGTCAAATGTGATTCTTCCATTTCCCCCCTCCCCACCCACATTTGCATTTAGATTGTTACAAATTTTTGCTAGAAGATAAGTCCGTGAGCTTACCAAAAGATTAGTCTGATGCGATAATTGAACTGAGCAACTTGCTGCTGAAAAATACTCAAAATGCTTGAATGTCTCTCTTCTAAATACTGGATGAGTCACTAATGGCCCGCCTATTGTGAAGAACGATTACGAAAAGTCGACTTTGCAAAGCGAAAATATATATTTCAAAGGCTGAATGAAAAGTTTAACTATATCAGTTACTAAATGAGAAACTAATGCTGGCTGGTTTATCTCAACTCATTGCCAAAGTCAACTCTAATGTTCGGTTGCAATGAATTCAAATGAAAACTTGTTTAAATATAAGTTAGATACTTTTAATAACACCTCAGCTAGTTAGTGCTAAATTTGTTTATAATTTTAGAGATTTCACTTACCTTAAGAACTCTTTTAAATTGCAGTTGATATTGAGTTGATATCGCATCAGGAACAATATGTTTTTTCGTTACTTTTTGTGAGAAGGTGTTTTAGAATTATTGTTCGAACTGTAAGAAAATCAAAATGTAAAAAATATTAATATTATTTATAGATTTGTATAAAGTATATATTATTAAGTATTATATATTAAAATAAGTAAGATTCTTAGCAGGAAAATTCCTGTGAACCATTTGAATAGCAAAAATACTTAAATTTACCGAACGGCATATTCAGTATATCGTTAAAGTACTACCATATAAATTTCGCAAAAATACTAAAATATTTGGTATATCGTTAAAGTACTACATTCGAGATATTCTATACATATTTGGCAAGAATACTAAAAGATACCGAAGGCCACATTTGGTATCTTGCTGAAGAACTAATCAACAATAAACATTGGAAATATACCATAGAGGTTAAAATATTCTAAATTGTTAGTCAAAGCAATTGCAATATTGGAAAATTGAAATCAAGATTTGTAAACCTATTTTCAATTAAAAATATTTCATTGAAGCAAGATTTTAATCTTAAAAGAACATGTTTTCAATCTTAAGACGATTTTTTTGCGAATAAAGACTTTGTATATAATACATACTTAAATTGAAGAATTTGTATGTTAGTTTCTTTGCAAGCGTATTTCTTATTCGTCTTACGAGTTTTATCTCCCTGCTTATTTATATAAATTTGTATTAAAACTATGAAAGGCGCTTTCAATTCTGTGGAGAGGTGCTCGAGCTTATGCTGAACGCAGCATTTGTAGGGCTCTTCTAGGAGTCGTTTATGTCTGCCTACTCGAGGGGACAACAGAGGACTTGAGCAGCAGGCGAAACAAATAATACTCATCGTGTAGATTGTAGAGTGAGGGAGTCGTAAATGAATAAAGCAAAGCGCAAGTGGAATGTGGAATGTGTTTTATGTTTTATACTTTTTATTATGAAATGTAATCCAAGTTTTTTTTCTTCCTTTTTTTTTTGCAAGATTGTGAAGCACCTCAATGGCTCTAATTTGACTTGACAGTTGCACACACAGAAATACAGAAAGACAGAAAGAGAAGCAGCTTAACTAATAGAACAATGCTGCATAGGACTCGGTTGAAAGTATGCGACGCTGAGGCGTCTCTTAAGTCTCGTAGCCCCGTTGCAACAACCGCATCGTATTCATGTTGCACGCACATTTCCGTTGCTGTGATAACATTTACAGTTGTTGCATTTTATAATCAAACTTGTTACTTGTGCTACTTTCAGCTTAACGTTGCTTCTCCTTCCCTTTTCCACTCTCTCTCTGGTTGCTCATCAAAGTTTACCCCAACAGACAGCGCACAAGCCGCAGCAAAATGAATGAGTGCCCCAACTCCTGACGTTGTCCTTTGCCTCCCCTTGCCATGCCCCTTGGTGCTTAGCCGTTAAACCGACTTCAGAATTAATCAAATCCAAGTCAGATGTTGCGAGAGCGCGCGCTGCCAAAAAACTTGAGCACAACAAACACCGACAGCAATTTGTTGTTATTCTTGGCAGTCAGTGCTTAACAATCTCAGCGACTCTTCCCTTCTCCCTTCCCTCTATCCATGGAAGGGGAGTCCACTTGGCTTTCACCAAAGAGTTGTGCGCCGTCCTTTTCATTGCCATAACGCACATTTACAAAATTATATTTGTAAACTTCTCGCCTCCTTCCTTCTCTTTGATTGCTGCCTGCTGCTGCTGTTGCTTTATCCTTCTGGCTGGCTTTAATGTACAGTAAAATTGGCCAAAAGTTGGCGCCGTACATCACAAATATTAGCGCATAAAGATGATGACTTGATGACGATAATGAGACTGTGCTCCCTGAATGAGGGGGCAGAAGGCAAGAGGTTGCAAGTTAATGACGTTGTGCTGTGTTTCGTTGTCGATTTTACTGCCCGCAACCAATATGCCAAATTCATTCGACTCGCCCGCTAATGAACACTCAATTACAATGATGTACTGCTGCCGACTCTGCGACTCTCGACTCTGACTCTTGACCATATCTCTGTGTCGAATGGAGTCGATTCCGATTCCGAGCTGAGCGTCTGTGCCGTGATGTTGTTCATTAACATTTTGCCAAGGCCCCCCCTCGAAAAAAAAACGAAAAACCAACACAGCAACGCAGAGTCAAGGAAAAGTTCCAGGGCAAAACAACAACGAATACGTGGCGTGTTCACTGCGTTGGCCATCAGTTAATGAATCTCCTCTATCCTGGTCCCCTCACTGACCCCCCATCTCTCACTTCTCTGACTTGTTTACGTCGCGACTTCGTCCTCATCCTCATCGTCGTCGTCCTTCTTCTGTGTGTGGCGTATGCCAAAATATTTACGGCAACTTATTCAAAGATAATTTGACTTAATTCAACTGACATTTGATCCAGTCACGACCATATCAGCAACAGCAACAGCCAGAGTGAAAGTCAAAGTCAGAGCATCCAAGTATCAACGTCAACTTTCAAGTGTCGTAAGCTTCCGCATTCAATTTCAATTTACACCAATCCATCGAGAGTCTCTTTGCCTTAATTAAGCTGATCTAGTTTGGTCTACAACTTGTTCTAGTTTATTGCCAGTTAATCACATACATTTTATGCACTGATGACTGAAATGAACAACTCTGATTTATCTCTATCTTATTTTTCACTTAATTTGGCAACACATGAAATATAATTTATTTATTGTATGATATCAGTTTAAGAGTCGAACGCTTAACGTATTTTACCGAAATGATATTCATAAATAATTTGTATGCACTCGGAAATGAATGCAACGAGATTTCGCACAGATTCCTATAAAATCAAACTTATTACTCGAATAACAGATGCTGCTGACTGAATTTATAAATTGAAAGGCATCGGAAAATATTATAAATCTGGTTGGGTTTAAAAGAATTGCGTTAAACAGAAAAAATAAAAACGTTATTTTGTAAAGTTGAAGATGGAAATAATTCACTAAGTTTAAAAATATAAATATATTATATTCAAAAAATAAAAATAAATAAATACAAATCTTAATGAGATCAGAAAATATTATAACTTTGAAGCAATCTAAAAGAATTATGTAAAGTTCCGAAATTGAAGTCATATTAAAAAGTTTAAAATAATTAAAAAAAAAAAGGATTATATAATAATAATAATAATAATAATAATAATAATAATAATAATAATAATAATAATAATAATAATAATAATAATAATAATAATAATAATAATAATAATAATAATAATAATAATAATAATAATAATAATAATAATAATAATAATAATAATAATAATAATAATAATAATAATAAAAATATGGAGAAGTAAAAAAGATTAAGAAGAGAAACAAAAAAAAAAGTAGCACAAGAAGAAAAAGCAAAAAAAAAAAAAAAAGGCGAATAAGAAGAAAAGACAAAACTAATATATTAAAAAGTAAACAAAAATCTAAAAGATGCTTCTTATAAATGAAATATTTATTATTTTAAATCAATATCATTATTCATATCATTATTTTAAATCATTTCCAGTCTTAATATAATATACCCTTTTCATCATCCGATAGACCACAGAGTATTTAAATAAATCTTATAAATACCCAATTATATTTTGCAATAAAGTTCTTTAAAGTTTACCCTCGCATTCTATGGAATTGATACGCGCAGTTCATGTGAGCCTTTGAAAAATAAAAATAACAGAGACAAACCAAAAATCTCTACAATTTATTCAAGGCTACACAAACGAACTGCAAATGCACTCAATTCAATAAAGTTACTTAAATAAGGGAATAATGAGAGTTTTATCATTAAAACGAGTTGGGAATTATATGAAATATGGGAACTAACTCAATATTAAGTTAAGTGCTTCAAATAACGTAAGCTTTATTTAGAATGCAAATACTTTTCTCTTTAAATTATATTTTATGATCAATCTAATATAATTTAGAATAATTTAATTGCAGAAATATTGTGGCACTTAAATATTTATTCAGATAGAGTATTGCTTAGTCGACTTGTTGTTGACAATGTTTCTCTTTAGATTCGGTTTGTGCGCTGAATGCTTGGTAAACGAATTGTTTTTGCAAATTGACGTTTAATTCGCGTAATTAGTGCGCCGACATTTTTCGGCTTGTTTTCCATGCTGTGTGCTTTTCCCATTCTCTTTCATTTTTTTGTTGTTTTTAATTTTTATTTTTTTTTTCATCTTTGTAGCTGTTGTGTGTTTTACTCCAGCCGCTTTTCACATTTTGCCTTCTTTCCTACATTTTTTGTGTGTGTGTGTGCTGCTGTGGTTGTTGTTGTTGTTTTGTGCGTTTAATTAAATTCATTGCCATATTTATGAAACTTTTTTCATTAAATTTAGCGTTTTTCTTGTGCGCAATTTCGAACCCTTGGCAAAAATATTTTCTGCGCTGGTCGAGACCTTCTTCTCGCCTCTTTCAATCTCTTACCTCTCGCCTTTAACCCACTGCTGGCCACTTTTCCGAGAAGGAGAAGAGAGAAGAGGAGAGAGAAGAGACCTTTAAATATTTTTTTGTGGGTTTTACGCATCGCATTTGGTTTGCCCTTTCGGCTTGGCCCCTTTTTAGAAGGCGGCCATCGTCTTGGCCAGAGCAAAAATGTTATAAAAATAAGAAAATAAAAATTCTGACACCTAAATTGCTGTGACATATTTGATTTATGAGGCCACCTATTTGCCCCAAAAGTGCGCAACAACAACCAAAGCACAGCGAACGACAACGACAAACGCAAAAAAAAAAAAAAAACAAGGACGAGCGAATAAAAAAGGACCAAAAGGAAGCTGGCGACACATAAAAAACACGAAAGGAAGTGCCACTAAAACAATTACAAAATAAAAACGATTACACGCCACTTCCGGCGACATAAAAATGGCGCAGAGCACTGACCAACTCTTCGTTGAAGAGGGCGTGGCACAAAGGAGGCTGAAGATGCAAAGGGTTACCCCTTACACACACACACACACACATTTAATAAAAGAGGCCACTAAAAGCACAAGCAAGCAATACAGAGCACACAGCACCATAATCTTGGGTTAAAGACCATTAAGAATTTTTATTTTCAATTAAACCCGATTTGCCTTAATGCCCCACAAGGCCGAAAACGACGACGACGACGACGCAGGCGATGGGCAATGGGCGATGGCTTTCGCCGATGTCGCCGGGCATCAACAACAGCGACAACAACAACAAGAACAACAATGGGGAGCTGTAAGCGCAACAATAACACCATCAACATCGTGTGGGCTGCCCGCCAGCAAAAATTTATATGCGCTGCAGATTCTAAAAGGGTCGACCGACCGTTGACTTAACGTGCCTCTGTCCCCGACCTCCCCCCTCTCAAAAGTGGCGCGTTCAGGCCGAACCATCCTTCTTCCTTTCCTTTTCTCCTTTCCTTGGGGAGCAGTGGACGCGACGGCATACGCATTGGGAGAAGAGAGAAGAGAAGGGAAAGTACATTCAAATGCGATTTTTATGCCATTTTCAATACGCCTCGACGAAGCTGACGCGGCTGGGACACTTTTGCCTGGGCGCCCCCCATAAACAGTTCACCGAAAAAAAACACAAGTAAGAAAATGGGCTCGACTGTGAGATACTCGATACACATTTTGAATAAAAGTAAAAATTGCGGTATTATTTTAAAAATATAACAAAATAATATACCATAAAAATACTAAAAAATATACCACATTGTGTATTTGGTATATTTATATGCTACTGCGATAAAAATATACCAAATTGGAAGCCACAACAACTTAAATTAATATATCACAAAAATACTAATAATATACCAAATGGTATATTTGGTATATTGCCATGCTACTATATTCGAAATATACCATAGAGTTCAAAATCTACCAAATTGTCAAATTGTCAGCCAAATCAACGAAAATATACAAAACTAATATACCACAAAAATACAAAATATATACCAAAGTCTACATTTGGTATGTTGATATAGTACTACATTCAATATGTACTATAGAGTCCAAAATATACCAAATTGTCAACCAAGGCAACTAAAATTAGTATATCACAAAAATATTAAAATGTACAAAATGGCATATACCATGTAGTGCAAAATATACCAAATTGTCAGCTAAAATAACTAAGATACCAATAAATTAGGCATTTTTTGCCCATACAAAAGTATTTCTTTAATAACTTCGACAATTCTTATCTGATCTCAATCAAATTTTCAGGAATCACAAAGACTTTAGTTATTATATGAAATATTCGTGACTTTAGCTTCAACATTACGCTTGTTATTCGAGTTTTGTCAATTTGTAGGAGCGGAAACGGGCGTGGCAAAAATTTGACACAAATTTGATCTGCCTGTAAACACAACAAATGCTGTCGAAAAAGAATTATATCTCTATCTCTTATAGTCTCTGAGATCTTAGTGTTCATACAAACGGACGGACAGACAGACGGACAGACATGGCTATATCGTCTCGGCTATTGACGCTGATCAAGAATACTACAACTACAACTTTATAGGGTCGGAGATATCTCCTTCTACCTGTTACATACCTTTCCTGCCGACACAAAGTTATAATACCCTTCTACCTTATGGGTAGCGGGTATAGAAAAGAAGAAAGAAAATGGTATGAAGTAGGAAGCGAGTCATTGGTCCAAGGTAGCTGCATAGAAATCTCTAGATCAAGCGAAGGCAAACACGGCGACAGAGAGCGAGATATTTATACATATATATTCTATACTATATAGAGAGTATATGTATGGAAAGAGGCAGAGATTAAGTGTGAGGAGCAGGATGGTTGGTGGGGGAGGGGGGGGGAAAACAAACTGAAAACTGCAAAAGAAAAACACAAACAACTCGCAGAGCAACAAAAGTTTGCCGATATAAAAAGTGCGGACTGCTCGAGTGGGCCGACTCTCGCAGCAGAGACATGGAATAAAATAGAACAGAGAACCGAACCGAACTGAACGAAACGAAACCAAACCGAACAGAACAGAACAGAGAATAGCATAGAATAGAATGGAATAGCTTAGCCAAGCTAAGGAGGCGAGAAGAAGGGGGTATAAGGATGCCCCTTGGCTGCTGCTGGTCTCGCTTCGCTCTAGTATTTTTTTTTTCTGTTTTTGCTATTTGCTTCTTTTTTTTTTGGGTGTGGGCACAAAGTATATTTAAGTGCTTAAAGTAAAATGATGTCGTACGAACTCGAAACTAAAAACAAGTTAGTATGGTAACTTTTGGCCTAAGGCAGACACACACACAAACACACACACACTCCCCCATTTTAGGGGGGGTGTGAGTGAAATGGCTGTGCTCTTGCAATCCGCACAAAAAATCGCTGTAGCGTATCTTTGAGCTCGCATCTTTGAGATAGTTTAGCGTGAAAATAAAGTAAAGTACGGTAAAATTGTTGGCAGTTGATTATTGAATCGCTTTAGGTCAAAGCTCAACGGCAGACACACAGAGGCAGAGACAGACAGACGGACGGACAGACAGACACTCCCGACAGTCAGCCAACCAGCAACAACAACAACAACACAAGTCAGCAACAGCAACAACTACAGAAGCAGCAGCAACAGCAGCAGCAGCAACATGGCAGGCAAGCAGAGATTAAAGCGTTTATTGATGCGCAGATTGCGCGCATTTTAGCCAGGAGGAATACACTGGAGAGTGAGAGAGGGGGAAACACACAGGACACAGACGCTAGTGTGTATGTATGGGTGTGTGTGTGTGGCCGCATCTGGAACTGAAATTGTCGGTTGCTGTTGTCGTTGTCGTTGCTGTTGTTGCTCCTCTTGCTGTTGTTGTCGCTGTTGCTGCTTACGCTCAAATTGAAATAATTAAATTGATAAAATGTGGCAAAGATTAAGCGCCGCACTTTATTTGGCTTAAAGGCATACCGAAAAAACCTGACTAAGCCAACTGTGGAGTGTTGATTAAATAAATAAGCCGACAACGCCAAAGGCCCAGCTCAATGTGTATGTGTGTGTGTACTTGTACTTGTGTGTGTTTGTGTGTGTGGTTGTGCGTGTGTAACAGGTAATGTTATTTGTCTTTGGCATTATTTTCAAATCGCTTTTGAACTGCCATTTGTTTGACTGCATTCCACAATGCCCTTTGGCATCGCCATCTCTCACTCTCTTCTCTCTTCTTCCCCTTTGGCAAACTTTGAACTGTTCATTTTGGGCATTGTTTGCAAGGCAATGCCGACGACCTCTAACCTTTTTCAGACCTCCTCCTCCTCGCCACAAGGCAAACGACAGAGCGTGGCTAATAACTAAAGTCGCTGGAGCTATTTCAATAATGTGCTTGAGCATTCGATTCACGCAAAATACTTTTTGGCCCCCGCTTTAATCCTTTATTAAATCACTTTATTTGCAGGCTCAACAATTTCTATTGAATGCGGCGCCAAATTGTTTTTGATTGATTGCAGAGCCAGCAACAATTGATTGCTGCTTATTAGCCAATATTTGCATAGTCATAGTCACATAGGCTTAGAATCTCGCAAAATACTTTAGGCAACATTTGGATTTGGATTTGGATTAACGCGTCAAACTAAAGTGAACAATTTGCATTGTTCGCATATTTTTCAATAATTCACGGCAATAATTGAGTGCTTATTAGCAAATATTGCCATAGCTAAGCAAATAATTTGTGTTTAATACACTTCGAGGCCATTTAATTGCCCAGTGACAATATTTGCAAGTCATAGAGAAATTTGCTAACCGCTTTCGAAAATAATTTTCAGCTAGGACACAAACAAAATTTATTTCTTTAAAACTTTAAATATTAGTAAAGTTTTGCATATTCAAATTTTAGTATAATAATATACCAAAAATATATAATTCGGGTCATTTTAAGTATTTTTTAGGTATATTGTTTTGGTATATTTAAGAATATCTCAAAAATCATATTTTGGTATTTTGTCAATATACCAAATATAGCCTTCGGTATATATTAGTAGTTTGTCAATATACCAAATATAGCCTTAGGTGTATTTTAGTATTTTGTTTAAATGCCAAATATAACTTTAGGTATATTTTAGTATTTTGACAATATGACAATTATAGCCTTCGGTATTTTTTTAGTATTTTGTCAATATACCGAATATAGCCTTCGGTATATTTTAGTATTTTGTCAATATGTCAATTATAGCTTTTGATGTATTTTAGTATTTTACCAATATACCAAATATAGCCTCAGTATATTTTAGTATTTTGTGAATATACCAAATATAGCCTTCGGTATATTTTAGTATTTTGTCAATATACCAAATATTGCCTTCGGTATATTTCAGTATTTTTTTGGTACATTAATATAGTAGTTATTAAGTATAATACCGCATAGTTTAAAATAATTTTAATTTCGAATATACCAAATATAACATGTGAAATACCCATTGTCATTAGAAGGGTATTTCACAGTCGGTTGTTCTCGAACTTTCTTAATTTTTTTTAATCTACATTTTGATTACAAAATTTTAGATTTGCTGCACTTCTACTTTGGTATTCTTGCTGCCATCTACTCAAAGTATTTGAATAGAATACTTAATTCCAAAGAAAATATTGAATCAATTACGAATTGGGCTAATAGGCTAAATGCAACAAATTCAATTGAATGTATCAATTATATCAGGAACAGCAATTGCAGCCACTTGGCATAAGCTAATGCAATCTGCAGTTATTGATTTTACGAGTAACTCACTTTACGTTCAGATTAAAATAAGCATACTCAATAGGAATTTGCTAAATTTGACATTATGAATAGTTTGCAGTAAAGATCTGAGTTCGTTTTAGCCCAAAACACATGAATAAGTTAGCATTTACATGCAAGTTCAATTTGTGCCTTTTGAACAGTTTAAGCCAAGCAATTAAGGCAAAATAGCCCTGGTTTTTGAATGCACTCGAATGCAGCTGCATTCATGAGTTAAGTTCGAATGAATACAATATGAATAAAGTTTGTTGAATTTAGTGCAACTTTTAAGCCAAGATGACGGCGGTAATTAGCCAATATTTCAAAATTCAATTTAACAAAATTGTGAAACACATCAGCAGCAGCAACAGCAGCAGAATGTGTGTGCAAAGACACTTGATTTAATTGTGCAGCATTGCGTCGTTATGTTGATCTGAATAAGTGAGTGTGTGGCAGCATCTGTGTGAGTGTGTGCAAGTGTGTTTGTGTTGGGATATATGCAACAAATTTGATTTGCGCATTTGCATGCATTATGCGGCTGCATGTGGCGTTATTATATGTTGCATGTTTCGATTCAAAATCAACCAGATGCCCAGCACAATGTTGTGTGTGTGTACATATTACGTATACGCCCCGTATTGCTTGTGGTAAGCTAGCACAAGTTGCCGCAATTTAGTTTTACAGCTTCGTCAAGTGAGCACATTACGTATACGACGCATAGTCAGGTAAGTATGTGTGTGTGTGTGTGTGGATGAAAGTGAAAGCTAACAAAAACAATGCAAATGACTCGAATCCATCACGTAATCAGTAAGCATTGCCTACTTTTTGGGGCGAACGCGCGCTTTCACAAGTAAAATAGTTAATCAATGCCAGTGAAAAACCCGAAGCGTTAAATTTGTTCCGCTGGCTTATCAAAATGCCCAAATCGTCATGTGCACTAGCAACGGCATCAACATCAAGCATTTGCCCCATTGCCATTGGCATTCACATAAGCCATTCGATGATGCCAGAGCACTCAACTCTCAACTCTCTAGTCCTAGCTGTTGGCCTTAAAAACCTCAACCAAAAGCGAGAGTTAGCGAGAGAGAGAGAGCAAAAGAGATGGATGGAGAGTGAGAGCGAGATGGATGAGAGTGAATGCGCCTCCCCTGTGGAAAGCCTAATGGCTTCAACCATTTCCGGAGCGGCCCCGAAAAACGTTACCCGCAAATTAGTTTTGGGGCGCGCCGTTTGCTACCGTGCGAACAATTGAAAAAGCCAAAATCGAATCTTTTCAAAGCCGGACGCACATCCTTCAACGGCGCCGACGTCGCAGTTGACGCTGACGTCGCAGTCGCCATCGCTGCGTTGGCATCACTTTAGAATTCATTAAACGGCCGCCTCTTAATGGAAATGGCCGATAACGTTTGTGCCACGCTTCGATAAGCGACGCGTCGCTGTAGAAATCCAAATGCATGAAGCGTAATGGCTGGCGCATTGTTTGGCCAGAGAAATCTTCGGGGTGCCGCAATATCAAAAACGCTCCATAATTCAAAAACAAGAACAAAGCAACAACGGTTGTGTGGTTGTAAATGTTGCTGTTGCTGTTGCCGCCGCCGTTGCTGACAATAACTTCAAAGACCGCAAGTAAATTAATGTTAATTTTATGCTAAAATCGACAACGGGCAAAATGTAACCAAGAAAATGCCACCTCACACACACACACACAATCTCAACCAATACCAATCAACACAGCAGTTTCAACAGCAACAGCAACAGCAACACGAACATCATCATCATCACCATCACCATCATCTTCGTCTTCGTTTCTCGATTGGCATTTTGACACGGCGTTGTGGACAGCAGCAGCAGCCTCTCGTCAGTCGCCTTGAGCTGGTCTGGATTAGCAGCATCAGCAGCCAAAAATTTAAATTTATGCCGACTGCGGTACATAATTTAAAAATATCAATCAACTCGATAACGCAGATTGTGTGCGAGAACAGCGAAGAAGAGAAGGTTGAGGAAAGGAGGCAGGCAAACAAACAAACCCGAGCTTCGAGTCCAAGGCGTTGCAAGGCAAAGGAAGAAAAACTTGGTAAACAACACAGCAACGGCAACAAAAGTTCGGCCATGGAGCCATGGAGGCAACAGTAGCCAGAGCCAGAGCCAAAGTGCTGGAGCAAAAGTCGATGCAGCTCAGTACAATCCGTATTTATCCTTTTTGCGCCTCGCCTGGCCTTTGCCTCAAAAACTGTGGATGAGGATGTGGTCTGCTCTCCTCTGCTCGAAGGATGTGGCTAAGAGCGCGCTCTGCTCACTCGCTCGCTTTCTGTGTTCCAAACTAAGCCCAGCTGCTAAGCTCGCAAGTGAAACTTTGCCAGGGATGCGGCGGCGTTCTCTGCCCGCTGGCTGAGTGAGCCCTAAGAAGTTTAAATGTATTACACTCTCACACTCACACTAGCCCCCCTTCTGTGTATGTGTGTGCATTATGACCATAATGCTGAAAATGGTCTCGGATATGCAACAACAAACAATAACACCAACTATAGCTAAAGCAAAGCCAGAGGCGGCCAGCAATAGAAACTGGTAAACAAGTTTTCATCTTTTGTTTTTACTTTCTACTTTTTTCCACTACTACTACTACTATTTTTTATACCCGCTACCCATAGGGTAGAAGGGTATTATAAGTTTGTGCCGACAGGAAATGTATGTAACAGGTAGAAGGAGGCATCTCCGACCCTATAAAATTCTTGATCAGCGACAACAGCCGAGACGATCTAGCCAAATCCGACTGTCTGTCCGTCCGTCTGTATGAACACCTAGATCTCAGAGACTACAAGAGATAGAGCTATAATTTTTTTCGACAGTATTTGTTATGTTTGCACGCAGATCAAGTTTGTTTAAAATTTTTGCCACGCCCCCTTCTGCCCCCGTAAATTAAAAAAATCGAATAGCAAGCGTAAATTTAAAGCTACAGCTGCGAATTTTGGTATATACAATAACAACTATAGTAGTTGTAATTCCTGAAAATTTTATTGTGATCAGATAAAAATTGTGGAAAGTATTAAAGAAATACTTTTGTATAGGCAAAAACGCCTACTTACTAGGAATCTTACTTACTACTTACTAGGAGTCTTAGTTGCCGCCTATGGTATATTTTGAATGCGGTACCACATCGATATACCAAATATACCATTTGGTATATTTTCAGTATTTTTGTAGTATTTTCCGTATATTTTGAAAATAATACCGCAATATTTTACTTTTATTCAAAATGGGTAGCGGGTATCTCACAGTCGAGCACACTCGTCTGTAGTTTTCTAACTTGTTTTCTACTACTACTGTTTTCTCTCTCGCTCTCCCTCCCTTTCTCTCTTTTTTTTCTGCTCTACAGCAACTACAACTATGCTAGTTGTGGCAGTCAAAGCGCCTCTGCTCAAAGGATGCCGACAACGCGCAGCGCAATGACGAATGCATCCAGCGTGAACAACAAACACAGGACACAAACAACTCGAAACATTTCTCAGCTGCTTTTTTACCTTTGGCTTGCCTTCAATTATTGCGACCTCAGCCTCAGCCTCATTCAAGTATTGCTCCTTGTCAAAGGACAAACAAACAAACACATTGAAAGCTATCCTCGCGATCCCAATTGAAATCATCATTAGAAATGCAAAAAACATTGTCACAACACATGTCTCCTTAACGTATTTACTCCAACGTTATATTAATTAAATCGCTTTAAGGCTGACCTTTGGCTTTGCTATTTTTATGCCGCACTATCGACATGTCCTTTCATCTGGCTCGCAGCAACATTAATCTACATGTCATTCGCGGTCACATGCGAGCACCAAAGTTCATTACTTTGCGCTGCCTTCTCTTTCTCTCTTTCTCTCTTTTTTTTGCTTTTTGGTCATTACAGCCTTACGTTGAAATATCTACCCTGTAATGGGTTTGTCGAATGGGGTGTTTGCGACTTGCAGGGAAATTCCAAATTCGAAAAGTAAGAGTAAAGATACTCTAAATATGGGTTGTCATAATAACAAATATCTAAAAAAAATTATTAAATAATTCTACAAAAATAATATTAAAGATTTTCTAAATAATAAGAAAAATCTAATAAGACTTTTAATATAATACTAAAAAATACCGAAAATATTATAAATAATTGATAGGGTTCTTTTAATATAATTTGCAAATGTTTGTTATTCTAGAAAAGTTTTTCTATTTTATTCTATTCTAAATATAGATTGTCATAATGAAATAAATATTCGAAAATTATTGTAAATATGTTATAGGGTACTTTTCATTTTGTAGTCATATTTTATTCTATTCTATTCTAAATATAGATTGTCAGAATAATAAATATACAAATACTACAAATATTGTAAATATTTGATGGGTTTATTTTTATATTATATGCATATGTTATTCTAGAAAAGTTTGTTATGAATATGAGTTTTTCTTAGTTGAAGCTTCTGTACATTATATTTTAGATCAAGTTTTCATAAAGAAAGGAAATAAAATGCAATACAAACTTAATATTTTTTTAACATATTTGATAGAGTATTCTTCAGTTGAAGGCGCTGCGTTTTATAATTTAGCAAAGTTTGCTATAAAGATGAATAAAAGGAAAAAAAAACAACACTTTTATAAATACTTTGTAGGAAATTCTTGTGTTTGAGGTGCAGTATATTCTATTTTTAGAAAATATTGACATAAAGATGTTTTAATGAAATAAATACAACAAATTTTCAACATTTGCATACATTTCCATGGTAATTTTCTTTTGTAGAAAAGTTTGTCATTAAGATGAATTAATGAAAAAAATCAACAAAATTTAAGTGTTTTTATAAATACTTTGTTTGTTATTTTAGAAGTTTCTTCTTTTCTTTGTTTGTAGAAGTTTAACATGAAGATGAATTCATAAAAATAAAATACAACAAAGTTTAAACAATTTTATGAGTATTTTGTAGGGTATTTTCAACTAAAGGTTCTGCATAATCTAATTCAAAGCAATTTTTAATGAAATAAATAAAAAGTAAAATATATTTTGAGTGATGAATGTTTTGTATATTAGAATTTCACTACTGAATTATTATATAAATTATAAATACTTTTTCTATTAAAAATATCCTGTAAATTTATAATACAATACTTTCTCTACTAAGAATGCACCAGCTATAATTAGGATAGGTGCAACATGAATACATTTAAAAGTTAAACGTTATTTTAAATCAGCAACAATTATAGGGCAACTTCCTGTCGAGCAATCTCTTTAACAACGATTTATTTTTGCACGTCATCTTTGCATTTAAAAGCTTTCGACAGAAACGAATCTGAAACTCAAGCACCTCGAGCACAATATTAAATTGTCAAACAAAATCTTAAACGCACTTTGCTTAAGCTCAAATAAAATACCAAATACAATCGCAAAAGTATTTGTGAAATTTCATAAGAAAACAAAAAATAGACAGAATTAAATGCTCTCTCTCTTTCTCTCTCTCTCTATCTCTCTAAATTGACAAATGAAATGGAAATTATTAAATGAAATGCCAGTTATTAAAGTGTCAAGAAGTTGCAATTGTCTCAAGTAAAATTGCTCATGAATTATACGATTTAAACGGACAGTAAATACTAAATTGAGGTTGGTCAGATAAATGCTTTAAATACTTCAAGAATGCTGTCAATTGTTGTGAGGTGAAATTGCTGCAATTTTCATTGAAATAATTTCCAAATATTTTGCCAAATATTTTCTGTGTGTGTTAAGCGTGGGCAAAGCTGCAAATATTCAATTAATTTTGCATTGCGAGATTTATATTTTGCGATGGCATTTTGTCAATTATGGAATTATGGAAAAAAACAATATTTTAGTTAGTTAGTTGCTTGCTAATTGAAATGGCTTCTATAAAATTATTTTGCAAGGTGTTAAATATGCAAATTAAAATAAGAAATTGCAGCAATCCGATCTCAGAGTTTTCATATCATTTAATTTAGAAATTACATGCGCAAATAAGAGAACGGAAATTTGATAATTCTTAAAATTTGTCATAGTAAATATTAGCTACACACTCGAGTGTATGTGTGTGTGTGTGCTGTCTGTGTGTTTGTAGCCATAACACTTAATTACTTTATTGAGTAGCCTATATAATTCGGAAATGTTGCCCATTGAAAGATGCCAATTGGAATTCTGTGAGGAAAATAAATGTGCTTGCAACACCTCCAGCATCCATTTTGACCAAATTCGATCGCCTGCTTGAGTCCAGGACTGTGGCAGGTCCTTGCTACACGTCCTGGCCATTGAAACGGACAATTTTAAATCGAAAAATCAAAACCCAAAACAAATTCAATGTCCTGTTTGTTTGTTGCCTGTGTCTGTGTCGATGTCTGTGGCTGGACTCGAGAGTCTCTCTGTGTGTGTGTATGTATAGGGGTGTGTGTGTGTGTGTTGCTTTGGTTCATTCGAGGAGACATCCGATAGTGCACGATGGGCAAAAACTGCAATGTGCGGTTGCAAAAAAACCGGAAGTATTCTCGATTGAAGAGAGCTTCTATATACTTTTGAATAATAAAACAGGCTGACAGGAGCAGAAGAAGAAGCAGTAGAGGTAGAAGAAGAAGCAGCACCTTCATCTAAAGCCGCATCTTAAAGGCAACTTTGAAATTGCCAGCACGGAAGCTGATTATGAGCTGCTGGAAATGAAGTCGAGCCACACAAATAAAATATAAACGAGAAACTAAGCTGCCAACAGCAGCAGCAACTAAAATTCACCTGTTCATTGATAAAAGGTAAAAAATAGTAAAGTGTAATTAAATCAATCAACATATTGGCATTGGCTGAGAATTGGATTTGATCCAGTTGATTTCCATTAGCTTAAAAGCCCCCTCGTATCGCTTTTGGCAATCATTTATCCATTGTAAGATCGTTCGCTGTTGTCAGCAGAATCGCAAAAAATTAAAGAATGGGAAAAGAGAGAGAAACAACAACAGAGCAGAAGGACAGCAACCCACAGCCAATTAATGACAGCGAACAACTGCAATAGCTGTCCCCATTGCCAAAGGGCAGTCAATGAAAATCAACTAAGCAATTGCCAATTCCTCCGTAATACAGCTGCACTGCTCACACACACACCAGACCTCGCTCACTCCCTTCTCTTACAATCACTTGCACACATATATGTTTAGCCGGAGCAGCAAGTGAAGAGTCTGGCAAGTGTTTCTAATTAGTTGCTCGTGTCTGTCTCTCTGTGTGCAATTGCAAAAACTAACAGAAAACTAAAAGCAAAAAAAAAGAATGAAGCAAAACAAAAACAAAATAAAATTACAGAGAGAATGACAGTATGTGTGTTGGACAGAGAGGGCAAATGAGCAGAGAGGAGAGAGTGTAATGGAAATTGTAAACTGAAATATGGCACGACGACAGAGGGCGTCTAACGAGTCACAAACATAAGCACACACACAAACAGACAGACAGGTTGTCTGCTGTTGGGACAGCATAAATGTAATGCCATTATTAGTTATCGATATATACACACACAAACACACATATACAAGCACACGGACAAGCACACACCTGGCGTATATCTACATCTGTATCCGTGTATCGGCGTGCTGAAGACACCGTTAGTATCCGGCGCAAAAAGATTTGCTAAACATCCGTTAGAAAATTTGCTCCAAGTGTGTGTTGTGTGTGTGTGTGCCACATTTGCTCTAGCTGCTCTTCATCTTCTACTACAGCTTGTTGTTGTTGTTGCGTCTGTTGCAAAGATTGCTGGCAATGCGATTGCAGCAAATCAGAAAATACTCGCACAAGTGCGAATGTGAATATTGATGCTGTTCGCCCATAACCTCACTCCCTTACTCCCTTCCCCACCCACTCTCTTGGTCCCTTCTTATTCGCCCTTGCTAACCAAAAGTATGTACGAGTAGTTGGCAAGAGCCAAAATAGTCGCCGCGTGCGTTGCCTGCGATTGCCACTCGACTGTAGGCACTTCGCGTTACTTCGCCTACTGCTGCTGCTGCTGCTTGCAGCTAGTGTTCCCCACTACACTCTCTCCTCCCCACTCCAACACTTGTTCGTTTCGGTCGTTCGCTCGCTCGCTTACTTGCTACTTCCGCTTCCGAATCCGTTTTGTGTGCTGTTGCCGCAGAAATTTAACGAAGTCACACGTTAGTCGCTGCCTCTGTCGTTCTCCTCTTTGTTGTTGTTGTTCTTCTTGTTATTATTATTGCAGCCAGGCTCTCTGAGCAGCCTCCCAACAAAGCAGTCAGCTTTTGTTTGCCACTCTCTCACTTACTCACTCGCTCTCTCTTCATTGTGACTCTCTTATTGCCTGCCTGCATCAACATCAGCATCAGCTTCGGCTTCGTCAACACTCGGCTTCGGCTTCGTGCTTTTGACAGCTTCGGCATTTGGCGATGCGGTCGCTTCGTTGACATCGCAATCTGGCTTTTGTTGTTCACAGCATCCTTTTTGGGGTTTCAGTTTCAGAGCGCTCGTCGTTGCAGTCGGTCGCATTAAACGGAAGCTGAACGCCAAACAAGTTGCCGTCGTCTCTTCATATTTCTACTGCTGAGTGTCGCGCGTGTGTTTTGCCGAGAGACGCGACGCGAGTTTTGTGTGTCGCGAGATTTCCGCGCGCGACTTTTTTAGTGCAACTTGCGGCCAGGCGAAAGGCAAAAGGCAAAGCTAAAAGGCAACCCCAAGCTGCGACTGACTCACACTCAACACACACACACAGACAAATGTGTGTGCGTGCAAATTTGCCGGCATTTCAGCATTGCTGTTGTTGTTGCCGTTGCCTATTGTAGTGACAGTCTCAGTCGCAGTCACAGTCACAGTCAAAGTCCTCGACGCGCGGTCGTGGCATGCTGAATACTTGACATTTTCGCCGCCAAATTGTGTGCGATTTCTTCAGGCTGTGGCTGTGTGTGGCTTTTGCTCTGACATTGGCATGAACGTGGCGCCACAACAGCTGCCACAGCCTCCTCCCAGTTGCCTCACGGTGTCGCCTTCATCTTCTGCAACGATTGACTGGCAAACAAATTTTGCAATTCAATTTCTATTGTGCATTGTGTGTGTGTGTGAGCTTGGTGTGTGCGTGTGTGTGCGCATCGTTTGCTGTCAATTGAAAGTAATTCGCATAAAAATTGAAAATTGCATGCAAATTAAATAAATAGACAACTCTCCCAGTCACAATCGTCGCGACAAATATTCGAAAAAAAAGTACAATAAAAACATCATAACAGAAAAGCATAAAAAAAAACAGAAAGAATAAAAGAAATAGGATATTCAAATGACAGTTTTGAGTTGAGTTCGCAATCAAAGCAAATGTCATTAGCACGCGCCACGTCAACAACATCGAGAAGGAACAACAACAACAACAAGGAGAAAAAGGAGCATCGCACTTGCAACAGCAACGGTAGCAGCATCATTGACTGGAATCTGGATTTGGTGGCAGAACATTTGCATAACTTGGCTGCAAGTTCAACGTGCAACACACACAGGTAAAAGCCTTGCCAAAGTCGATTTCCGCCCTCTCGCAATGAAACGCCTTTTACTTTACTGATAAACCTAGTCCCCCTCTCTACCCCCCCTCTCTCTCTATCTGCCTTTACTCCTTCCATTTGGAGTCTAGAACTTAGTGAGTCTGCTGCTTGCAGCTATCATTTGTATTTTGCTATTTTCTTCTTTGCTTTTGCGCCAGTATCAACTTTACTGCCGCTCCATCATGCCACACACACACACCGACACACACACACACACACATACGTTAGTCCAACTTTTAGTTATGGCTTTCGCTTTTCGCATAATGTCAGTTTTATTTGGTTTTGGTTTTCACTGGCGGCAGTTGGTGCCCCAAAAGAGCGGGGGCAACATTGAGGCGGGCCATTCGGCACCCTTGTAAGATTTATTGTGCCACACACACACACACATACCTTGTGCTGCACCTCGCCTTGTTCTTATTCATCTGCAGCTAGAGAAGCTGAAGCTGAAGCTGAAGCCGTCGCAACAGTCCCATAATCTCTACTATTTGCATCGCAGACTTTGCTTTGGATTTGGCTATGGCAATGGATTTAGTTATGGTTTTTCTTCCGTTTCTCTTTTCTGGTTGCGCTTTTTATACTAAACTCCTTGCCTTCGCCCTTCTCCATTCGCTTGCCACACTCGCACAACTTGTACATTTGTTTCATCTTGCCACACATTCACACTGTGCAAAAACTATGCCACATTTACATTTGCCCAGTTATGGCCGTTACTCTTCTGCTTCTTCTTCTGCTGCTTCTTCTTCTTCTTCTCTGGCCACTCTTTGCGCCAAAAACTTCAGTTAGCCACAAGACAAGCACTTTGTTGATGGCCCCATAAGCTGCAAATGCTGCTAATGAATGGCCCTCATAATCCGACCTAAAAGCTGTCACATAATCTTGAAAAAGGTAAGAACTCCAGCTCTCTTCTCTCTCTCTCTCTCTTTCTCTTCTCTCTTTCTCAATCTCTTCTCTATCTTTCAACAAGAACATTTAAAATCTGCTTCTTATGATCGTCTTTTGTTTTGATTCTACTTAAATGCTAATTCCCATAAATCTTTTGCCTCAAGACATTAATTCATAAGTAGACAATCGACAAAACTCCACAAAATATATTCTCAGTAATGCAATTTTAAATGACTATTATAAATTATTTCAAATTTGTCACTGGGTTGACTAGTTTTTGAATGCCAAAAATCATTATTTCTCTTTTTTAATATAAAATAAAGTTTTTCCTTTCCCTAAATTATTATTAAATTAAAAATAAATTCCAAGTTTTAGTTTTTCATTTTATTATTATTATTATTTTTATGAGTTTAAACTTTTAATGCAATTGATAACTTTTTATATTTCTTTTCTGATCTGTCCAAAGACGTTTTGCCGATTTTGACATTTTTTTCAATTTTCAAAATTTTGACGATTTTTACATTTTTTGAATTTTTAAAAATTTGCCGATTTTTACATTTTTCAATTTCCAAAATTTTCGATTTTTAAATTTTGCCGATTTTTACATTTTTTAAATTTTCAAAATTTTGCCGATTTTTACATTTTTTTCAATTTTGGGGATTTAGCCGATTTTACATTTTTTTAGATTTCCAAAATTTTGCCGATTTTTTAAATTTTTAAAATTTTCAAAATTTTACCGATTTTACATTTGTTTTTAAATTTTCAAAATTTTGCCGAATTTTACATTTTTTTCAATTTCCAAAGTTCAATTAAAAAGTTATAACCCTGAGAAGTAGTTTAATTGTAAAATCTCACATTTCGAGTTCAGATTTTCCAAAATTTTAGACAGTAAAGTATTAAAACTGTTGAAGAAATATATCACTTTTTCTATATCTTTATCTGATTTGTCAAAAGGCGTTTAATTAAAATCTTATAACTGGTCTGAAATGCGAAATCTCACATGTTGGTATATTTTTGTTATAAAAATACCAAATCAGCAGTAGAAATTTAACTACTAAAATGAGAAGTCTCACATTTTGGTATATTTTTGTTCAAAAATACCAAATCATCAGTAGAAATTTAAATACTAAAAATGCGAAATCTCACATTTTGGTATAATTTTGTTAAAAATATCAAATTGTCAATAGAAATTGAAATACTAAAATGCGAAATCTCACATTTCGGTATATTTTGTTTAAAAAATACCAAATTATCAGTATAAATTTAAATACTAAAATGCGAAATCTCACATTTTGGTATATTTTTGTTCAAAAAATACCAAATTATCAGTAGAAATTTAAATACTAAAAGTCAAGCCTAAAAAGACATTGAAATAAAAGTAAAAGGCTAAAATCTTTGTTAAAGAATCTTTTAAGAGTTCAGATTTTCTCAAATTCCAGACAGTAAAGAGTTAAAGCCTTGTCAGATGTACCCTCGATATAGTTTTGAGTAATCTGTAACTGAATTTTTGAGCAGCCATCATTCGTCTCAACCTTATTTATTAAGGTTCAACAACAATAGATGGCAGCGAACAGTAATAATAAAAAAAAAGGAAAAAATGAAAAGAAAAGTTTAGGTTTATCTGCATGCAGTCGCTGGCTATTGAAGGTGTTTCACATGCCAATCCATAAAAGCCATCTCCTCTCCATTCCGTTCCTTCTGACGATGTTCCCACATCCATTTGCTTATCCGCATTCCAAAAGTGCCATAACGGAAAAACTTTTGGGTACCGCACACTTTTTTCGCCACGGTGTATCCAACTCGTTCAGCACACCTTGAAGAAGCCACACATGAGTGGGAGAGGGGAGAGGGGCTGGAGGAAAGGGGGTTTGGCTGTTAGACGGATATGCGGACACGGACTACTGAGAGGATTTCACATAAAACGGAAATGGCATTATCCTCGCACATATTGTTGTGCGGATTTTAGTTTTTATTACGGCCGGAACGCGGCTGATGCCCATAAGAAAAGAGCGAGAGAGAGAGAGAGAGAGAGAGAGAGAGCACAGCACTGTCTTGAATCCCAAGCTCGAAACTGAGCAGCATAAATACATTTTGTGTCTTGTTTGTGTGATACATCACAAGGCGACGATGTGGAGGTGGAAATGGAAATGGAAATGGAGATGGAGATGAAGATGGCAGGCAGTTCTGTATGTGTGTGTGTGTGGCAACTACCATTGCTCACCTGGCGGTTGCAATTTATGTGCGTGCCCCTTAAAAATTCACGACGCCAAGGTGAAGACGAAGCCTTCTTCGCTAATAGTTTCGGGCATTGCAGGCGACGCTACATTGTCTTTGGCGCCATCTAGCGGCGGCATCACCTAAACTTGGCTGCGGCGGAGGCTTTTGTTTGGCAAGACAAGATTTATGTTGCCACTGGCCAAAGACAACAACAACCAGGCAAGCAAATGGCCAAGGACTGTTTTTCCCATCCCATTTTCATTCACCTTCCCATTCCCATATTGTAAGGCATTCTCTCATCTCATCCTCAACGTCCTTCGGCTCGACCGACTTTTAGCAGCCTAAACAAACACTTGAGGTGTGTAAAGTTAGCCTTGTCCATTCTATCCATTGACTTGGCTGCGTTTTTCGGTTTGTTTTGGTTTCACATTTTCAGCGCGTTCAAATTGTGGTTAGATTTCGGTTTTAGGTTTTAGGTTTAGGTTAAGCAAAGCCCGGTCCATCATCTCACACTCCCCAAAAAACCGACTATTTATCTGTCTGTCTGCCAGTCTTTGGCAGACAAGGTCTTGGGCTATTGTGCTTAATCACAGCACGCACATTTACATATTGGTTACCGAAAACTTGAGCAATCCTTTAAGACGCTGGATACCGGGAGAAAACCCTTTTTTTTTGCTGGCCAAAACCCCTTTCGCTGCTTTATCTGCAGGCCTGCCATTGTGTTGAGTTGTGCGTAGTGTGTGTGGTTAAAGAGAAGGCGTTGCTAGGGGGCGGTACAAAGCTTACGCTTAAGTAAACACACACACAGAGTCTCTCTGTCGAGTGTGTTCCTCTCCCCAAGCGTCCTCATCCAACAACCATTTGTGAGTTGGACGTTTCAGCATTGTTTTCACTTTTTTTTTTACCCCTGTCCGACTGTCTGTTGTCCTGACTGACTGACTGACTGTAGAGTTGTTGTTGTGGAGTGAGGCCTTGACGGGCGGTCTCTCTTCCTCTCTTCCTGTGCTCCTGGCTCCTACATAAAACATACAGCAAAATCTGAAATTGATGATGGGCAGTGATTGTGAAAGTTGGCAGTCAGTTAAATTGAGTTCTGAGTCGGCACAGGCATCGGGCAACGCTCTCGGGCTAAATCTCCAACTCCCACTACAGTTCACTCTCTCTTCCTCTCTCTCTCTCTTTGGGGTCTCATCCTGTTTTGGGGCGTCGCTTCCTTCGGGGCGCGTTAATTGCTTTGTGAATGGTGTCCGCCTCGGCCGGAAAGTTAACATTTAACTTTAGTCTATTTTGGACTTTAATCTATTTATAATTGAGGAATGCATAAAGCATGTTAAATAGGAACTTACACAAATTCTGCTTTGTTATGCGACCTAATCGGACCTGGGGATTGCTTTGGATTGAGTTGCCATCTCTCCTCCTCCGACTCCGACTCCTGCTCTTGATCCACACAACTTGGCCTCAGACGAGTTGAGTTGAGTTCAGTTAAGTTTTTGGCCACATTTCGGGGAGAGTGAGGAGGGGGGAGAACAGTCAGTCAGCTAGCTAGATGAACTGAGCCGGGGCCACCATTGTTTTAAATACGGATTTCAAAACTTGGCATCCTTAAATTTTTGTTGTTGTCGCCGTTGCGTTGTGTTGTTGTTGCTGTTGCTGTTGCTTTTGTAGTTGGCGGTTGACTGCTGCTGCTGCTGCTGTTGTTGTTGCTGCTGCTGCCTCCGTTGAGGTAGAGGCGACTCACATAATTTGCATAACTAATTTGTGGAAACTTTGGGCATAGGAAGTTGTTGAAAGTTCTTCAAGGAGCTGCTGCAGGATCTCGTTCTCGTCCTCGTCCAGGAGCCAGCAGCGATACCAGTAGCTGTTGCAGCCAACGACAGCAGCGACTGCGGTAATTTCTTAACAGCTGCGCTCCACAAAAGTGCTTAATTCTTTCAAAATGAATGAGGACCAAGGGGCAAGGGGAGCAGCAAAGGGGAACAGAAGCAGGAGACCATTCGAAATCTGTCCTAATTGAATACATGAGAGCATAAGTTAGCAGTGTGGTACTTTGATATCAACTTTGATTACTTTATGGCTTTATGGCACTTGAGCGTACAATTTGGCTTAGTTTGCTCAGTAATAAGCAGGTTGTTCTCAGTGTCCAACTCCTTTACGTCCTTGTTGCTGCTGTTGTCCTTCGTCCGGCTTCGGCTTCAGCTTTAGCTTTGGGGACTTGCATTTGAATTTGAGCTGGTTGCATGGCCATAAATGATGATGTTGCTGATTAATTGTCGTCTTTTTCGGCTTAACAAGCTCGTTTAATTATGCCACTCTGTGGAGCTTGCCTTGTCTTGTCTCCATTATACCAATTAGTTTATTCGTTAATTTCTCGTTTTTGTCCACTTCCACTTCCATTTCCATTTTCAGTTTCATTTCCCCAAAAACATCATCTCAGTTTGATTGCCTTCATCGATGCGTTTTGTTAACCTTTTGCCCGACTTCTTGTTTCTCTGTTCTCTGTTCTCATTTCTCATTGCTCGTTTCTCGTTTACCACAAAGTTGCTAATTTAGTTTGGTGTTATGAATGAATAATTAAATGCAAGTTCGTCGCAAACTTTGTGCAAATTGTTTACCCAAGTGCTGAATTGTTTGTGTTTTAGTTTATGCAACGTACCAAGTTTTCACCTCTCTTTAAATAGTTTCTAATATTCAATAAAGCTTATTAAAGTCAGGTGATCGACTTGGCAGTTATTATTGCACATCTTCTACTTGAATACATCGCAAGTCAAATAAATATTTGATGCAAAATATAGACTTCCAGATAGGTTCAACAAACATGATTGATGGCCAAAGATAAAAGATATTTAGAGCCATTCAATGGGGAGCATTCATCACTGATATGTGGGTGTAAATGTGTTGACAATCGAGACATGCAATTGTGATTGCAAGTGAAAGGATACACAGCAAAACAGAGGGAGAAGAACACACAATGAAGCAAAGTAAAGCGAACGAATGAATGAATGCGCATGAAATGGGGAAAAAAATGAAAGAGATTGTTTCAAGTAACGAGCACAAGAAAATGGAATTGAAATTGAAAATAGGCCTAAAGCATACACCTCTTTGCTTTTCTTTTTATTGTTCTCCCAGTATTGCCAATTTGTACAACATTCAGACGTGTACTTGTGCGTATACGTAATGTAGATTGTGTTTGCCAACAAAAATTAAAGAATTTTATTGAATTTTATTGTGATAAATGTATTTAAAACATTCCAATTTCATCTCAATTCAAATTAAATTGAGGTTAGGCTTTTTATTTGAAATTTCAAATTAAATTGAGGTTAGGCTTTTTATTTGAAATTTCTTTAAAATACGTATACGTAATATAATTGTTTTTTTCAAATATTTATAAAATACTTAGATTTAACTTCAGAATAGCTTCAATTAAACTTTAACTAAACCAAATAGTCAATTATAAATGCAATTCATTTTACGTTCTTCATTCGAACTGAATTTAAAATGAAGATAGATTTAGCATGTTGCGTATACGCAATGTAAGTTGCTGATTATTTCTAATAATATAATAAAATAAAAATATTAATTTAAAAATACATTTATCATAAATTTATTGTTTCATGAAAATTAAATTTTAGAAATATATTTCTGCTTTCAACATTTATACTCATTTGTGGCTAAGCTCGTTGCGTATACGCAATGTATGTTGTACTTTATTTCGTGTAGAAAACAAAATATAAACTCAATAATAAATAAGAAAATATGGGGAAATTACATTTAAAGATACTATTAAAAAATATTTTTATTTCTTCAACATTATTTCAAATTATGCGTATACGTAATGTTTGTTATTTTTTAAAATATGTATAAATACAAATTCAGAAATACATTTAAATTTATTGTTTTATGAAAATTAAATTTTAGAAATATATTTGAAATATATGTCTGCTCTCAACATTTATACTCATTTGTGGCTAAGCTCGTTGCGTATAGGCAATGTATATTCGTGTAGAAAACAAAATATAATTTCAATCATAAATAAGAAAATATGGGGAAATTACATTTAAAGATACTATTAAAAATATTTTTATTTCTTCAACATAATTTCAAATTAAAGGTATACGTAATGTTTGTTATTTTTTAAAATATGTATAAATACAAATTCAGAAATACATTTAAATTTATTGTTTTATGAAAATTAAATTTTCAAAATATATTAGAAATATATTTGTGCTTTCAACATTTATATTAATTTGTTTAATATGCGAAACTTGGTAAGCTTGTTACGTATACGCAATGTATGGTGTACTTTATTTCGTGTAGAAAACAAATTCAATAATAAATAAGAAAATATGGGGAAATTACATTTAAAGATACTATAAAATATATTTCTTTCTGTAACATAATTTCAAATTATACGTATACGTAATTTTTTAATATATATATTCAAAAATACATTTAAATTTATTGTTTTATGAAAATTAGATTTTAAAAATATATTTGAAATATATTTTTGCTTTCAACATTTATATTAATTTGTTTTATATGCCAAACTTGCTAAACTCGTTGCGTATACGTAATGTTGTGGGCTATTAAGTCTACTATTTATAGTTATTGAATAGTAAAATGCAATGTCAATTTCTCATTTGTAGCAAAAAGTCAGTGAAACACAAATTCAAATTGTCCAGAATGAATCTCGTTCAGAAATAGGAAACACAAATTAGATGTAAATGTTCCAATTAGTACTCTGCTTTACCTGAACGAATTGTGTTATTGAATCGGGTCAGAGCAAGTTAATATCTCGATAACAAGCAGAGAGTGAGAGAAAAAGAAGAAGAGCATCTTTCAACTGTGGCTGATTTAGGGCTGCAACTGCAGTGAGGTAACAGAAACAGAAAGAAAAACAACATGGCATTGAAAATCAGAATTGAAATGGAAATCGAAACGAAGCGAATTGCAGCAGTCGAGAAAGATAAATGTGCCGATTTGTGCAGTTGGCAATTGCCGAAATCCAATTTGCAACTTTCATATATATCCTGGTGTGTACGTTTGGACTATGGACAACGTTGGACGACGTTGGACTATGGGCCGATTTGGTCATTGTAAGGAGCAGATTACACTTTCAAGCTGCTGTCGCCCAATTAATGCGTGTTAAGCGCTGGCTTTACAATTTGCCAAAGTCCTGTACACATTGGCAAACCAATTAGCATGGGAATGTCCAAAAGGTCGCACTTGCTCTCATACCCTCCAATCCCGATCCCAAACTCAATCTCAATCTGTCTGTCTGTCCGTCTGAAAGGTCATGTCGAGCGTGTGCCTTCGTATTGATGGGCCTGTTAACGAAATTTACCGCAACTAAGAAGTAAGAGCAACAACAACATCGAAGAATTGAAAGCAGTAACAATAGCCTGGCTAGTTGGGTACACAAGCTGACGCAAATGGCCAACTGCTGGCAACATTTTTATGGTCGAAAATGACCCAAGCTCAAGCTGGAAGCGTGCATGGGGCAGCATTTTAACAAAGTGTTAAACTGAGAATTTTATCTGCAATTCGGTAATTCAAACGCAGCTCCCAAAACAAAACCCCGAAAGAAAACCAAAAGTAGCCAACGAACGAACGAACGAACGGAAAAAAAAGTGTTAATTTGTGAGTGAGCGCTCTGCGCTTAGTTGGCATTATGTACGATGGAAGCAGCAAAGTAGGGAAGTTGGCTGGCTGCGCACTGACCTCAGCAATTACTCCACGCCTTTATTTTAATTACACGGAAACAAGCGCAATGAAAAGTAAAAATGGCCAAAACGAGCAGACTGTGAGTGGAGAGGAGAGAGGGGAAATGAACGGAAACGGAGGCGCCACAAATGAAGAGGCCAAAACGCACAGTGCCAAAATTAGGTTATAATCCCGAGGGCATAGTTTTAATTCCCAATACAAATATCACTACACGGAATGTACAACGTGCATAAATTTCAATGACGTTGGCTGGCCAAGATGCCGGTTGCCAGTTGCTGGCTCAGCGCTCCTACAATTACACGCACAGTCAGACAGTCGCATGGGAAGCGGCAGACAGAGAGAGAGACTGATAACAACGCTCATTTAGTTGTACGCTGTTCAGTCAGACAGACAGAGAGACAGACACGGAGTCAGCGAGTCAGTCAATTGAAGATGCTGGCTTGGCTTGGCTTGGCTGGCTGCCCACCACAGAGACACCGACACACACACACACACACACAAGCATAGATATAAAGTCAAATACTGTATGAGGGTAGAGGAAAGGGAAGTGAAGTGGCTGCCACTCGGTGGTTCAGATGGTTGCTCATTTAAATAAATAAAGAAATCTGTAGTAACTTCTTGAAATTCCAACACATTCCATATCATTACTGAAGCAACCCACAAAAATTTACTCAATCCTTGAATGCGACATGCTTCTGCACCCACACACACACACACACACACACACACACACACACACACACACACACACACACACACACACACACACACACACTTAGAGCCATAGAGCAACCACAAAGCATCTCAGTGGCTGCCGCCAAAAGCATCAACATCAACGTCAGCAGCAGCAGCAGCAGCAGCGCCCAGACGGAGTCGAGAGTCGTAAAAAATTGTAACGGATGTTGCGGCCATGTATGTGTGTGAGTGTGTGTGTGCTGAAACAAGTGGAAACGAAGCACAGAGCAAGAGAGAGGGAAAGAGATAAAGAGCGAACGACAGCGACAACGAAAAAAAGAAGAGTAAAAGCTTTTACGCTCTCTTGCAAAATGAAACTGCATTGTGTCTGCGAGAGAGAGAGAGAGTGAAGAAGTGAGGGGATGTGAGAGAGGGAGAGGGAAAGGAACGCAACACAGCGGGGCGCCAATTGAGTATGGCTTCGGGTTTGGGCTTTTGGGTTGAATGTAATGCGGCATCATTGTCTGTTGCGCTGCAAGTAGTGTTGCTGCCGCTGTTGCCATCGTTGCTGCTGCCATCGTTGCTGCTGCTGTTGCGGTTATGGTTGGTTCCTTCTTCTTGCCGGCGGCAACAACGACATTAGCAGCAGTTGCCGATGAGTTGAGTAGAGTTCTTGTTCTGCTGCTGCTTCTTCTTCTTAGATACCCCCTTCTTCCTTCCCCATCTGTTCACCTAGGAGCTACGTTGTAACTCGGGCCGGGGCTATTTTATTAGAAAGTTTGCAAAGTTAGTTTTGCAGAGTGTAACAGCAACCAGAGTTGCGGGTGAAATTGTGAAATGCTGCAAGCCTAATGATGCCTCCTCCTTTGCCTTCTCCTCCTCCACCCCCTTCGTTGTGTGTCTGACAACAGAAATTGCGCAAGTTATATTGCGCGGCGGCAATGATTGATTGATATGGATGAGTGTCTATTATCGCGATATACTACTATATATGCAACTTCACAACACGACTTCTCTCTATACTCGTTGTAGTAACTACAAGTCAGATGTTTATTCACATTCACTTTACCCATTCTTTTGTAAACTTTTATAAATCTTTTTATGCGCAAGTTATAAAAATTCTTTCGCTTTACTATTGTCCGACTGCAGACTGCAGTTTGATCAGTTTTATGCCACATTTTGATAGTCACTTTGCAGCGCTTTTCAATTGTTGTTTCATAGTTGTTGCCTCACGCTATTCAGATGTCCTTTAAGATGCACTTTCAAGCCAATGGCGAGAACTTGATTTGTTTTTTGAAGGGAGTGACACTTTATCAAGCAGTTTTATTGTTCTAAGCTTGGCTTCAATGGCAAATTTATGAAGGTTGTTTTTACATTGTATTGCAGATATTTACACCTCAACTAAAAGAAACATCTTACAAACTCTCTAAAAGTATTTCTCCTATATTTCAGTAGCTATAGCTATTTGGTATATTTTGTAAGCTATGGTATATTTTGAGTGTAGTATTATAGTATACCAATATACCAAATTAAACATAAGTTACGTTTTAGTTTGTAGTTTTCAGTATATTTTAGTAAGGTTTGGTATATGAATTCAGTATATTTTGTACTCTATGGTATATTTTGAGTGTGGTAGTATATAAATTTAAGAGATATAGCATTCAGTATATTTAAGTGCGTAGTACATCAATACACAAAATATATTATACAGTATATTTTAGTATATTTTGGTATATTTTGCACTTTATGGTATATAAATACTCCAAAATAGAATAAAACATATTTTGTGTATAGTATATAAATACGTTAAATATAATATTTGGTATATTTTATCATTTTGGTATATCAAGTTGGAATATTTTTAAAATAAGACCGCACTGAAACATTCTTCCACGTTGATTTATCTTGCTAAGTCACATTAAATATTTAATAGTGACAATTAAATCAATTTACAAAAGTGTTGTCCTTTAATTGGGAACTCCACAACTATGCCCTGACTTGATCGATTTATTTTGAAACTAAACAGCTACTCTATCTAATTTACATATTTATGCAACTCTAAAAAATCTGCAAACTCGACAGCAGTCGAAACTTAATCACTTGGAGAATCCAGTGAGCTCTATCAATTATCTGCCCACGTTCATTTTCAGTTGACATGCTAAACTCGGTCTCGCATCTTTCAACGCAGGAAATAACCTTTAGCCTTCTTTTGTTTTTCTCCCCGCCCCGCTCCCCCAACAAAAACTGGCAATGAAAAAAGCCGATGCTGAGCACTTTATAAAGTAAACAAAAAATGGAAACGCCTTAGAATTGTGTTACGGCCCACTCATCGAAAATACAAAGTGATGGCTTGTTGAATGCCCCACAGCCAGAGCAGGAGCCAAGTCAGGCCAGGATAAGATTAGAATGTTGAGCTGGAGGTTTAAGTTTCGTTCTTTTTTGGAAATGCTGTCGGCCAAACTCTCTAAGAATGAGAAGAGGCCTGAAAGTTGTGGTCAGCTTTCTCTCTCTCACCTGCACAATTGTAATAATTTCCATTTGAGCTGACTTTCAAATTATTGACGCACTTTTCATAATAATAACAGTAACGCTTACGATTATAATAATAATAATAATAATGCTAGGCAGTAATAATATTAAGGCACCCCAATTTTCTATTTGGTCATAAAAAAAAAAAACGAAGAAAAGCTGGGAAATCCAAAAGAAAATCCAACTTATGCCGCTGGCAAATACCTCGATTAGCCAAACTAACCAATTTCGAGTGGCATTGCGAAGTGGCATAGAGGGGAGACCAAGACCCAGACCGAGACCGAGAACGAGACCGAAACACACATTCCTATATGGAAATAAGCAGCTTCATATCCACATCAACATACAGCATATATAGAGATATTTGCAAGATTCTTCCCATCTCCCACTCCAGAGCCGTAAAGTGGGCAGAGGCGCCGCCACAAAGAAGAAAAATGAAATCAAAAACAATAACTTGTCTCCAGACAGCATTCCACAAGCGCCACGCACGTTCTACCAAACGGCTTTAGTTTCGGCTTCACTTCGCTTCGCCCCCAGTCCAAGTCTCTATCAATGCTGCTGCTGCTGCTGTTCCTGCTCAGTCCTGTCCTGGACCTGGCTTCGGCTTTGGTTACGCTTGACGTCTTCGTCTTCATCTGTGCCCGAGTCCTTCTTTTTTTTATGCTCTACTCGAGGGTAGCAATGTGACACAATCCGTCTGGCCGGCTGTCCATCTTCTAGATTGTTAACTATTGACTCAATTTTAAAGTTAACTTGACCAAACTTTGCAGAGAGTCGTATTTTATTTGTAGCTTACATATTTGTTTAGATGAGCTTAGTATATTGTCTGTCTTTTATTTTAATTATAGTTTTTTTAAAACAGTTTTTTACTCACAGTATGTCATATTAAACTAATCTTTATAGGTAGACAAAATTAATTACATTATGGTATATTTTGACTTAATACACGAAATATATTTTTAGGTATATTTAAGTATTTTTTGTTGGTATTTTTCAGCATGGTATAATTTCAGCACAAGACTATTACTTTAATATAATCTTTATGTAAAGGCAAGATGAATTAAACTACGGTATATTTTGT
This sequence comes from Drosophila sulfurigaster albostrigata, assembly GCF_023558435.1. Lineage (NCBI taxonomy): Eukaryota > Metazoa > Arthropoda > Insecta > Diptera > Drosophilidae > Drosophila > Drosophila sulfurigaster. The sequence goes on along the minus strand of NC_084882.1, from coordinate 34,819,070 downwards.
ATATAGTAGTATTTTTTTCAAGTTATTTTAAAAGAGGACCGTCATATTATTCTAATCTTTATAGTAAGAAAAAATGAGTTAATATCTGGTATATTTGGAATATCAATACACGAAATATAGCTTGAGATATATCTAAGTAACTTTTCGGTATATTATTTTATCATATTTTCAGAATTAGACCATCATATTAAAGTAAACTTTATAGTCAGGCAAAATGCATTACTCTATGGTATATTTTGAATATTGTAGTATATCATTATACGAAATACAGCCTTAAGTACATTTTAGTATTTTCGGTATATTGATTTAAGCACAAAATACTCATATTAATCTTATCCTTATAGTTCGGCAACATTTATTAATCTATGGTATATTTCGAATGTAGTAAATTTTCGGTATATTAATGTTATGCTAATTTGATTCGTATACTTATTTTTATAATCAGTCAAAATTACATAAATATAACCGTATACTAATCTTGATAATCAGTCAAAATTACATAAATATAAGAACTAATTATATATATTTTAGTTACATTTTATATTATAAAAGCGATCACTTCAAAATATATTTATTTATTTATTTACATGTTAATTATTATACAAAATAATATAATAACTAAAAGAAGGGAGTGCTAGCAACTAAGGGGACACTTTAAAATAAACTTTCTGTAGTGCATTCAATATTCGGCTTGCCTCTTTGCGCTTCACTTGCCTGTCTTCGTATTTTGTGTTGTTGCTGCTTTCTTTAGAAAAATGTTATTACGTGCCGCTTTCGCTGGAGCTTGGCGCTGGCAAGTTATGCAGTGCCCGCCTATGCCCAGACACGCTTCCGCTCCTGCTCCACACTCGTTGCCTCAGTCTCAGTCTCTACCTCAGCCTCAGCCTCAGTCTCAGTCTCGTTGGGCGCGCGCTTGCCTCGCTTGATTGTGTTGTTATTCTGCTTTTGTGTCCTTGTCGTCGTCGTCGTCGTTGCCTCTGCTTCTGCTTACAGTTTTTTTGTTGTTGCTGTGTGTTTGTGTGTGTGTGTGTGGCACTACACATTTTTTCGATACTTCTTCTTAATGTTATCGTCGTGCCCGATGCAGCTCCTTTAGCTGCTGCTGCTTCAGCTTCCAGCTCCTTGCCTGAGTTGTCGGGTCTGTGTTGCTGTTGTTGTTGTCGCTGTTGTTGTAGCCTTTGTCGCAACAATTTTATTTGAAGCTGCCACTTTTTTTTGCTGCTTCATTTTTATACACAATTCCAGTTTTTTTATGGGGCAAACCCTGGAGTTGGGGCAGCGTCTGTGCAACAGCGGCAACGTCTTGGCTCTCTTGGTCTCAATGGCATTAGGGGCTAATATTTGTAGACTTTTTCAGAGTTGATTGAGTGGCACGCACTGCCACACATCACACACACACATATGAGTGTTTTTATGTGTGTGTGTGGGGGGTGGCAAAGTGTCGAGCTCTACGTGCGCATTGCTGACATGCCTGTGGCCATACGCTGCCATGTCCCAACAACGACGACGACGACAACAACGAGCAAAAGGACGACGACTACAGCGACGATGGTGATGATGATGATGATGGGAGAGAGGAAGGGAGGGAAGAGGGAAGAACGCCAACATGACGACGTTGTTTTCACAGCATTTGCTGTTTTTAGTTTTGCTGGATTTTTGAATTGATTACGATATCAATTATGTTTGCTTTGGCCATCGATGCCGCCGAAGGACGCACAGCAGCAGCAGCAACAGCAAAGCTCTTGGTTCCACTTGTTTGCTTTTGTGCGTATAATTTCGTATGCTGCCTGTCGCTATAATTTCTGAGTGTGTGTGTGTATGTGTGTGTGTGCGTGGATGTGCACTAATAGAATAGCCGCAGTTCCGAGCTAGCTCACAGTTGTTGGCTGACTCGCTTCGTTGTTGCGTCTGTTATTTGCGCCCGAAAGTATGCTTTGTCTTCTGCACACACATACATATGTCAGACAGTGTATGCGTGTGTGTGTGTGTTGGTGGGCATTGTGTGTGCGCGTAACTCCGTTGATTTGAATTTGGTCGCCGTATTGTTGCTGCAGTTGCCGGAAACCGCTGCGCAGCGCGTGTACACGACGAGCGCCCAGCGGAAGGATTCGCGCGGCTGTTGGACGTTTGCGGCCCGCTGTTGCCTATTCAAGGGCGGAAGGGAAAGAGGGGGCAGGGCAGAAAGGAAAGTGGGAGTAGGGCTGAAAAGGGAGGCGAAGAGCAGCAGTTGGGTCGCGGGCAATTACGCAGCGCAGTCTGGCGATATTAAAGTTGTTGTTGCCGCTGTTGTTAATACCCGGAAAACAGCTGTTGCAATGGATGCACTGAGGTTGCAAACTAACAGATATTAAATAACTATCTGCTGCTTAGTTCAACTGAAGAGTTGTCTGACCGCGTGTTTGCTTATAGGAACAACTACTCCTTTCTTTAATTCATATTGTTATTCCTTGCAACTAAGTAACTCACAAATATTCAGAATGTGAATAAATAAGTTGTTGAACCTATTGTAATAATTTAATAGTGTTGTCAGATACCCAAAGTATCTAAATATAACAAAAAAAAAAAACTTTTATGAAATTTGCAGTATTTTCAACAAAAAGTTCTTGTCATGAATATTTAAGAAATTTATATTTTAGACTATTGTTATTTTTTAATGTAATGTATTTAAAGAAATGTTTTTTTTATATAAAACGATGCGGTATTATTCTTAAATTATACCAAATAATATATAACAAAAATACCAAAATATACCGAATATTATATTTAATAGTATAACAGCACATTAAATATAGCATTCGGTATATTTTAGTATTTTTGCGGTATATTATTTGGTATAATTTAATAATAAACATACATATTCCATATTTGGAGTTATTACAGAAGAGTATTACAGAATATACCAAATTTATATACCGAAAAATACTAAAATATACCGAATGTTATATTTAATATGCTGATATACTACGCAAAAAATATAAATATTCTATATATGGAGTACGGTATTATTCTGAAATTATACCAAATAACATACCGAAAAAATACTAAAATATACCGAATGTTATATTTAATGTGCTGATATAGTACACATAAAAATATATATATTCTATATTTGAAGTATATACATACATATACATTCACAGTATACCATAAATTACAGAATATACCAAATTGATATACCGTAATATACTAAAATATACCGAATGCTATATTTCATATATTGATATACTACACACATAAATACACCTTATTCAATTTTTAGACTATTTGTATACCACTACATTGAAAATATACCAAAGAGGTTCAAGTATACCAGATTTTCAGCAAAAGCTTCTAAAAGTTAAGTTAAAAAGTTAAGAATGTCTTTTTAATGTGGTGATATTTTTAGGCAGCAGTATATCATGAAAACAATACATCTTGTTATAAAAACTAAATTGAACAATGGTGTTTTAGTCTCCATCTCAAAAGTCAACATCCAACTATTAGAACAATGAACTCCAAATTTAATGACTATGCTCTCTAATCATGTAGAACGCTAAAGTTTGTTTTACAATCCAACTACACTCGCTTAATATACCCGAAAATATAAAAAAGTACCTGTTGGGAGCGCATTATTAAACTTTGTTCAACCACGTGCTAAAAAGCGACTAAAAAATTTAATTACGAACGCGGAATCAACTTTAAGAGATTAACAATTTAATATGCTGAAAATGCAAAGCGGTTTAGCGGGTATCTCATAGTTGAGCACACTCAACTAAGTTGTTGTTGTTGTTGTTGTTAGTGATGCTGCAACCGCAGCTATATGGAAAACAGTAGTCAGTGCTCGGCTATGGCAAATGGCACTGCAGACTGCAGACTGCACAGTGCACTGTGAAATTTCAACTTTATTTTGAGCTATCTGCTGTCTGCAGTTATGCAAATATGAGAAATTGCATTTCACGCAGCCAAAGCACGCAAATGCAGGACAATAGAGGCAAAGAAACAAAAGTATATTGAAAGCTGCCGCTGTCGTTGCCTCTGTAGCTGCTCTGCTCTGGTTACTAGTTCCATTCCAGCTGCTCCTCCTCCTCCTCCTCCTCCTTCACCACCTCCTACATAGGCGAAAAGTTTTCGCATTATTTGAAAATACAGCGCGCAAATTTCACAGCAAATTGTAGAACACTTTGCATCGTGTGTTTGTGCATTGACTTTGCTGCAAGCGTTTGCCTTTTGTACCAGTTTCTCTCCTTCTTCTTTTTGCTTTCTTCTTTTTTTTTATTGTATTTCACAGTCGTATTCGCTTTCGGTATTCGTTTGAGTTTCGCTCATTGTTCGGCTATCATCATCATCTTGTAATGTGTCTGTCTGTCTGTCTGTCTGTGTGCTGCATTCGCACATATTTTTCACAATTTAAAATAAACGAGAAGTAATTTAACTGCTTGCCACTTCTGGCCAACGCCAACGCCAACGACATGCTACGGATTCCCAAAAAAATTGCCACAGGCGAGTATCCCACCCCTTCTTCTTCTTTTTTTTCTCTCTCTTCCTCGCTCAAATTAACAAAAAAGCAAACTGTGAGACGATAGCCAATTAGCCATTCCAGCAGAAGAACCAATTGGCCAGAAATGCCGATGCGATGTGCAATGCAATGTACAAAAGCAAAACCAAAAGCAAAAGCAGTAGAGAGAAAAACTTTACACGAAAGATTTCCTCTTATTTATCGCCTGCATATTAATTATCATATAACACACGATAAATACATATATATATTTCAATTAAAATGTGTCTGCCATAACTGAGTATGAGTTTTTAATGCCATAAATAACGATATGTTGTGATCATTTCGGCATTCTTGCGGTTTCCTTTCCATCTGTCGTTAACGAATTGATATTGATGGATGAGTGTGCATAAGTGTTGCGTTCAGACAACTTAATAAAAGTAAAGGTAAGACTGTGTTCGTGCAGCTTGAGTTCGAGTTTCATATGAAAATACTATATATAAATTGAATTGAGCATAAAAATTAAATTGAAGAAAAAATCATAAGTGCTTTAATACATTAAAAATAACATTGCTAATGGAAAGTAAAGAAATTGTATATGAATGTATATTCAGGACGTCGTTTTACTTTAAGATTCATGGATCTTATGCAAATAGGGAATAAAATTAATAGGCTCTAATCATAATGTCTGTGTTTTATAGAAATAATATGTAGAATAAAATTGGAATTAAGAACAATTTCTTACAACATATTCTTCAACACATAAATGACAAGAAAGAAAGTTACAGTCGAGTGTGCTCGACAAATTCTACAAATTTACCAAAAATATACAACGGAAATTACTAAAAATATACCAAAGACGATATTTGATACATTGATATGTAGGACATTAAAAATATATACCATAGAGTGCAAAATATACTATATTGTCAGACAAAACTATTAAATTATACCAAATTAATATACCACAAATATACTAGATGTACAAAATGCTTCAAAATATACCATAGAGTGCAAAATATACCAGAGTTGTCAGCCAAAGCAACTAAATTATACCAAATTGATATACCACAAATGTACTAAAATATACCACAGGATTCAAAATATACCATATAATTCAAAATATACCATAGAATGTCAAATATACCAGATTATCAGCCAAAGCAATTAAATTATACCGAATTGATATATCACAAATATACTAAAATGTGCCAAAAGATGCAAAATATACCTACAGTTATTATTGTATTTTCCAGTTATTATTGTACTTTATGTAATCGCGACTCAAGCTTAAAATATCCTTTGTTATTCGAGTTATTAATTTGTAACAAACTAGAGCTATTAAAACAGACTTATTCACAATTCTGTGACCACTTATTAAATAGCCAAGCGATTTAATCCTTTCAAAAATGTTAACTACGATTAAGATATTGATAGTTAAAATATTTACAAAGCTTAAATCGATTACTTACAAAATAAATAGTTGCAACTCGATAGCTGCAAAAGAGAAATCTCCGTCAATTTACAAATACTTTCGCATAGTGCAGCTGAGCAGCCTGAGGGATCAATTTGGTAAGCGAGCAAAGAGTGTGGAGGAGAGGAGAGGGGAGGAGGAGGAGGATGGAGGAGGAATGAGTGTAAGATATCGATTAGGTATTAAGCCTGCAGTTAGTCCTGAAGCTCTCTCTCTCTCTCAATCTGCAGTTTAGCATTTCGATTGGTCATTGGGCTTAATCAACTAAAAAGCTGGCCACAGCAATGAGCAGAACTTAATTTCTAATTACGCGTGCTATTTGTCAGCGTTTTTGTGTGTTAGGGAATGAGTGGCTGTTTTTTGGTTTTTTCGATTCGGTCTCTTGTTGAGTGGCGGAAGTGGAAGTGGAAATCTTTTGCGCATCAAATAGTCGAAGCATGCCTCATTTCCAATTAACAATAAATCCGTTGCAGTCTCGAGTGCTGCTGCTGACCAACTGAGCGAATGAGTAATTTAATTTTGTTGCAGCTTTTGGCCTTTGCCAGACAGAGCACAGACAACAGAATCAGAATCAGAATGAACGAGAATGCACCAAACAAGAGACAGAGAGAGAATCAACGAGAGAGAAGCGCTTGCACATTTTACGCAATTAAAATTGTTGCCAGCGATTTCTTTTTCTCTGTCGTTTGCTGCAGCTAAAAGGCATTTAAGTGTGTCTGTTCATGTCTTTGGCTGCCGTCGTTGCCACTGTTTCCTGCGCCAGGATGCGGATGCGGCCTTGTCGACAACGTCTACTACTTTTGCGCTTCGGCTTCTTGTCGTCGTCGACGATGTCTTGGCAGCCCTTTTACTTTTCATTTGCAGGTAACTTTCGTTATAATTAAAAAATAGCAAAGCGCATTAGGCAACAAAAGCTGCCACTGGCAGGCAGCATTCGAGCTGGCCATTGGGCAACTGAGCAACTTAGGGAGGCGTGGCATCCAGCCCTCTAAGTAAAAGGAGCCACATAAAATGCTTTGGCTAATAGCCATTTTTACTTACTTGAGAGAACACACAGAGAACTCACCTGAAATGCGAGGACGAAGCGAGGCCAAAAAGCCAAGTAAGTGTCTGGGCAAAAAAGTTACGCTTGTCCACTTTGTGGCAGGCAACAACAGCAAGGAGGCAAGGAGGCAAGGAGGCAAGGAGGCAAGGAGGCAAGGAGGCAAGGAGGCAAGGAGGCAAGGAGGCAGCAGTCAGGTGGCAGCTTGGCGTCCGATTCGTGCCGTGCGTGCAATTAAATGCGCCGTTACATTAACTTTTACAGAGTGTCTGCCCCAATGTCTCTATATATACTATGTACTACGTTTGTATTTGTGTGTGTGCTGCTCTGTTGATTGTTGACTTGATTTGTTTTGCTGCCTTTGACGCCGCAGCGTGCTCATGCCACTTGCCACCCCACTCAAAACAAATTGCCGCACTGTTCACTCGAAGCAGAAGTAGAAGTAGAAGTACAAGTTGCTGCCACAGACGCACAGACGTAGTAGAAAAAGTCGAAGAAAAACAACAACAGCAGAAGCAGCAGCATCAGGCAAATTGTTTTGCTTGCTTTGTTGCTGTGCCAAGTTGCTCATTTGCTGCCCGTTCCTTTATGCGTTTCTTTGGCCAACTTTGGCCAATAAATGACTGAAGCTCACTCCCCACTCCCAACTCTCTGCCAAGCAACTGGCCAAGTTTGTGCCCCCTTTGAGGCGGCCACGTAAACAAATGTTAACTTTCTCGTTTGCTTCGTTGTGTTCTCTGTGTTTTTCCCGAAATTTTTTGATTTAGTGACTTTAATTTACGCTCTTCTCAGGTGCACCAACTGTTGCCCCCAACTCTCTCTGCCTCCTTCTCCATCTCAGGCCAAGCAGCTGTGACCAGCAGCAACCACCTCAATGCTCAGTGGCAATTCCCCGCTCCAATCGAAGTCGAAGCTAGCTCAACAGCCTAGCCCCATATATACAATATATACACACTTCAGTCGATAGGAAGCGCGTCAGCTTCAGCTTCAATTCGTTTTTCGTTTTCATTTTTAGTGGTGCGGAAAATTGATTTATTACTTGGAAAATAAAATGTGCTACGTGTCGCAGACACACACACACACACACACATAGGCACATGCCTTCACACAGAGTGCGTGGGCGGAAGGTGGAAGCGAATTACGCGCATACATAAACGGCGACAGGCAGTCACAGGTCGCTGCTTGTCCCCCCTCGCTTCCGTCCCCCCTCTCTTTGTGTCTGGCGCTGCCCTTAGCCCGCGTCTTTGCTGTCTTTGCTGTCAGTTTGTCTGTCAAATCACAAAGGCGACGCTGTCGTTGTCGTTGTCGCAGATACAGATACGCGCCGAGGGATGCCACAGACACACACAGACACACACAATCACACAGATTCCTATATACATCTGTGTGTGTCTGTTTGTGTATATATTTTTGATAGATCAATCAATCAATTCGCATTTCTCGCTTTCGTTTTTATACCCGCTACCCATAGGGTAGAAGGGTATTATAACTTTGTGCCGGCAGGAAATGTATGTAACATGTAGAAGGAAGCATCTCCGACCCCATAAAGTATATATATTCTTGATCAGCCTCAACAGCCAAGACGATCTAGCCATGTCCGTCTGTCCGTCCGTCCGTATGAAGCACTGGATCTCAGAGACTATAAGAGATAGAGCTTTAATTTTTTTTCGACAGCATTTATTATGTTTGCACGCAGATCAAGTTTGTGTCAAATTTTTGCCACGCCCACTCCCGCCCCCGCAAATCAAACAAAATCGAATAACAAGTGTAATTTTTAAACTAGAACTACAAATGTTGGTATATACAATAATTACTATAGTAGTTATGATTCCTGAAAATTTGGTTGCGATCAGATAAAAATTGTGGAAGTTATTGAAGAAATACTTTTGCATAGGCAAAAACGCCTACTTTATTGGGATCTTAGCTGCTTTGGCCGACAATCTGGTATATTGTGTGTCTATGGTATATTTTGAATGTGGTACTATATCGATATAACACATATACCGTTTTTATTATATTTGTATTTTTGGTATATGTTGAAAAAATACCGCAATATTTTGCTTTTATTAAAAATGGGTAGCGGGTATCTCACAGTCGAGCACACTCGACTGTAACTTTCTTACTTGTTTTTTTTTTGTTTTGTTGGTTGGTTGTCTCTTCGCTTCCCTTCCTCTGTATTTTTATTATTTCGCTTTTTTTATAATCTTAATTTGTCTTTCACTCGCGCGACTGGCGACGACTGAACCGCGATTGCCATTCATTTTGTTTTGTCGTTTTCATTTTCATTCGCACTCTTCGTCTCCTGAATTTGTCTTTGTGCTCTACGAAGCGAATCGCGAGTCGATTGGAATTTGTCACTCAGCTGGTGCATCTTTCTTTCTTTCCTCTGATAAATCGTTGCCTACTTTTGCGACATCGATATTTGTACAGCAAAAAATTTGTCAGCGCTCAGCTTTAAGTGGCAAATCCCTTTTTGACACATGTGCACAATATTTTTGTGCGCTAATTAATTAATGAAACTCATATGATTTTCACAATTTTACACGCGTTCACTGTACACATAAGATCGCATTAGTTTCGTCCTGCGACCGACTGTCGAAACAATGCCCCAAAATGTCGAGAGTGAAAAAGCCCACACAAAATCCTATTGTAAAGTGTAAACAAAGCCACCGCAACCGAAATGTGCCACCGAATGCTGGCATTCTGACAGTATTTCTACCTTCCCTTCCCCCTTTCCCTTCTCTTTTGACTCCTCTCATTCCCTGTCCACACGCAGCAGGAGGTGGAGAAGGAGGGGGAGCAACCCATACATTCGTATAGGCTGTTGTGTGTTATTGTTATTGGAAGTGGCGTTGACTTTGGTTTGTTTTTGCGTTATAATATATTTGATTTGTTGTTGGAATTTACTGTTTTTGTATACGTTTTTTTTTGTGCTCTACATTTAACGAAGGTAGCTTGACTTTGTGTTGAAGTTGACATTGATTTAGAAAAGATGAACTAGTAAAGCGCAGAATGAAGAAAGTATACGATATTAAAGCATTGTAGTGGGATTGATTATAGGTCGCAGATATATAGACATATTAGTTATGTTTCTATTAAAAACTTTTTAAAGTTTTTTTTCGTTTTATACAAATATCTCAACTCATTTTATTTGAAGAATAAAAAAAGGCATATGCTGTTTTGGGACACTGAAATTGTATAGAATTATAATGGACATAGTGATGAATGTCGACGTTTTTTATAACTATCCAACGGATTAAAAAACCTGTCACAGAAAGATAAAGATACTTCTTGAGAAGCCTTTGGATTTGATTTATACCTAACCTAATGTATTCAGGAAATATTTATAGATGGGGGTAAAAATAATAATGATTGGGAATGTGAAATGTGTCCTCGAACTCAACTTATTCTCATATTTGTGTCAGAAAATATTAAAAGTGCGAAAATTTATGTATTTAGAAAAAAAATAGCGATACCATTTTGAAGTAGTTCATAAATTAGAAAGAAAAACTATATAGAATTTAATTTGTAAACATGAAAGGTTCGAGTATACCAGGTTTGAAAAGGAGATAGTATAAAATGGTATTCTTGGTATTAAAATATACCAATACCAAATGTTTTGCACTTATTTCAATTAAACTAAACTATCTATTATTAAAATAAACTAAATAACTGAACTAGAATTAAAGAAAATATGAAAAACTCGAATGTATACTTGGTTTAAAAACTGAAATTTGCGGTACAAAAATATACTTATACCAATTTTAGTATTTCTTGAATTAAAATTAAACATTCCAGAATTGAAATTGTTCTTCTATCTGTAATTATAAATATGAAAAGTCTGAACATATACTTAAAATGTAAATAGTATCAAATGAAATTTGCGGTATTAAAATATACTATCACAAATTTTTAGTTTTCCTTGAACTCAAATAAACTATCTAGCATTTCAATTGTTCTCATATCTGTAGTAGTAAATAAAAAATTCTCGTAGTTTAAAAATAAAATGGTATTAAATGAAATTTGTGGTATTAAAATATACTTCTAAATGAATTTGTAATAAATTTTGTATGAAATGGCTGTCAACAAATACTCTTCAATTTCAAAATCAATACTAAATTGACGCATGCAAAATTGTTTGGATATATAAACTATAGCAAATAAATTCCTCTTGTATTTATGTTCTAAATGAAAGTAGATAAATTCAGTTAGAGCATTTAAGATTCATGCGTTTCAAGTGTCCCACACATTCCTCAACATTATTCTCGTTTTTTTTTTTTGGCTCTTTGGGCAGGCCTATTTATTCGGCTTGACTTTTTGTGGGTTATGTTTCGATCAGTGTGTGGTGGGCAGCGCCTCTTTCGTGGCAGCCACGCCCACTCACATGCGTATGTATTTGGAGGATGTTATTGTAATTGGCAACGCGGCTTGCGACTGTTTTTTTTTCTGTTTTCTGTATTTGTTGCTGGGCTTTCATTGTTGTTGCCGATTGTTGTTGCTGCTGCTGTTATTTGGATGTATTTTGGGGGCTGTGTTTTTGCCAATAGCCATGCTTGTTTTTTGGCTTTGGCTTTATGTTTTGGCATTTTTGCAATTATTTCTCGCACAAAATGTGGTTTTAGCAGTTTAATTGCTTTTGGCAAGTGTATGTCTGTAGTTATTTTGGCAAATTTTCACAACATCAGCATCGATTTATATGCAACGCACAAGCTACGTCCCTCTTCGCCTCCCTTAGCCTCCCAGCCACCCAAATGCCATATAACAAGCGTGTGTAGCAGCTGCTGCTGGTTGGCAACACGCACTAATTGTTGCTGTTGTTGTTTGTGGCTCAGCAATAAAACCTGAGCTATGTGCGACCGCTTTTCCTGTAACATATCGCAGCATAAGAGCGGAAGAAGAACAGAGAGTGTGAGAGAAAGAGAGAGTGTGAGAGAGCGAGAGCGGAAGAACGCGAGTGTTTCGCGCGTATACGCGGCGTATGCGTGACATTAATTTAATTGCAATTTCACATCTCGTGTGTGCTTAGAGTGTGTGTGTGTTGGCAAAGTTATAAAAAACCAGATTTACAAAATGTTAACTTTGATTTCATTTCTTATTTACGAGTATGTGTGGGTTACGCTTGGTTAGCTTTCTCTGCTCTGCTCTTTGCTATTAGCAGCTGTTGCTGTCGTTGTTGCTGCTTCTTCTTCTACTTTGAGTCTTCCCCACTCTCTCGCTCAATCTCTGTCTCGGATTACGTGTGCGCTTTGATGGCTGCTTGCCTTCTGTCAGCAATGCCACATCCTGCGGCTGACGTTTCACTTTAATGAGTTAATTATAACCGAAAGGCGTCGATTATGCTCAGTTATGCGAACACGAACTGTTGCCACCGCCATCGCTGCCATCATCATCATATCGCGTGCTTCACTCAACCAGAATGGCTATAGGTATTACGTATGCGAGTGTGTGTGTGTGCAGCATCGTCATCGATGTCGACTTTAGCTTCAACCACACACACTCAACTCAACTCTACTCTAGACACTCCTTCGGCATCTTTTGTGTCGCATTATGATAATGGCTTGTTTGTTTGTATATAGTCACAATCACAGAGGGCAATTGCTGCTGTGACAGGTGCTGCGACAAGAACAACGATGAGCTTTAAGTTCTGTACAGCGTAGCACAAAATGATGCCGTTTATTGAGTGTGCGGTTGCCTCGCCTCGACTTTTCGCTCGTTTTGTGTTTGTTTTCGATTATGTTGTAATTGCCGCGCAGCTCGAGATTCGAGCCCAAGCAGCGCACACTTTTTAATTGGCAATTCGATTTGTTTTGCTCGCCTGCTTGAGCGTACGTGTCGTATGCGTAATGTGCGGGCTTAGTACGCAGGGCCGTTTGTCGATTAGGATTAACGCTGAGAGCGTATTTTGGTGCTCTATATATACTTGTATTGTATATGCAATGTCATTTGCGTTTGCGGCATGATTAATTGATGCTCATCAATGCGATTAAACTCCATTAAGCGGCAACACTCGCGCCTCGCCAGCTGTCCAAAAGTTTTCCCACAGATCCCAGCGACAAGCAGCAAGCTAACGTTGATGCCACAGCAGCAGCAGCAGCATCATCCGTGGTCGATGTTGCTGCCACAACGTCGATGTTGCTGCTGCTGCCGATGTCGCGGCTGTTGCTTCGAACGTAAATTGTGCAAATTTTAATTAATTTTGTATAATCCTTTTGTAATATTCACAAATGAATACAAATTGATATTAATTCTCAAGTGCCAGGGCATTGACGGAAATCCGCTTGTGCAACGTGCTCCAAGGCGACAAACAGACAGACAGTCAAACACTCTTTTGTCAGAAGGGAGCGGGAGTAAGTGAAAAGGATTTGTTTGCCACCGAAAATACTTTCGAAACCGAGACAACACAACAAAACCACCATTAATGGAGCACATGAATTATGCAAATAACTTATTCACTCATCCTCGTATTCATAATTATTATTATTATTATTATTATTATCGCAAGCACTTTCGCTCACCTGTGCGACTCACACTTCGTCTCCGCTTCCACCTTTGTCATTTAAACGAGAAAAAAATCAAGAAAATAACGAGCTGAGATAGTCGTCGTCGTCGTTTTATTTATGCACAAATCGATAGATCATAAATCTTGATAAGCACTTCAAAAACTAATAAATTATTACTTGTGCGCTTCCTTTTTGTGCATTGTTTTGCGACTGCTTAAATTACATGAATAAATTCAATGAGCGTGATGATGAGTACTCAAAACATGTGTGTTGACCTTTTTGCATGGAGATATGGAGTTTGCTTAATGTAAAAAGATTTAACAGAAGTTGCAAAGGAATCTACGTGAATATTTGTAAGGAAAGTGAGCGACAGAGATTGCTTGAGAAAGTGAAACTGATTGAAGCATAGATTTTAGCTGGCGGTATTTCTTATTAAATATACTGAAGTAATATACTGATAAGGAAACAAAAAATATACCGAAGGATATACTTGTTACTTAGAAGAATATAAAAGTCTGAGATACCCGCTAGCCATCTTTAATTAAAGCACAACAGTGCAATATTTCTTATTAAATATAATATAATATACCAAATAAATATACCAAACAAGCAAGAAAGCTAAAGTCGAGTGTTCTCAAAGCAATACACGCTTTCCATTTTTAATAAAAGCAAAAGTGTAAGGTATTTTTAAATAAATATACCATATTTATATACCAATAAATACTAAAATATACTGAAGAATATACTTGTTACTAGATTTCTTATAAACTTTTAAATGTTGCATACAATTACTGAAAACCCCAAAGTTATAATTCATTTCCACAGCAAAAAAGTGCGGTATTTTTGATTAAATATACTAAATTAATATACCAAACAAGCAAAAAACCTAAAATCGAGTGTTCTCACGCTTCCCGCTTTTAATAAAAGCAAAAGAATGAACTATTCTTAAATAAATATACCATAGTTATATACCAATAAATACTAAAATATACTGAAGAATATACTTGTTTCAAGATTTCTTTTACTTACATGTTACATACAATTACTGAAAAGTTATTATTTATTTCTACAGAAAAACAGTGCGGTATATTTGATTAAATATACCAAATGAATATACCAAAAAAAGCAAGAACGCTAAAGTCGAAGCGATACACGCTTCACTTTCTTAATAAACAAAATTGCGTTACTTTCAATAAATATACCAACATAATATACCAAAAATACTAAAATATACTGAATTTGAATGAATATTTTTAATCGAATATACCACATTAATATACTGAAAATACTAAAATATACCGAATCAAAAGAGTGAGTTTTTTTTAAGTAAATATACCGAAATACAGCTAATCAAAAGAGTACTGTTTTTATGTTAAATATACCAAAACCTCAAAAATATACTGAAGGGTGTACTTATTACTCGCTTTTGCATTTGCATGCATGTAACAACATTTGCTAAAGGCAAGAAGTTAAAATTCCCTTCTACCCAATGGTATATTATTTTCAATTTATCAAACATCAATTACTCTCATTCCTTAAAATAAAACCACTTCAAAAAGGCGTCAGTAATAGATTCCTCTTAAATATATAAATAGAAACCGTTTTAATAGCAACAATGTAAAACTCTCTTAGGCACGTTTTTGCTACCCACGAAATAATGCTGACTTATGCCAAAACATGCTAAATTATGATAAAGAGCAAACTACTTAAAGAAATCAAAATCAAAATGAAAATCAAAATACATATTGCAAAGACCAAAAGCTAGACACAACAAAATTACGAAATGCATTTAGAATATCAATATGAAAATGAATATTTATTTAAATGAATCAACGTAAATATGTACGAATCGAATTCCCAGAATATGCTTAAGTAATGCCTCTCTCTCTCTCTCTTGAATGTTGTTTGTGGCAAGTAAACACACACACATACACACAGCATTTTGATAAATTAATTTAATTTAGTGCTTGCGAAAATGTGCTATAAATGAACTCAACTATAGATAACTGAGGAAGGGGAAAAGGGCGAGTTAAGTTGACATTTTGCGAGTAATGAATATTGCAAGAAGAACGTTGGATGCAAATTTGGGAATGCGCATTAACCGAAAATGAAATCAACTAATGAAAGTCAACCGAAAAGATACGAGATGCTATGTAAATTTAATAACCCATTTTCGGCCAGCTCTGTCTCTGTGTCTCTGTCTCTGGCTAATTCAATCGGTCCAGACGGACAATGAAGCACAGGCCAACCATTTTGCTATTAAATTGCAATTTGTATGAACTGTGTTTCACATATGTGTGTGTGTTGTGTGTGTGTGTTGCATGTGCAACACGATAATTGTCAGCAATTTTGTTAACATGCATTGCTATCTGCAATTGCTGCAGTTGCTGCAGTGAGGCAAGTTTATTGTTGGAGTTGCTGTGGCTGCTGCAAAAGATTACGAAATGCATTAAATATGCAAATTTCACAAACAAAATTTAAGAGCTGCCCTCGGAACATTATCAATGACAAATTTGATGAAATAATAATGATATATGCGTATTTGTCAAATGTGCTCAAGTGTGTGCATTTGAGCAAAGAAACGTTCTGCAACATTTATGCCATTTATTCGAGGTTGTTCTTGTTGTTCTTGTTATTGTTGTTGTTACATGTTGTAATTGCTGTTTGACATGACATTAATATTTGAGCTGCCACCGCTGTGTGTGTTTGTGTGTGTGTGCTGTGGCTCATTACTAAAACAGTACATGATTTATTTAATTGTTGCATTTGCAATTCTCGTGCGCTCAAAACAATTTTTAGCTGCATCTCTACGGCATACGAGTATGAAAAATGCATGGAAAACATTTTGCAGCATTTGACAACAAGCAAAGTTAGGAGCTTCATTCATTTTTCATTTTGGCATTTTTGATTCTTGTTAATGAAGTCATTAGAGCGTGCAAAAGTTCATTAAACAATTGCAATGGATAATGCAAAAGCTTTTACGTGGCGTGGACAGACAGAGAGAGAAAGGGAGATAGAAGGGTGGCCCAGGGGCTTAAGAACTTTAATTGGCTGCGGCACACGCTGCGTATGTGCGATATGTAAACGATAACTGGCAGATGGGCAGAGAGAAAGAGCAGAGAGGTGGCAGGGACAGACAGCTTGCCACACTTGCTACACTGTGGCACCCGATGGCTCGTCGTGACAAAGCCAACCAAAAGTGCCGCTAATGCGCTTAACTACTTGAAATATTTGCCATATGCCACGAGCAAGGGGCGTGGCAATAAATGCTAGCTGGTTGACTGGCATGCCACACACACACACACACACACAGTTGAGTTGCCACTTGCCATTCAAATTAAATATTTTAATATTTTACTGCGAGTGTGAGTTGCCAGAGCAGCTGCTCTAGGGCGCATCCTATGGTGCGTATGAGTGACATTTATCTCTTTATTTGACTGCTAATAAATGCGGTGCTTATTAATATCTCCCCACACCCACACACACACACTAGCACACACTCCACTGTGTGTGTGTGTCAAACTTTTTGTCACTTGTTTCAACTGTGCGCGTGGCGTACGTGGCGTATACGCAATGCGGCCAAGCCTGAAATAATAAACTCTTGTCGCCCGTGTTTATTATCGCGAAAATGCACAATTAGTTGATGTTTTTGCGGTGCTAATGCCTTAATGCCACACACACACTCGCACACACACACACACACACACTTAGTTGGCTGCACATGCAGCGATAAGTGCTATACTAGAGATACAGCTAGATTCATTCTATATCTCTGTATCACTTCCTCACACACACTCTCCCTCTCTCTCTTTGTCTCTCTCTTTCCCTTCTTACTATCTCTTTCGCTCTATCGCGTCGAGTTCATTTTTTGTCGCTGGCCGTTGTGCGGTCAACGAATGGGCGATAATTATGTAGTGTATTTATTATTTTAACCGCTAATTACATAAAATGCATATTAGCGTGCAAATTATTTATAAATATGTTTTCCAAATGACACTATTGCCATCTCTTCCCCACACATGCATTTCCCTGCCACACTTTAGCTTTACATGCCACAAGCCTTTCTGTGTTTTTGCACAAACATTGCGACATTGTATTTTTCGTGCTTTATATAATAATTCGTAATTTATTGCCTGCCTTTTCATTATCGATTTTCACTTCGGCGAAAATATCATGCAAATTTCCCCTAATGAATGTTTTGCGTTTGATTTAGATGTTACATTCATTACAACAATTTTTGTTGTTGTTGCAATTGTTGATGTTGTTTTTGCTTATGTTGTTTTTGTTGCTGTTGCTGTTATAGTTTTTGCCTAATGCCTATCTCTGGTGGTATGTTTCTTATTTCAAAATGACAACGCGCTTAGTTTCGCATACCCTGTAATCAGTAAAATTGTTGAGTGGGGTATGCTGAAAGTGTGTTTCCAGATAGCAGAGTTGAATTAGAGTTGAGGTAGCATTATTATTGAAAGAGCAAATCGGAAAACAATAGTTAAGAAACAATCAAGTAAGAAAGCCACTCTCGAGAATGCTCGACTGAGAGAAGCCCGGTTTAATTTAAAAAATAACACATTAATATACTAAAAATACTAAAATATACCAAATGCTATTTTTGATATATTTATATGCTATTACCGATTTTCAGTAAAATCCCAACAATTCGGGTTAATTTAAAAAAATACCACATTAATATACTAAAAATACTATAATATACCAAATGATATAATTGGTATACGTAGATACTATTATATTCAAAATATCCCATAGGACACAAGATATAAAATACTACAATATACCAAATGCTATATATTTGGTATATTGACATACTATTGCATTCACATGAACCACAAACTATACAATACGAAAATATACCGACGGCAATATTTGGTGTATCGATATACTATTATATCAAAAATTTCAATGCAAACTATACAATACTAAAATATACTAAAGGTTATTATATTATATCCAAAATATCTCATTGATAAGAAATTATACAATACTAAAATATACTGAACTAGTAGTATTTAGTATATCGATATACTATTACATCCAATGTTTCTCATAGATTAGAAATTATACAATAGTAAAATATACTGAAGGTTATATTTAGTATATAAATATACTATTACATTCAAAATATCTCATAGATTAGAAATTATACAATTATAAAATATACCGAAGGTTATATTTGGTATACTACTACTACGATATACTATTATATTCAAAATATCTCATAGATTAGAAACTATACAATACTAAAATATACTAAAGGTTATATTTAGTATATCGATATACTATTATATCCCAAATATCTCATAGATTAGAAACTATATAATAATAAAATATACCGAAGGTTTGATTTGATAGATCGATATACTATTACATTCAAAATATTCCATATCTATATACTATTACATTCAAAATATCCCATAGACCATACGAAAACTCGACTACAGCAGCCAGGATTATAATAATGTTCATCAGAAGCATGTGTCCTATGTCCAACTCAAATTAATTTGTTGACTCGGACCAAAATACAAAATTGACATGTCACATAAAATTATTGTATAGCAAACAGTTCAAATACTCGTAATTATTTCAATGTTCAGCTCTCTCAATTATTGCGCATTTTAAAGTCAAAACACCTCTTAAATATTCCTAAAATTCCACCACAAAACATAAATTGATGAACAATTAATAAATAACATGCCTCACACACACTTTGAATCTGCTTCACGTTCATCACTCTCCGTGTTTCTCCTCAAACCAACACGTGGTATGTATTTGGCCTTTGTTTATTATTATTCAATTCATATGTAAATCGACAATTTAATTGTTTTTGAGTCATTTGTGAATAATATGCGCATTTTGATTGCGTATTTTCAAGCGTTCGGTTGCTCGCTAACAATTTGAAATGAAGATTTAATTTGATTGCAGTTGATGTTTTTTTTTGCATTCGTTCGTTTTTGGCTCGATTCTATTTGGGTCATTGCGATTTGTTTAACTTATGGGTATTATTATGTTAGAAAAGAAATCAAAATCAAGAGGAATTGTGGCGATGGCGAATGGCCAAAAGGGAAGAAACTTCTTTAGTGCGAGTAGCTTTTGTTTTTTTGGGGCAGCAGCAGCTGGACTGAGGCTATATTTGAGTTTTGAGCAACTTTTGTACAAGCAAAGAAATCTCATAAAGAACGCTGCAAACGAAAGGCAAAAAGAAAGAAAGAAAGGAAAACATAAGCAGCTAGTTTTTCTTCACAGTTTATTATGAGCTTAACTTTCCATTTAAAAATATAAATCCCCATGAAGCGAAATGCACGCAGAAGAAAGAAATGCCAAATGTTGTGCCGAGCCATTTGCCTTGTAGTTTTTTAACGGCCAAGCGAGCAACCAAAACTAAAAACACACACACACACAGAACAAAAAAAGGCCAAAGACAATGTGCGAAAGAGAGAGAGAGAGAGAAAAGTAAGAAGAGGAATGGCAAATGTGTATAAATTTCAACAAAATATCTTCAACTTAATAAAAGTTTTCTTCTGGGGAGGAGGATTTTTTGTTTTTGCGTTTGTTGTTTTTAGTTTTTGGTTGCAGAATTTCGAATACCTTTCAACTTTTGGCTAAATAATCTGCAAATACACACGCCAATTCACACACACACACACATACACAAATATTGGAGATGGTCTGTATATGGTTATGCAAATAGCAGCATCGTATCAGCAGCAGTTGCCCCCTTGCCCCCTGCTCTCCCCTTCCATCTCCCCCTTCTCCAACCACATATGAACATGTGTACATTATCAATTCATGGCAAAAGAAAAACTTCATTTTTGCCAACCGAAAACCCCCGCAAATAACCCCAAAAACAACAACAACAACAATGATGATGACGCCTCACACACACACACACACACATATACACAAATGGGCCACAGGACACTGCAAAGGACGACACTGACAACTCCCCAGATGGAAGCTCCTTCTACTTCTCTTCCACTTCTCTTGTTCTCTGTGGCTGTGGCTGTTGATGCCTGACATCCGAACCGAACTTGCGTTGATGCCTCAAGTTAAAAGTTTATTTAAACTTGGCTGACGCTTTGTTTTTCGCCGCATGCAAGTGTGTGTAAGTGTGTGTGTGTCAGTGTGTGTGTCAGAAGGATAATAAAAAGCGTTGCATTAAATATGCAACGTAACAGCAAATGAGCTCTGGCAGCCTGGCAACTTAGGGAAGCTCAAGCTCAAATAATCAACTCAGTTCAGCTCAGCTGATCAAAATTTGTTTAATCAAATTGAATTACAACAAACAAGCCCAGGGACAGCAGCAATAACAACAACAACAACAACACACACACACAACATCAACGCACACACACATGTGGAACACTGCGGGCTGCTGGTTTAATGCAAACACTTTTGCTTTGTTTGCTCTTTTTTTTGGCGTTGAACGTTGTTTATTTATTTTTTTTGTTGCCTTGCTTTGTGCTGAGCCGAAAGTCGACTAAAACATTTTAAACTCCAATTGCGAAATGCGTATTTGATAATTAAAATTTCATGGCATTATTAACTGAAAACGTCTCGCGGCTTTCACGCTTTGCTGCGCGTTCAATTAAACTGGATTTGGGTCAAACAGAATAAACATCAATGTTTGCTATACACACATATGTGCATAGGTGTAAGTATGTGTGTGTGTGTGCTTGTTAATTTAAGTAACAAAAGTTGCAAACAAACAACGAAAAATCACACACACACTGAGAAAATGTGATGATGCCTCCCCAATTTTTTTTTTTTTTTGCCTCAGTTCTCCTCTTACAGTTTGCTGCCGCCCATCGTCTGGGCCAGCCATAAAAATATGAGCATTATTAAAAGCCATGCATGGAGGCAAGGCAAGCAAGCAAGTTTGGGACGTGGACGTGTGGGCGGACATCTGAGAGTGGCAGCGTCCGCTCCCTTGGGAAACGGCACGTAAATCGTAAAAAAGGTTTTCCAACAGCGCTCAGTCCACCAGCTAAGTCCCAGCTTCAGCTTCAGCTTTCCATCCCTGTGCCAGCAGCAGCAGCCCTGGGACTCGACTACGTGCCAACTTCTGTTGTTTTTCGACCAACAACAACAGCACAAATAACACAAAAAAAAAAGAAGACAGTGGCCAAAAAGTGTTTTCGCCAAATGTTCAAATGACCATCCGAAGTCGTCATCATCAACGCCTTGTCGATAACAGCATTATGATAATGGCCGACATTTTGATATATATTAAAGGCAATTCCAATTCACCAACAGCAGCACAAATTTCAAAATGCTTTTTTGTGTATAATTTCATTTCTTCTAATAGTTATACGAGCATGGAAAAAATGTGTCCACACATTGAATTTATGGCTGCGTTTACAATTTATTTGAAATTTACAATACTCTTCGAAGAGCTTGGATTCAATATGTAAAGCTTAATGTCTTAAAGAGTATTTTGACATTTTTTATATTCAATATGAGTCAAATGAATTTTACGACTTAATGCAATATCTTTAATAGTATTTGGTATTTACTCATAAAATTTTTTGCCTGCATTCTTTATTTGTCTTACTAAATGGAAATCAGAGTTTTTCGGCAATAATTCTTCATTTATTCTTAATTCATTTGACCATCAAATAACAATATATCTGACACATCTTTCTAATTTGTGACATATATATAAATGACCATTTTTCAAAAGCCATACAAAGTAGGCTTCGAATTTTGCACCTTGCAAAGGTCAAAACAAAATTCAACATTATTGTTAATTTTTTTAGTGAAAACTCTAGCTTAGCACTTTATTTTTGCAACTTAGAATATTCTTTTAGCAATATGTGAAAAGGATTTAGTAGATTTATGCAATGTCCTAAATTGTATTGAAATTTTACTCTCACTAAATGCAAATCTGAATTTTGTGACAAATTTGAATATTCACTAATTCTTGCATCGCATCTTAGTTTAAATTTGTCCACGTCACATCTTTATTGGAATTTGTAGCAAATAAATAAAAATATATTTTCTCAGCCCCAAAAAGTATGCTACACATTCTGTGCTTATCAAAAGTCAGCACAAAATTCAACATTAATTCCAAGTTTTTGAGTGAGAACATTAACCAAGCACATCACTTTTAAAATTTCCAATACTCCTTCAGCCATATATCAAATATATTTTGCAACTCAATGCAATGTCCCAAATAGTATTTGGTATTTATTCAAAAATCATTTGAGTCAATTTTGTATTTTTGTTTCTAAATGCTTCACTAAATATTGTGACAAAAATTTAGCTTTACGTTTTTCCCACATCGAATTCTAGTTCAATTAAGTTCTTCAATGGAATTTGCAGCAAAAACAGAAAAGTGTATTTTCTCAGCCCCAAAAAGTATGCTACAAATTTTAAACGTATCAAAAATCAGAATGATTTTCAGCATTACTTCAAAGTTTTTGAGTGGAAATACTAACCAAGCAAGTATCCTCGACAATTTCGACTGCAACCCACTGTAAATCAATACGTTAGTCTGACAATAAACTAGATTCGTTGACTGCGCTGTAAAAAAAAAACAACCGGCAACTTTGCAGATTTAACAGCAACTGTGACGACTGTAGATAGCTTGCAACATGCAACTTGCAGTTTATAAATCTAATGTACAATTTAATGCGCTCTGAACATAAATTGTGTTGCGCTCAAATTAAATGCGCTTCAAGTGTTTAAAGGTCGTGCTTTGGCTTTGGCTTTCGCTTGCCCTCCTCGAACGATGTAAGTCGCTCTTAACCTGTTGTTGACCCTGTTCATGGCCTCTGTTTTTGATTGATAACAATCCGCTTTGCCAAAGGCCTGTCGCAATTGCAAAAGGCCGCATTCAACTGAATCACAACTATATGTAGATGACTCTCCGACTGACTAACTGACTGACTGACTTAGTCCAACTGTCTGACTGGCAATCCTGTCTGATACGACATCTTGCTGGCGCTTATGAGCGCTCTTTTTAGGTTGATAGTTCAAGCAAAATGTTTGCAGTTGAACGTATTTTTTTGGACAGCGGCTTATGCACATAAGTCGATTATGGTCACCCTTTTGCTTAACCAGTATTAGCTCTGTGTGTTTTCGTCTGTTGTATTTGCTGATATGACCATAAATTCGTTACGTTGCCAAACACAGAAAGAAGTTGCGGAAGAAGTTTTGCAAACAAAATGAAAGAAAAGAAAAGTCGCAATAACTGTGACCAGTAATCAAAGTGGAGACGGGCAGCCAAGGCGATGAATGAATGCCTCTTGGCCCAAGCCCAGGCCAAGTAGCACACAAAAGTATCAAGTGTTGTTTTTGACGGCTGCATATTGACTTAACTGTAAAAAATAACAACAACAACAACAGCAACAGGAATGACAATGACAAGTCAGAAGAGAGAGGGACAGAAGACAGATACATGCTGCAGTTGAGTGAAAGCTAAAAGATGAGTCGAATGCCCAGCTGTGGGAGTTGGTGAATTGTCCGGCGAACAACTTTAGTAGAGCCTGGAGAAAGGCAGAGACAGAAGGGAGAGAGAGAGAGAGAGAGAGTGAGAGAGAGAGATAGATGAAGAAGGAAAACTGTTTCGTTCATGTCCATGTCCATGGCGCGTGCTGCAAGTGTTTGGATTGAGTTGTTAGGCAACTGATTTGATTTACTGAATAATAAAAAACGAAAACATGTCGACACACACACACGTAGACTCACACACACTGACAGAGAGACAGACTGACTGACGGGCCATAAACAGTCATAGACACTTGGACATGGTCCTCGCTTCCTCAGTCTACTCTAGATTGGGGCACGAAACGGGAAGTTTATCAACTACAATAAGAAAATGTGACAGACAAAATAAACTTTTTGCAAGACAAATTTGTTGTCGTTGCCGTTTCCATTGCCATCATTGTTGTTGCTGTTGCTGTTGTTGTTGTTATTATTTCTGTTGCCATTGCAAGCGTATAAAGGCTACATAAAAAATGCAAAAATACTATATACTTTATATAGTATTTTTTTATATGGAGTAGTAGAAAGGAACAAAACAAGCAAATCATAAACTAACTGCGGATGTCGGCAATTGAATACTCTTGTAGCTAGACGATATAACTCTAGCCTTTTTATTTACTAACCACAAAATACCAGTGCAAAAATACACGTTTGCAGGCAATATACTAGATTATTATTCTTAAAACATACAATATTGATATACTTAAAAAAAAAAACAATTTGTTTGGAAGTCTATATCTGGCATATCAATATATTATAACATTTAAAATATACCACACCAGATTATTATTCTTGAAACATACCAAACTTATATACTGACAAAATACCAAAATATTTTGAAGTCTATGTCTGGCATATCGATATACTGTAACATTTAAAATATACAATAAAATAGAGAATATTCCAAAATGGTTTTTTTAAAACATACCTAATTTATATGCTGAAAAATACCAAAATTTTTGGAAGTTTATATCAGGTATATCAATATACTACATCATTTAAAATATACCATGGAGTAGACAATATACCAGAACGTTATTCTTAAAACATACCAAATTTATATACTGAAAAATACCAAAATTTTTGGAAGTTTATATCAGACATCAATATACCATAACATCTAAAATATACCATAAAGTAATGAATATACCAGATAACAAATAACATAACAAATTTATATATTGAAAAAATACCAAAAATATTTACAAGTTTATATCAGGCATACCAATATACTATATCATTTAAAATATACCAAAGAGTAGAGAGTATACCAGAATGTTATTCTTAAAGCATACCAAATTTATATACTTCAAAAATAGCTAAATATTTGGATACCAATATCTGGCATATCAATATACTATAGCATTTAAAATATACCATAGAGTAGATAATATACCATATTATCTTTTTTTAAACACCGAATTTATATACCGAAGGCTATTTGGCATATTGATATACTATTACATTTAAAATATAACAGAGTAGAGGGCTACATAAAAAATGCAAAAATACTATATACTTTATACAGTATTTTTTATATGGACTAGTAGAAAGGAACAAAACAAGCAAAATCATGAACTAACTGCGGATGTCGGCAATTGAATACTCTTGCAGCTAGACGATATAACTCTAGCCATTTTATTTATTCAATTGCAGTCCGAGTGAGGTAGCAACAAAAAAAATGCCGTTGCAAAAATACACGTTTTCAGGCAATAAATCATTTTTTTAACCAATCGCTTTCGACGGTAGTCATGTTTTATAGTTGCACTGCGCAGTTGATTAAACTTGGCTTGGGCTATGCTAAGTTTTTGATTTAACCAACTGTCAGGGCAAACAAGTTTTTGAAATATTAACAAAATAAAATACAAGAAATTTGCATTTTGACACAAATATATTTATTATAAGAGATAGAGAGACAGACACCTCTAATATGTCACATCTAACATGATGAATGCGACATGCCCGCGGTAAACCAAACGTAGTAGTGTGTACATAGAAAAAGCAGCAGAGCCAAAATTGCGAAAGGCAAAATGAAAGCAATTGAACAAACAAAATGATAAAAAATTTCGCATTGAAAAGAAAAATTACATTTTATTTATTTTTGTTATTTTTTTTTGCGACTAGAGCGAAAGTGCAAAATTGTATGTGCATGTGCGAGGAGATTTGCCAAGCGACCGAGAAGCCTGAAAAGGATGTAGGATGAAGATGATGGAGAGAAGCAAATATACCCTATAGAATCGTGGCGATTGTGGATTGACAGATGCTGTAGAGATATGCAAAAGTGTCGCAGTGTCAGAGAATCTTTTGACAAATGTCAAACAGTCAATACAAAGATATTCAATTTATTATGAATGCCCTCCAAGATGAAGCGAAAACATTTTAAATCGAATGAAAGACAGGTGAAGTTTTCTTTTTTTTTTTGGGAAATTTAAACAGAATGTGTAATTATGAATGCTTGAGGGAAAACTTTTGGCACTACACTAAGATAAAGTGTGTGAAATTAAAAAGAATAATTATGAGCAAAAGTGAGAGTGACAAATATGAGAAATTATTCATATAAATGCAGAGAGTAACTTGAACAGAAGAGACGCAGGAACAACGACAACAACAACAAGAACAATGAGAACAACAAATTAAATGCATTTTCCATGTCTGAGCGAACGATGTGGAATTTTTCTTTCAAAAGTGCTGTGACACATTTAATTTATAAAGGAAAAACTGAAAACACGCATAAATATAACGAAAAATATTTTACATTTGTGGTGCACCACTCTGATTGTAAGTACAACACACACACACTCGCACACACACACTCGCACACACACAGTCGCACACATGGTGCACACAGCATATAGAGAGTAATGCATGCTGCGTACATATAAAAATATAAAATATGGGCAAACATGACGTATGCGTAACATAAACCAAAGACAAATGAACAATTGGATATAAATAAGCGACGATGCACGACCAGACACACACACACACACACTTGAACACACACAGAGACACATACAGAGACAGAGAGCAGAGCACGCACTCAGCTAGAGATGCAAAGTGACTCGAATGAGACCAAAATGAAACGCATCGCTGCAAAATGCTCGCACAAAAAAATGCAACAGAAGCGTCCGAAAAATTAACAGCAACAGCACGAGAAACAACAACAACAACAACAGGCAAAATAATACCAGAAATGGTGACAGAATGGGCCAAAAAAAACAAAAAAGAGGAAAAAATAGGGAAAGGCAGCGAAGTAAAGCGGGCTCAGTGAAAGAGAGAAGGATGCAGAGTGTCATGTAAAAAGCCTTTCAATGCATGCTGCATACTTTTAGGCAGCGCGTGTTATATGCATGTGCATGTGTGAGTCTGTATGTGTTTGTGTGGGTGAGACGCGTAGAAAACGCGATAAAAGCAATGCATAAAAGCGAAAAGAAATGCAAAAAGGCAACACGTCCAAACAGTTGCAAGTGAAGGAGGGGAACGAAAGAGAGCTACACAAAAAGCAACACACTCACACAGTTGTATAAAAAATGCATGAGTATGCGAGTGTGTGTGTGTGTGTAGCCTAGC
This sequence comes from Drosophila sulfurigaster albostrigata, assembly GCF_023558435.1. Taxonomy (NCBI): domain Eukaryota; kingdom Metazoa; phylum Arthropoda; class Insecta; order Diptera; family Drosophilidae; genus Drosophila; species Drosophila sulfurigaster. The sequence continues at coordinate 34,791,510 of NC_084882.1, read as the reverse complement.
CTAGCCAGCGTGCATATGCTTGAATGCGCGTGTTCGCACTTGCACACAAAAAAGCAGCAGCAGCAACAACAACAGTCAGTGAAATGCAACTACACAAAATGCACAGCAGCCACATTCAAAAACCCCAAACATACACACACACACACATGCTCATACACACACATATGAAACGAGTGCAAGTGGGTAAAAATAAAACATTTTTGCAATTAATTGCGCTCAATTTAAAATGTTGCAAAATTAATTCAAGAGTCATGCCAAATACACAGGCGCAGTCATTTATGCAAACAGAGACAGCAGAGAAGAGGAGAGGAGAGAAGGATGACTGAAGAGGTGGGTGTAGATGGCATCATACAGCTGAATTGCTGTTCAAGCGAGCAGGCAAATGCCACAGTTGAAATGCTTGTGGAGACAGACAGCGCAAGAAAGGGAAAGAACAAGTAAAAAAAGCTAAGCGAGCTTACTCGACTGTGGGATACGTGACACCCAGTTTCAATAAAAGCAAAATATTATTCTTAAAGCATACTAAATTCGTATACTGAAAATATACCAAAATTTACCGAAGCCTATATGTGTCATATTGATATACAGTTACATTTTAATATACCATAGGGTAGAGAATATACCAAATTATTATTCTTTAAGCATACAAAATTTATAAACTGAAAAAATACTGAAATATATCGAAGGTATATACGTATATGGTATATTTATATACTATTCCGCTAAAAAATATACCATAGAATAGAAAATAAGCCAGATTTTTACTGTTAGTATATACCAAATTTATATACTCGAAAAATACTGAAACATATCGAAGGTTATATATTGGTGTATTGGTATACTATCACATTAAGAATATACTATGGAATATACCATTTTAATATTCTTAAAATATACCAAACTTTCATACTGAAAAATACCAACATTTTTATAAGTCTATATTTAGCATACCAATATACTATAACATTTAGATTATACCAAATCAGATTAACACATACTAAATTTATATACTCAAAAAACAAAACGATATTCTGAAGTAATACAAAAATACTCCGGAGGCTATATTTGGAAAAAGTTATAATACCTTTCTATCCTATGGATAGCGGGTATTAAAAATGCAGAGAAAAAGAATGGGCAGAAAGTAGATGGAAGCACACACACTCAGACACACTCACACACGGACATTCGTAGTGCACGCAAATGTGGCGTTGATGAGCGTTGAATGTCGATGCAGCTCGGAGCTGGAGCTGGGAGCACACAAAAGGCAGGACCCGCAGCTTAAAGCCATAGAGCCATAGTCGAAGTCGAAGTCATCGTCAGGCACAGACGGAGGCGGAGTCCAAACAGCAGTCGACAATAAAAATAACAAAAGCAGCCGCAGCGGGAGGCAAAGGCAAAAGGCAAAGAGACGTTGAGTCCATAGTCCGAGTCAAGCCAAGGCAAGGCAAGGCAAGGCAAGGAGCTAAAGCAGGCAGCAGTTGCAGTTGGCGAAGAAAGCCAACCAAATGAGCAACACAAATACACACACACACACACACACTCACACATGGCAAGATTGTAAGTCAAATGGGTTTTCTTGTTGTCGTCGTAGTTGCTGTCGTTGTCGTTGTTGTCGTACTCTTTGGGGCTTGTCTGAGGCTCAGGCTCAAGCTGAGACTACAGTTGAGACTGTACACAAGCAAAAGGAGTTGAAGTTGCCGGTCCGGAAGTCGGCAGTTGAAATTAAGCCAACAGCAATTATGGTAACGAATGCAGCAAGCAGCGGCAATTACAGTTCAACAATTGTTCAACATTCTTAAAGCACTAAAAGCCACAAACAGTCTACCAGAGACTCCGACTCTGATACCAACAACAACAACCAAAACAGCACGAAAAAACAACTTTATGTTTCTTTGCGAAACAGAGCGTGTAAAAGGGAACGCGATATGTGTTTGTGTGTGAACAAACTCAAAAGAAAGAGAAGCTGCATATTTTTATATCAACAGTCGCAGTTTTTTTTCTTTCTTTCTTCGAGTGCGGGGCTAATTATTCAGTCTGTACTTAAATCATGTCTAGTGTGCAGACCTCTTTTTCGGGTTTGCGGTGCACTTTTTAGGGCAGTTCTAGAAAGATTTCTCTATGCTTCAGACTTGACTGCGCTTAGCATTTCTAATTTATTGGGGAGTTTATGTGCGTTGCAGGCATAAATTACTTAAATAGAAATTTAAGCAAATTACAAATAAAGTAAATTTGGTTGTGCTGTAATTCTTTCATTGTTATAACCCGCTACACACAATCCTATCAACAATATTTATGGTACCTGATTACAATCCATAAAAATTGTATAAGTTTTTTAAAAAAATATAGTATATCAATATAGCAAATATACCATTTAGTATATTTTAGCATTATTTCAGTATATTAATTTAATATTTTTAAGTAAGAATTGAAGAAGTTATTTAAAAATTATAGTATATTAATATACCAAATATATCCTTCGGTATATTTAGCATTATTTTATATGTTTGAGTATACAATTAGTTTAGAATTGAAGAGGTTAATAAAAAATATAGTATATCGATATACTAAATATAGGCTTCGGTATGTTTTAGTATTTTTTTAAATATATTCACTCGATTTTTTAAAGTATAAAATTGTATATGTTAACAATTAAAAAAGTTTGTTTAAAAAAAAAATATTGTATGTCGATATACTAAATATAGTATTCGGTATATTTTAGTATCTTTTCAGTATATGAATTTGATTATTTTGAGTATAAGATTAAAGAAGTCAAAAATGGTAGAAGTTATTAAAAAAATATACATATCGAAATACCAAATATAGCTTTTGATATATTTTAGCATTTTTTCAGTATATTAATTGGATTATTTTAAATTTCAAATTGCATAATTTAAAAAATTAAAGAAGTTATTTTAAAATATAGTATGTCGATATACCAAAAGAAGCCTTCGGTATATTTTATCTTATCTTTATTTATATATTTTTCGATATATTATTTTGATATACTATTTTAAGAATAATACGAATACGAATCGAATTCAAACCGATAATTTTCCATGAGCCCGTTTAATTTATATTAATCGCCATTCTTGCACAACAATTTAAACAAATATAATATTTAAGCACTTAACATAACTGCAATATTGTAGTATATTGTTTGTGCTCAGACATTTTCCTTTTTAGCATCAGCTTTAAGACTTCTCAATTAGTTAAATTTATCTGCAATATTTTGGCTGATTATCTCCACTTAATTGTTCTTCAACAATTATTTCGTCTGTGATTTAATAAAAAACAACATTTCTAAAATCTGTTTTTCCACTATGTTATGTTTTTGCCACTTAAATGCACAATTTATCTTACTTAAAACCGAATTAAATTATAATAAACTGTGGTCGCCAACTATTAAGCTAAACAACACACATTTTATTCAAATTTATGGCATATTTTGAATTAAATTAAAATTATAATATTGTGTTGGCATCCGTTTTAGTTTTTAATGCTTTACGGAAGTGAAGAGGTTAGTCTAAAGCCACTCAAACCACAAGCTCAATGAATATTATATGCGATACAATATCGATAGCATAAAGTGTGTGTGCCATCAGATCAGATTCTGTTTCTGTTGCTGATTCGCATCCTTTGCTGGCTCTGGCTTTCAATTATAATGAAATTTGCGCAATGATTGTGCAATCAGAGGACTATTAGATAGCACATGTCAAACAAATAGAGCCCTCTATGAAGCCATATGTGTTATCTTATCGCCACTCTTTCCCTGCTCTTATCGACGAAATATAAAAACAACAGACAGCAGGAGGAGAAAAGGGAGGCAAGGGGAGGAAGGGAACACGCGTGCCCAGTTCAATGGAGTTATCGCTGAAAGCGTTCAGCACAATGCGTTTTACAAACTCCCTAAAGCTATTTCGAAACCAACTTTTTTCTCTTTTTTTGCAACCGAGCAACAACAGTAAAAACAGCAAAAAGGAAAAAAACAGCAAACGAAGTTTTTTGCTTGTTCGTTGTCGTTTGTGGGGCGTAGAGGCGGGAAGCGGGGGCGGGGGCGGGGGAGTGGCACACAGTGGCATGTCTCGGTGTGGGCAAATAAATGCCAAGTGCTACGCAAAACCAAATAAAGTCGAGCACATGCACACACACACTCACACTCCCATTCACATCCTCATCCACATCCACATATCCACACTCACACTCACATCCACACAGATACTTACACGCACGCACATTTAACAGTAACAGACGTTGGCAATGAACATGAATGCACAGCACTTCGCACAGTGGGTCACGGGTTGAGAAAACTGCATTAAAAATATAATTTATTAATAGCTAATGGGTTCGCTTTGTTTGCTTCCAGTTCGTCAAGTTTCTAAGGCTTTCACAACTTATTGTTACTGTTATAAATCGATTAGGAAAGGCTTATGAATTAAATATCAGAAATGTTTCGAATTTCAAAATTAATAAGGAAAACCCAATAAATGCATCTGAATCGTAAATTTTCATTATCATATCCCAAATTTGATAGATTGTAAATAAATAAAAAATAAATAAATAAATAATAAATAATAATAATAATAATAATAAATAATAATAATAAATAATAAATAAATGATAAAGATTTAAAAATAAAATATCCCAAATTTGATAATATTTCAAAGCATAATATTTACATTTCAAATGTAAAAACTGCACATAAAATATAAATTATTCGTAGATAAACCCATTGTTTTGACATAATGTTTTATATTATCTACTATGAAAGCAGCTAAAAAATCTTATAAAGATATTGGAGTTATAAATCGATCATTTAAGGTCTACATTTTTGATTCTGTTCAACCCGATGAAAATCAAAATTTATAAAGAAAACTCTCAAAATGCCAGTAAATCAAACATTTTCATCTATATCATAAAAACCGTTCAAATTTATAAACAATTTATCCATTTTGCAAAAGCATATGGATATGAAACAGTATTTCTAAAATAAAATTTAAAAATAGAAATATATTTTATTCACTCACCAGAACTGCAAAAGCAACGTTGAGTATATTCCCATTTTTTGCTGTAAAAAAATAAAAAAATATATAATGTATTTAGTTATTATTATTTTGACAACAAAATCAAATTTAAACTAATCAATTGTATAAGAACAAAGAACAAAGAAAATTGTCGTTTGTTACTGGGAATATATGAAAAGAAGAGTGTTATTAGGTAGTTTAATAAATCATCTTAGTTGAGGTAGTTTATTAAAACAACTTCTTAACTAGTCTAAATATCTATAAATAATGAAATTACTTTTTTCAAACTAGTCAAAATTATTACTATATCTTTTTTTTCAATAACCATTTCTTAATTACACTCTTATTTATTATTTATTTATTTAGTGGTAGCAACTAAGTCCATCGACTCGAAATTTACACTAAATTTGTACAATTAATTAAATTAATCATTTCGCTGAATGTTGTCATAGTATTTAACCAGTGTGCATTGCTGGCAAGTAGGCAACTGGCAGCAGAGTCTTTTAGTCCTTTAGTTGCTCAATTTCAGTTTCACACTTCCGTCGCCACAGACGCTCACCCCCACACACACACACAGACACAGAGACACATCCACATAAGGATAGGAAAACATGTATGTACATATGCAGATGGGTGTCCTTTGGCTGCAGGCGTAAAAACGTGAGGCGTACAATTTACGCCAGAAAAATAAGAACAACAACAAGAAGCAGTGGAGTAACAGCTAGAAGCACAACGACGATGATGAGGAGGACACAACGATGACGACGTCGAGGAGTGCGCGCAAAAGGACATGCAACAACAATTAAAGTTTGAAAGAAGCAACGCCGGCGACGACGCCGCTCAACACGGAAAAAGTAAACCGAGCAAAAGTTGTTAACGGCGCATAAAAAAAGTAGAAAAGAAAAACTGCACGAGACCAGAACAGAACAGAGCAGAGAACAGCGAGCCAACAAGCAACCAAACGGTGGCAAAGTGATGCAAAGACGACAAACGTGGGGCAAGCAAAAGGAGCAAAGGGGAGCAAAGGGGCAGCTGAACTGCCAAGTGGCAGTCGTGCAGTAAAAGGCACGCGCATGAAGCCGGAGGACAGCGAATGGACAGACAGCGGACAGCAGGGGACAGAGGGGAGAGCAGAGAGCAGAGAGCAGGGGGCAAAGTTTTTCGGGGCGAACAGACAGCGGCAAATTCGCATGCAAATTGTGCGCGAAAAAAGTTGAGAAAGCGCCAAAATGAAAGAAAATTTCTGCAGTTGCAAGGCAAAGGGGGGAAGGCAAAGGCACACAGAGAGGAGGGAGGGGACGTAAGGAATATGATAGGAAGCGCAAGGCGTATGTGCGCAAGAAAGTTTTGCCACATAGATGAGGCGCACACATGGTGCAAAGGCATAAAAGCGCACACACATCTGTCTGTCTTCGTGTGTGTGTGTGTGCAGAACATAAATGTAAACAATGAAATTGTTGAATAAACAGTAGGATGCGGGGCAGGGGGTAATGGGGCATGGGCCAACAAGGGGGGAGAGTGGCAGCAGGCAAACAGCCGCCGGAAGAGCTTTTGCTTGTCATCATTTCACGACCCGCTGCCGGCAAAAAGGTGTGAGACAACGGCAATTATCACAATTGTACTCGGCCTTCCCCCCTCTCTCTTGCTTCCCCTCTCTTGTGCCACTCGCTGCACAAAAACTGAACCTACAATCATTGCCATTTGCTATTCATTCATTCATTCGTGTAGCAGCCCGCGTCACTTGCCACTTGCCACTTCCACAACAACATTTTCCCTACTCCTGCCTGCTTTCTCCATTTCAACATTCATTCAGCTCTACGCATTGTTCGTGCTCGACGCCTTCGCCGGCCTTTTGTTGCCTGTTCCCGTTGCTGTTGCCGTTGCTGTGTTTACATTTACACTTTGCAAGCATCATTTCCATGCCTCGCCTAATGCTCAAGGCTTTGTGGCAGGCAGCAAGCAGTCAGCAGAGTCTCACTGAGGCAGGCAGCTCAGCAGTCAGTTCGCAGTTCTAAAAGCGTTGCCTACTTTGCGGCGCATTTAGTTAAATTGTTTATTTGCTTCACTCGCTCTCACTCTCTCTCTCTCTCTTGCTCTCTCTTTCAGTTTGCTCACAATCAATTAAAAGTGAGCTGCCAATGTTTAATTAAGCTAAAATGCAGTCGTCGCATTTTTGCCTTCTACTGACATCGCGATTTTAATTAGCGCCTAACTCTTTTTCTTTTTTTTTTTGGGTAGCGGCCTGAAATTGAGTTATTAGTCGCTCATTATTGGAACTTTTTAATGCAGTCAGTCAAATAGTTGCTCGCTGCTGACATCCTACTATATAGATTCCAGCGATTGCCTTCCGAGTCGTCGCCTTCTGTCGCCTTCAGTTCGGCTTTGCTCGTTCCTTCGAGCGTAAAAAGTCGCCAATAATTGGCTACTAATGGTGCCACATCAAAAACTTTCAACGATTGCAATAAAAAATCTCAACGAGCAACTTTTTCCTTTCCACAACGAATCACAAAAAAAAAAACCATCACGAAAGTGAGCAGCAGCATAACAATAAAAGTGAAAAGCAGCTGGGCAGAAGAAAAGTGTGCTCGACTAAGAGATACGCTAAAGAGTATTCAAAAAATACAAATTTAATGTGTTTGCAGAGCTAATTTACTAATATACTATTTCTAGTATTTGGTATACAGCTTCTTAAACAAACAGAACATTTAAATAAGGCTAGAAATATAAACAGCAGATATAATGTCTATAAACAATCATTTTTATTTATCTATATTAGACTTTAGGTCATTACTAAAGCAAGTTTTTACATCTCAAAAAGGTATATATTGTGCTCTATGGTATATTTTGAATGCAGTACAATAGGGATATACCAAATATAAGTTTCGGTTTGTTTGGTAAAGATTTTTGTGGTATATTTTTGGTATATTGTGAATGTAGTATAATATCGGTATAACAAATATAATTTTCGGTATATTTTTGTGTTTTGTGTGGCATGTTTTCTGTATATTTTAAATGTAGCATACTATCGATATACCAAATAGAAATGACTATGCAGTTTAGAATTTTTGTGGTATGTTTTTGGTATATTTTGAATAGGGTATAATATCAATATACCAAATATAAGCTTCATTATATTTTAGTATTTTTGTGGTATATTTTTGGTATATTTTTGGTATATTTTAAATGTAGTACACCATCGTTATACTAAATAGAAATTACTATGCAGTTTAGTATTATTGTGGTAAATTTTTGGTACATTTTGAATGTGGTATATAATTATACCAAATGTAAGTTTCGACATATTTTAGTATTTTTGCGGTATACTTTAGGTATATTTTTAATGTGATACAATATAGATATACCAAATATGAGTATTGGTATATTTTTGTATTTTTGTGGTACGTTTTTGGTACTTCTTACTTGATATTTATTGAAGAATGGTTTAGCTATTAAATTTCCTGTCTTCTTTCACATTTAATTGGCTTTTTATCATTGCCAAGCTACCCATTTCATCCCGTTTCATACAGGGTACAACAAAATAAAAAGTGAGACAAACAATTAACATTTTCATTTTGTGATTTTGTGCTTTAACTTTGCAAGCGCTATTTATTGCACTTGTCAGTGTTTGCGATTGTCGTCGTCGACGTCTACGTTGTTGTCGATGTTGTTGTAGTTGTTGTTATTGCAGCTGTTGTTGCAATGAAAATCATTAATGCCAGCGGCAGGCAGCTAACAGAGCAAGTGAGTAGAAATGTGGGCTGTGGAGTGGGAAGAGTGGGGAAAAGGGAGCGGAGACAACGCGTTGTTGCACCTGCAGCATGCTGTTGTCAGCTCATTGCAAGTTCTATGTGTTAATGGGCGTGGATGAAGCAGTGAGAAGCGGAAAGGAAGAGCAAGGGGAGGAGGAGGGGGGAATGGAGAGTAGTCTACTCACTTGGCACGCGCATTATTGCAAACAATTTGCCCCTGTTTGTGTAGTGGACAAATGACAGGCAGGAAGGCAGCAGGCAGCGAGGCAAAAGGACAAAGGACAATGGCGGCAGCTAAAGCCGGCGTTGGCAATCGGAAATGTTGCCAAAGTTCTATGGCAGTCAGACAGCGCACACACACACAACACACTCACACACACACACACTCAGCAGCTGCCTTGCAGGCATACACACAAAATACACACACACACACATGCTCGCTTCATGTGTGTTCGCTGTGTTTGTAGCCTTGCAACTCTCAGTCTCAGTCGTGACTTTCTGCTGGCTTCCATGCCACGCCCCCTTGCCACCACACTGCCCCGCCCAACGCTTGCACAGAGCTCGCTCGCTTTGCCCTTTTTTGGCCCTGCAGTGTTTGTTTTAATTTAAATAAATGAGCTTAAGCTTGATCCTTTAAGGCCTCCAACTCCAACTCTGACTCCAACTGCAGCTGAGTTGTTGTCGCCCGTCGCTAGAGGGCGTTGCGTGGCGTTGTTTAGCCGACACGCCCACGCAGACGATGGCGACGTCATCATTCAGGAATATGCAAGTGCTCAGCACATTTTTAAGTCAAATTGCTTTGTCGCTTAGCAGCAGCGTCCAAGTCGCCGGTCATTTGTCGCCCCCGTCCGCCCCTTCCCTCGGGACGCAACCTGACCCTACTGCTGTCCATCTCCCTTCCTTCCTGCCTCCCTCTCTGTCCAGTTCGTTTCTCGTTCAGGCGTTAAAGTGAATGCGCCTTGACAGCGCGTCGCGTTGGTCGCCAGTTGAGAGATTGACGTTGGCGTTGGCACTTGCAGCTGACTCCGGTTCATAGCTCAAGTGTTGCTGCCGCTGCTGCGTGGCATGTTGCACTTGCTGTTGTCGCCCATGTTGTTGTTGTTGTTGTTATTCTGGGCGCACTTCAAACGGCTTTTGTCGCTGCTCCTTTCGCTGTCGCCGCTGGCTGAGCTGCCACTTTGCCTCATTGCATCATGACATTCCTTCTCTCTCTCTCTCTCTTTCTCTCTCTCTCTCTCTCTCTCTCTCTCTCTCTCTCTCTCTCTCTCTCTCTCTGACTTTTTGGGCCAGCTGTTGGTTTACCTTGCAGCAAACTGCGCTGATTTGCAGTTTCTTCTTTTCATTTGTTTGGCGCAGTCTTGTTTTTTGTTTTTTTCGTTTGCAGCTTGTTTTTTGTTTACATGGCAAATTTATTTATGTTCGCGCGCTGTGGCACATTTTTCGGTATCCTTCTTAAATATTCCCTTTTCTTAAGTGCTGATGCAAATTTGTTTTCACTGACAGCGTGCACAGCGAAAAACTAGCGCGAAAACAAATGCAAAAAAATAGCAGAAAGATAGAGAAATGTTTTCCCAATGAGTTGAAGTTTAAACAGAGAAAAATTTAGCTAAAGATTTTCATTACATTTCATTTCGCAATGAATGCTACAACTTTTCAACTCAAGAACAATGCGGCAGGTATCCAAAAGTTGTTCGCTCTCGTATCCATCATCGTGTTTAACTGCTGTAAGGTATAATTACAGTTAAGCACTTTTTCCGTTATGCTTCTTTATTTCTTCTCTATTTCACTCTCTCTCTCTCTCTGTACTCGACTGTCGCATTTTGAATAAAAGAAATGAATTTTTCGGTATTATTCTCAAAATATACCGCTTATCAAATTGGCTTAGTTTTAAAATATACCATAGATAGCTCAATGAAAAAGCAAGACCCCTAGTGTTTAATAAAAAGTATTTCTTTAATAACTTCGACAATTTTAAATAATCATAACTACGTAGTACATACAACAGCTTTAAAAATAACGCTAGCTAAAAGTTGCGTGCAAACATAACAAATGCTGTCGAAAAATTATAGCTCTTATAGTCTCTGAAATTGGACAGACGGACGGACACACAGACACACAGACGGACAGACGGACATATCGTATGATCAAGTATTTACTTTATAGTAAGCAACAATCGTTGATAAAAATAAATACAAGTAGAACTGCTAGCTAAAAGCTTGTATCTATTATTGTAAGCAACAATCGTTGAGCTTGTTAGTTTAGCAGACAAGCGGATCTAATGAATATCACGTGAAAATCGCATCGGTATCAGCTTCCCATGTTTGATAATGGAATTGCAAGGTTTTCATTCTTTCTCCACTTTAAGCAGTTCAAAGTGTGTGGAAATGGCCAAGCTATTGAATGGAAATGAATGAAAATTGGGTTGGGAAAAAAGCTAAAAGCAATCGCAGCTTATTTTCAAAAGCACAAGTGTTTCAATTCACAATTGCCAGAGACACATTTTCCAGCAAATGTGTTGCGGGCAATCAGCTAAAAAGAAGCCTTTCTACGACTAAGTAGATATACTAAATTGTAAATACACCTCAGGCTAAATAGTCTACGCTATTTATTAGATCGTCTTTAGAGTCAACTCAAAATCCAGAGCTATTACCTAAAATAAATAAAATAGAGTATCTATCTTTTATGTTTATATTTTCTATACTTAAACATCTAAGAAAGCTACACTCAAGTGTGCTCTTAATCTGTTCTCTATAATAGTAAGACACACCTGTATTATCTTAAAAATATACCAAATTAGTATGCGGACAAATATACCTAAATATATATTTGTATATTCACATAAATACTACAAAATATTGAAATGTATATTTGGTGTATTCATATATATACCGAAAATACCGAAATGTATATTTGGTATATTCATATATACCGAAATGCATATTTGTTATATTCATATATATACCGAAAATACCGAAATGTATATTTGGTATATTTACTGAAAAACACCGATGTGTATGTGATATATTGATAACTTATAATATATGTCAAATATACAGTAGAATCCGGTTATAACGATGCCGCTTATAGCGTATGTATACTGAAAAATACCAAAGTGCACATTTGGTATATTGATATAACAAGTTCTGTTTATCTCTTATAGTCTCTGAGATCAAAGAAATTATTATTAGTATTAAAACATAGTTTTGAAATATATCAAATGAATATACCGAAGTGTTCATTTATACTGGAACGTATATTTGCAATATACTGGAACGTATATTTGCAATATACTGAAACGTGTATTTGGTATTTATTGAAGCGCATATTTGGTATATACTGATTTTGTACGTACCGAAAAGTATATTTAGTATATTCTGTTTTGATATATACCGAAAAGTATATTTGGTATATACTGATTTGGTATATTTGGTACATACCGAAAAGTATATTTGGTATATTCTGAATTGGTATATACCCAAAAGTATATTTGGTATGTACAGAAATGCATATTTGGAATATGATATTATAAATACCGGCAAATTTTAAATACATCATCGTCTCAGCTGTTGATACTGATAAAAAGAATATGTACTTGATGGCGTCGCAGGAAAGAAAAACATAAAGCTACTTTTCTATCTTTAATTTTCTATCTTTAAAGCCCTTTTGTATGCCATACTCATCTTTCGGTCAGAATCGTTCTGTTATTTAAATGCATTGTGAATAATTGCTGCCTTTCTGCTGTTTTCATTCATCGCCCACCAAAGCAGAACTTAACATTGTTTAACTAAGAATAGACCGCAGTTAAGAGTCTTAAATGGAACTCGAGCAATTCAATTGTGTGCAGTTCAAATCAAGATAGTTGAGAGTTCTTTACCCCAACCAGCAGCATTTGAATAAGTGAACACAATATAATAAATCAATTGTGGTTTTCGCTGATAGAAAGAGAAGAGAGCGTCGGCAGCTGATGCGATTGAGAGAAGAATTCAACAACTCCAACTTCTCAGTTCTCAGTTCGCTGGCTCAGCTGTCGCTTGCGCTCTCTATGTGCAAATGCAGTCGCAGTTGAAGCTGAAGCTGAAAGCTGACGCTGAAGCTAATTCAATAAGCAAATCGCATTTCCTTCTCGCAGCTGAAAGTTGCCTTTTTCGCTTAAGCGAATTGGAGATGGGGGAATTCGTAGCGTATTTCAAGCCCAGAGGCAAACGCATTGACACCTCGTCAAAAGTTTGCTTCCCTCCTTCCCCCTTCCCTCTTTCTTCCCCACTCTCTCCCTTAAGGAGTGCACACGCGAAGAGAGAGAGAGAGAGCTTACTAACTGCTTTAGAGCAAATTTAGTATTAGCCGAGTGCTCAATTTCACACAGAAATTAAATTACAGACGCGTCAAACTGCAGCGCGGCTTTTACGTGGGCGTGGCACACACACACACACACACACAGTGGGTGGAGGCGAAGGTAAAGCAAATGAGCGAACACCTCGTTAGTTTTCTGCGTCTTGAAACTTTTTTAATATTTACATTCATATTTTGCACCTTTTGGCTTTGCTGACGCGGAAAACTCGCCGCTTTCTTCTTTTTTTCTTCTTCTCTTAAACACACACACAAACATACATACATATATAAACGAGTATTTTCCTGCTTTTCCGGCATGCCAGCAGGATGCAAAAGGTGGCCATAAATTCGTGTTTGTGTTGCAAAATTGCATTTGCCTTTACTTTGAGCTGCGGATGAAGAAACTGCGCGAGATAGCGAGCCAACACTTGCCTTTCGCCTCGCATTTGCCAACGCGGGTCGACAACGAAGAGGTCGAGGTCGGGTTGGGGTTGGGGTTGGGGAATGCAGGGTTGGAGGGTTCGAGGTCGGGAGCGATGCCTGAAGGGAGCCATATTGGCCGCGCCTAAAAGCAGGCAGCGTAAAATTGTAAAACTGCGCCGCGCCGCATATAATCAAGTTAGCCAGCAAACGTTGCTCCTCTCTCGCTCTCTCCCTTCCCTTTCTCTTTCCCCCTTACTTATACCCTGTACTCATTTAAAAGACGTTAAGGCGGGTATGGCAAATATGTGAGAGAGAATGTAATGAAAAGATAATAATAATCTATACTTTTTGAATAAGGAATAAGCTAAAATCACGCTAAGTTAAAGTAACAAGTTCATTTAAATGAAAATTATATATTTTTCTTTTTAAATTTAAAAGAATCCAATTTATTTTAGATCTACAGATTCAGTTGGTAGTATGAAACTGAAACTCTTCAGAAAAAGTATTGATATACTATAAATGTTAGTATTTAAAAATATTGTATTTAAATGTGAGTATTAAAAAATTGAGTACTTAAAAACTAACAAATATAATAAATAATTTATAGTATACTCTTGTTTGTATTTAAATACTGAATATATAAATACTAAATATGCATTTAAATACTAACAATTTTAGTATATTCCGTATTAAAATATTATCTCTAGTTTAAAATTATTTATACATCAAGACTTATGCTTAGTAATCTAATATGCAAAAGCTTTTCGATTCGTTAATATTACTTTTTACATTTTTTCTAAAAACGAAAAATGGCAAAGGAAAAAGAATAATAATATTAAAAGTAAATTCCTATGGGATTCGTAGATTGAAAAGTTTTCAATAAATGTATTATTGTTATATAAGATATTGAGTTGTTATCAACTCGTAATTTAGTAGGATTAATTTATTTAAAGGCTATTTTGAATTGTCCTATTCATATACTTTAATGAAAATCATAATGTATCCTACTTTTTTTGTTATTATATTTTATTTTTAAAATAAAAATTGTTTAAAAATAAATACATTAAGCTGTTATAAATAAATTTTGAATCGAAGTTTAATTAAGGGTTTTTAAATGCGAGGGTCGTAAGCTCTGCTATTTTAATGTTCACAGCTGTACATTATTTGGAAATATAATTAAAAAGTTCTATAATATTAGAAGTAATTTTAATTTCATGCTTTCATGCAGTTTATAGCATATCTGGTTAGTCTATCACAAGAGTCTTTCTACCCTTTAGCACCCTCTTGTTTATTTCTATTGTTGCAACGCGTTGCAGCTGCAGCACTTAAACTGAACACCATTTGGTGTTGCTGTCCATGTGAAAGAGTGCATATGTGTGGCAAGTGTGTGTATGTGTTGTGTGTGTGTGTGTGTGTGTGAGTGTGGTGTGTGTGTGTGTGGTGTGTGCGAGTGCGTGAAATGCTGTAAAATAAATTTGTTTGGCAGCAAATTTTTGATGTTTTTCACAGGCGGCTCTCTAAAAACATTTTTTGTTGGTCTATTTGTGTTTGCTTGCAGATGTCAACAGCACTTGGGATTGATGCAGCTGCAGTAAAATCAAAGCAATTGGCACAAACAACGCACAGCAACAGCAACAACCACAACAAGAACAATAACAACAAAGTGGCAAATAGAAATAGCAATCGAAATACAAAAAGAAATCGAAATCGAAATAGAAAATCGAAAATTCAAATGCAAATAGAAATTGCGGCGGTCGCAACACAAAAAAAATAGCCATAAAATAGCAACGACAACAAGCGGCAACAGCTGCAGCAAATAACAAACGTCAGCTGCAAATCGCAAAAAACAAGCCACAGCAACAACTACAACAACAATTGAAACAACAACGACAACAATCAGCAGCAATAGCAACAAAATGGAGTGGCATTTAGGCCCTCTCTTTATCATTTTGATAATGGCCGCCAAATGTGGCAGCGGCAATGGCATGCCACAGAGTCAGCAACATCATGGTAAGTGTGCATAATATGGCCAATTTGCCCCACTGTACGTGTATGCTAATTCAATCTAATGGCCACGTGCGGCGCCGCACAGAGTCAAATTCACAGCTGGATCCGGATCCGGAGTTTATTGGCTTCATCAACAATGTCACGTATCCGGCTGGTCGTGAGGCCGTTCTCGCCTGCTCGGTGCGCAATCTGGGCAAGAATAAAGTAGGTCATCTCCACCACCTTCTTCCACCTTCCACCTCTATCTCTCTTGGTCACCTTCAACTTATTCCTCTAATTCCCAATTGCCACTTCGATCTCTTAACAGGTGGGTTGGCTGCGTGCCTCGGATCAAACGGTCCTCGCCTTGCAAGGACGCGTCGTTACGCACAACGCCAGGATCAGTGTCATGCACCAGGACATGCACACGTGAGTACAGTGAAGTCTCGATGGGAGTGTAGAGGAAGTGAATAACTACAGACGGAAGACTTGGGAAGACTTCTCCCCAAATCAAAGTTTAAAATTTGCAATATAAACATCTTTAAGTTGAATACCTAGAAATTATAGATGTAGAGGAATGAACACAGAGGAAGAGAAAAGTCTTCCAATATTCAACAATATAAAAGATTTCAAAGACATTAGAGTTCTTAGATATAAATTCTAAAAGAAATTATAGATGTAGAGGAAGTGAATGAACACGAAGGGAGAGAAAAGTCTTTCAATATTCAACCAAAAGATTTTAAAGAACATTAGTATTCTTAAATCAAAATTCTAAAAGAAATTATAGTTGTAAAGGAAGTGAATCATCATAGAGGAAGAGAAAAGCTTTCCAAAATCAAGAATACAATCTTTAAAGCAGTTTAAAATTGAGACAAGAAAATGAATGGCAAAATTTCCTATTTTACTAAAGAAATTATGTTAATCTTCTTTCATAACATTTTTACAAGCTTTTAATTCCTGTTGTTTAGATAGTTTTAGTTTTTCTTTCAACTTAAAAATATCAAGATAATATATAAGATCAAAAACATTCGTCTTAAAATTTGTGTTCTTGAAATAAGACCATGTTAAGATCACATTCTTAAAAGTAAGTGCATTAGTCTAAAAAATGACAAATTTTCAAAATAAGAACAAAAATTCTATATTTAGGTTACAAAATTCTTTAATCTATCGAGATTTCTTTAAAGTTTATATATAGATTTGAATGTATTCGTGTATAGCTCAGTTAGTTGAGCTGTTGCGAACAATTCTCAATTTCAGTCTTAAGAGAATAAGTCCTGCTTTTCAGTATAGTGACTTGTATTATAGAAAGTTGAGCTTTTCAATTTATAAGGTTCAGAAATAGTTCAACAGTGTCTGCAATTAATTAGTTTACTGCTCTTTCCACATAATTTTGTACCCAATCACTGAAAACGTAATGAGCAATATTATAATAATAGCCTGAAGGCCTTTGTCGCTCAGGCTCAACTCATTGCAATAGGGAGTCGTTATTTCAGTATAATAATAATAATAATAAAAATATTATTATAATAATCCAGGACAGGAAAGTTTTAAATTTAAATTTAAATCATATATTTAAAGATTTAAATATTTATATTCAATTTAAAATATCAATATTTATCATAAATAATATACATATCTATATATCTATCATTCATCTTTATCAATTTCTATCATCAATTTCCCCTCAGCTGGAAACTGAAGATCAGTAAGCTGCGTGAAAGCGATCGAGGTTGCTACATGTGCCAGATCAACACGAGTCCCATGAAGAAGCAGGTCGGCTGCATCGATGTCCAAGGTATGTGTTGAGTTGTTGCATAATGAATGAAATCAAGCTAGGCGCGAGAGTGAATAAGGAGATTAACTGGGGGATATTTGTGTGTGCTCTGTGTGTGTGTGCGTTTTGCAGTGCCGCCGGACATCATTAACGAGGAGTCGTCGGCGGATTTGGCGGTGCAGGAGGGCGAGGATGCGACACTCACATGTAAGGCCACCGGCAATCCGCAGCCGCGTGTCATTTGGCGACGCGAGGATGGCGAAATGATTCTCATACGCAAACCCGGCAGTCGCGAGCTCATGAAAGGTGAGTTTACCTCCCCTCTCTACCCCTCTCTACACCACCACCACACACAAAGTAAACTCTTTCTCTCTGTCATTCACAGTGGAGACATACAATGGCTCATCGCTGCGGCTGCTGCGACTCGAGCGACGTCAGATGGGCGCCTATCTCTGCATAGCCTCCAACGATGTGCCGCCGGCCGTCAGCAAGCGCGTCTCTCTCAGTGTGCAATGTAAGTGTTGCTTCTACAGTGGCAACCACAACTCCACAACGTTTGCTAACCGCCACTTTTTATACCCGCTAGCCATAGGGTTGAAGGGTATTATAACTTTGTGCCAACAGAAAATATTTGCAACAGCCAAAAGAAGGCATCTCCGACTCTATAAAGTATATATAGCCATGTCTTTCTTTGCGTCCGTCTGTCTGTCCGTCCATCTGTATGAACAGCTAGATCTCAGAGACTATAAGTGATAGAGCTATAATTTTTTTTCGACAGCATTTGTTAAGTTCGCACGCAGATCAAGTTTGTTTCAAATTTTTGCCACGCCCACTTCTGCCCCTGCAAATCAACAAAAATCGAATAAGAAGCGTAATTTTAAAGCTAGAGTCATGAGTTTTGGTATATGCCATGTCTTTCTTTCCATCCGTCTGTCTGTCCGTCCATCTGTATGAACAGCTAGATCTCGGAAACTATAAGGGATAGAGGTAGAGGATAGACTATAACAGAAGAAGGCATCTCCTACTCTATAAAGTATACAAGCCATGCCTTTCTTTCCGTCCGTCTGTCTGTCCGTCCATCTATATGAACAGCTAGATCTCAGAGACTATAAGAGATAGAGCTATAATTCTTTTCAACAGCATTTGTTATGTTTGATCGCAGAACAAGTATGTTTAAAATATTTGCCACGCCCACTTCCGCCCCCGAAAATCAACAAAAATCGAATTAGAAGCGTTA
This sequence comes from Drosophila sulfurigaster albostrigata, assembly GCF_023558435.1. Lineage (NCBI taxonomy): Eukaryota > Metazoa > Arthropoda > Insecta > Diptera > Drosophilidae > Drosophila > Drosophila sulfurigaster. Next base: position 34,772,991 of record NC_084882.1, on the reverse strand, counting down.
TTTTAAAGCTAGAGTCATGAATTTTGATATATACTATATTAAAACTATAGGAATTGAGATTCCCGATTTGGTGGCTATCAGATACAAAATTCTCGAAGTTCTTAAAGAAATAGTTTTGTATGGGCAAAATCGTTAACTTTCTATGTTTATGCTTTAGCTGACAAGCTGGTATATTTTGCACTCTATAGAACATCTTGAATGTAGTACTACATCAATATATCAAATATATTTTGTTATACTCGTATATTGTGTTGGTATATTTTGAGAATACATATTACCGCAATATTTTGCTTTTACTCAAAATGAGTATCGGGTATCTCACAGTCGAGCACACTCGAGTTTAGCTTTCTTACTTGTTTTTTCTGTGTTTTGCAGTTGCGCCCATGGTGCGTGCACCCAGCCAGCTGTTGGGCACACCGCTGGGTTCCGATGTGCAGCTAGAGTGCCAAGTGGAGGCTTCCCCCCTCGCCCGTCTCCTACTGGCTGAAAGGCGCACGCACCTCGAATGGTTTCGCCAGCGTCTCAACAGCGAGCCTCGAGTCTGGCTCGCCGGGTCCTGAAATGTTGCTCGATGGGTAAGTCAGACATTGTTCTCTTCTACTTTTCTCTCCTTTTTGTCATTATTCTTTACTGTTTATAATTTGGGTTGGTTTCTCATGTTCAAGTTAAGGCGATAGTTATCGCTCGGTTAAATTTATCGCCCAGATGAAAACGTTTCAGCTTCATCAATGTATCAAACTTAACAAAACCATAAACTATAACTTTTTTATGCCGAGTTATAAAGCAACTCTTTGCTTCAGCTTTTTATGTTTTGGTTTACATTACCAAGACACGAAAATCAAATAACAAAAACAATTTTGAGGCTAGACTTACAATTTTTGGTTTTGGTCTTTATGATTTCTTAAAAAATCGATTGCGATCACATACAAATTTTAATAGGTATATAAGTAATAATTATATATAATTGAAAATTTGGTATTTTCAATGTAATAGTATATTGATATACCAAATATAGCCTTCGGTATATTTTAGCAGTTTTTCAGTATATTAATTTGGAATATTTTAAGAATATAATGAATTCGTATATTAATGTACCAAATATAGCCTTTGATATATTTTAGTATATTAATTTGGTATATATTCGCGCTCTGTGTCTGTGATATCGGGTATCTCACAGTTAAATCTTATACATATGATATATTTTGAATGTAATAGTATATTTATATACCAAAATACTTTCGTACGGGCAAAACGCCTAATGCCTCATTAGCTGACAATCTGGTATTTTGTACACTCTATGGTATATTTTGAATGTGGTGCAATATTAATATACCAAATATATCGATCGATATATTTTAGTAGTTTCAGTATATTAATGCGGAAAATAATGAAATAGTAATTCATATACCAACTATAACGTTTGGTATATTTTTAGTATTTTGCGGTAAATTAATAATTTAGTATATTTTAAAATTAATACCGCACTGTTTTGCACTGTATTTGACAGTGTGATAGTATATAAATATACTGAAATACCTAATGACTACAGGTCTTTGTTTCATTAGCTGACAATCTGGTATTTTTTCGCACTCTATGGTGTATTTTGAATGTAGTACTATATCAATATACCAAATATAGTGATTGGTATATTTTAGTATTTTTTCAATTAGTAGGAATAATATATTTATATACGAAATGTAGTCTTCGGTATATTTTTTGTATTTTTGTGGTATATTAATTTGGTATATTTTAAAATGAATACCGCATTGTTTTCGTTCACAATGAGTAGCAGGTATTTGACAGTCGAGTTTTCTTAATTGCTTTTTATTTTAGTTTGATTTAGGTGATAAGTGTTAACTTGAGATTGAGAAACCGACCCTAAACTAATATATGAATATTACTTAAAATTTCGGTTATTTATGCAATATATACTGTCCTTAGACTGGCATTTAAAAGTTGAATAAATAAAATAAACATTTGTTGGCTTTCGGCAGGCCCAAATATGGGATAACGGAGAAGCGCGATGGCTATCGCGGCGTCATGTTGCTTGTGGTGCGTTCCTTTTCAGCCTCCGATGTGGGCACCTATCACTGCGTCAGCACAAATTCGCTGGGTCGTGCCGAGGGCACACTGCGGCTATACGGTGCGTATGCGTAATCGCAGCAGCGAGTCAAGCCACAACAATAACAACAACAATTCCCTTTCGGTATCTTTGTTTTTTTTGTGTTGTTGCAGAAATCAAGCTACATCCGGGCGCTTCGTCGAGCAACGATGAGCATCTAAATTACATAGGCGGTAAGTGGCGAGAAATCTCGCGAGAATGCGAGACAGAGACAGAGAATGAGAGAGACGGAGAATGAGAGAAATTGTGTATTGCAGGTCTCGAGGAAGCGACGCGCAATCTGGCCGCCAGAAGGGAAGCGACCACGTGGCAGCTTTCGTTGCTGTTGTCGATGCTGCTGTTGCTGCCACTTCGGTTGCCACCGTGGGACGCGTGATATCAAAACTGAGCGAGAGCCGGCAATCAAGTATTCCTACAGGTGTTATCCCTCAGTCTCCCTTGAAAAAACACACACACAAAACAAAAAATATATAATAACAATTCTCTCCAGCTTAAGCTCCCGCTCAAGTTTTCCCCTTTTTCCCTAAAAAAAACTTTTGTTGAACCATATCGATGCAAGGTGAATGCCAAAAAAAGAAAAAGCAAAAATATATATATAGTACATACAATACATATATCATTTACATACGTATCACGATCAATGTTGTTTCCCCTCCGTCGAACGTCGAAAAGATATCAAAAAACAAAAACACAAATCGAATGCCAAACTGCCCCCAAAAATAAACAAAAAAAAAAAAACAAAAAATATGTCGCATAATGTTAAATTGCATATAATTAAACACGAAATACTATAAAATAGTGCATAAATATAATTAACGAAAAATTATTGAATAAATTATCGCAAAAAACCAAAAGATGCGTTTTTCTTTTCTGCACATTTTATTTAGATTTCGAACCACTGTGCAGCTATTGCGTTGAAAAAAGAAGGTAATTAAATTGCTTATATGCCGATAGATGCTCTGTTGCATCATCTGCCCAGCAGCACCGGACAAGCGGCATGCAACATGCGTTTATCACAAGCTCAGTCTCAGTCTCTTGCCCCTTTGTGGAAGAGCTTTCCCAGATTGGGGAAGGATGTCAGTCCGCCCAGCTGCACATCGGTTGACTATATATATCGGGGAATATATACAGAGGCTGTGCATTAAACGAGAGCGGAAGCCAGAAGCGAAGCTATCAACTTACGTTGAACAACAATGTGGCGAGGCGATTGTTTGTCTATTAAGTGTTGGATTTAAACCAAAGTTAATGTGAGAAGATTAAGTATACTGAATTGAACTACGATTGAATGGAGCTAAAGAGTAGACTAACACTATTTTTAAAGTGAGCTAAGATTAAATTGAGCTAAAGAGTAGACTAACTCTATTTTTTAAGTTATCTAACCATTCTCTGTCTACAATCAATTTTGAAAGCAATGCAAAGTATGAAGGATTTTGGTTTGTATTTTTCTTTAAAGTTGTTTTTTTCTTAGCTTGAACCAGAATAAAACAAGTAAGAAAGCTTTAGTCGAGAGTGCTTCATTATGAGATATCCGCTACCCACTGTGAATAAAAGCTAAACAGTGCAGTATTAACTTTAAAATATATCTAATTAATATACCGACAAATACTATAAAATATACCAAATAAAATCTAAACAGTTCGGTATTAACTTTAAAATATACCAAATTAATATACTTATAAATACTACAAAATATACCAAATAAAAGCTAAACTGTTAGGTATTAACTTTTAAATATACCAAATTAATATACCGATAAATACTACAAAATATACCAAATAAATGCTAAACAGTGCGGTATTAGCTTTAAATAATACCAAATTAGTATACTGACAAATACTACAAAATATACCAAATAAAAGCTAAACAATGTGGTATTAACTTTAAAATATACCAAATTAATATACCAACAAATACTGCAAAATATACCAAATAAAAGCTAAACAGCGCGGTATTAACTTTAAAACATACCAAATTAATATACCGACAAATACTACAAAGTATACCAAAGGCTATATTTGGTATATTGACATAGTGGTTCAAAATATACCACAGATTGAAAAATATATCAGATTGTCTGCCAAAAGCAGTAAGCGTGATTTGTCATACAGTATTATCCTTAGAATATACCGAAAAATATACCAAAATATACGAATTTTAAGGAATCTTAAATACTATTGTAGTTATAATATGCACCAAAAATCGACGGACATGACAATATCGTTTCGGAGGTGACGATGATCAAGAATATATATACTTTATGGGGTTGGAGATGCCTTCTTCTGTAATACCATTCCACCCTATGGTTAGCGGGTATAGAAATCCGATAGACAGTTACGTATAAAATATATTTGAGTTCTTTCTAGATATTTCAGAGTTTCATAAAAATTAACTTCGTTTTAAGAAACAAATCTTTAGGTCGCAAATAAAGATAAACACTAACTGAAAGCGCAAAAAAACATGATTTATTTAATAATAAGGAATAAGAAAGGAAAAATATAATACAAATGTGAAGATTTAAACATAATGATTTAAACTTTATTCTTGTAAATATGTTAAAATCTTCACATTTCTATTATATTAGCCAATGGAACACAAGGGAAAAGTGTACGAGAAAAAAAAGATTACAAAACAAAGGAATTAAGATATTATATGTCATATATTATTTGGCATCACTTTTTTAAAGCTCTTCCAATCGAGTCCGTGGCAGCTGCAGCTGATTCCTTTCCTGTAAAATGGAACTTCGGTTCAAGGCGAATTGTTGCAAGACGATTTCGGGTGTCTCATTGAACTGCTCCAATGCCAGTTCCATCCACTTGGTGGCCAGCTGTTGCTCCCCTTTTTTTGCTGAGATGTCTGCCCAAGTACATGCAATCCTGTGTATTCAACTTGGCCCTGGAAAGCGTGAACAGAATGTTAGCCAAGGTCGAGATGTTTTACAGTTCAAGACACAACTTGTATTTCTCGTTTTGTAGCAATCCTTTGGCCATGTCCCGTTCATCCAGCTCATGGATTCGCTGTATGCGAAGCAATTCTTCGGCAGCGTGCTTCACATCTCCTGCAGCGATAATTTCCAACCTATAATCCGCTATCTGCTGCAGATCTTCGCCCTCTTCGCGTTTCAAATAGTTGTACAGGGTAGGCACATCCTTGTGCATCCTGCGCACCATCGGAAAACTATTCAACGGATTCGAAACGAAGCCAAGAGGATCAAGCAGAGCTTCCTGCTCCCGCTGCACTGCATCTTTCAGTATACTGTTGGCATTCATCATCAATTTATTCATGATTTTTATTCCCTTTTTCTTGAACTTACATGCGAATGTTTTTTTAATTTCTGCTCTACAGCATCGATGTACAGGCGCAAATCGTTGAGGAGATGATCCTCGCCTTCCAGCACACGCTGCATATCATGTGTCGAGGTGGCAACCAATTGACACCTTGCGACACATAATAGTGAAAATATCAACGTACAGAAGAAAAACATTCTGAATAGTAACTGCATAGAATTGTAACTAAACTCAAACTTAATATAAAGCTACAACCAGCTGGCTTTGCCTTGAAATTAGCATAACTAATTGATTGGCTACGCTGCATTATAATCAGCATTGCGGAGTTGGAGAAGAATCTTTGCAAGAAGAATCTAGAGAGAAATTATATCTGCCAGGTTAATTTCCTAAAGACGCTAATGTTCCTTACTTCGGTAAATAAAATATAAATGATGTTCAAAGAATACTAATTTGTTTTTTTGTACAATTATAAATTACTAATAAAATTATTAAATACAATTAAATACAATGAATATAAAAATACTGTTTCAATGCTTCAAAATACTTTATACAACGTATTGTCTGAAGTAAAACATTTTGAAAATTCAAAACAACCGCCACAAAGTTTTGTTTACAGAATACGTCGCCAGAGGTCGCCACAACATTCCGGTACTGTTATCAACTATGCCATTTTGAGTACAACAGCTTTTTTTTCCACAATTCATGTTAAGTGATCTAAATAATCAAAATGCAAAAAATACTGATTAAAATCAAATTAAACACAAATATATATTATAATTGATAACTCCTTCACTCATTTTATACCAAAATCAACTAAATTTTCTTAATAAACATATCGAACTAACGATACTATCGATATAAGGGGAATGCGCCAGGGTCGAGTTGTTATTATCGATAAGCGATAACATCTTGCGACAGCGAGCGTTGCGAAGCTGCTCAAGAAATTTCGTGAAAGAACGGTTAAAATGTCGTAAATAATTGATAAATTATTGTGCAAAGTGTTTATAAGTGATCTGTGCAGTGATGAGATATGAAATTTGCACGGCTAAATGCCTAAAAATGTAAAATGAAATGCTGCAAACCTGATTTCTGAAGACTCGGGCTTTTTTTCATCGTCGTAAAATACATACAGACATACTCTCCGCACTCACACATACACATACGTATGTCGATATATATATAACGCGCGGGCGCGAGAGTGAACAAGAGCGAGAGAGCGAGTGTCATTTGTGAGCGTGATTGTGTGAGTGTGTGTATGTTGTTTTGTATGTTGTCTTCTTTCGGTGAGCGAGAGTGAGAGAAAGAGAGCACACAACAAGCGCGCGCCAAGCAGGCGAATGCGAGAGCAAAGCAAAAACCAACAAATAAGTGAACGAAAATAAAAACGAAAAATACCGAATATACATATTGAACAAATCGTGTTTTCGTGTCTTGCGTGTGTTGTAATTGTTGCCAAAATATGTTAAACACATGAAATTGTCAACGTCCCTTCACCTGTTCGGCCCCCAACAAGTTGGATATACTACGTATTGCAAATAGTCATCGAAAAAGGTAATTAAAATAAATAATGTAGGTACACACACACAAACAATTCAATTCAATAAACAAGGCGTCGACGACTCAATCGGCTGAATTTTTATATTATTTTTTGGCAGATGAGTCAGTCGATTCACCATCACATACAAACATACATACATACAAACATATTTCGCATCGTTCATTTTAACAACTAACAAAACAAATTGCATTTTTGACACTAAAACTAACACTTCATTTATTTGTATTGTTTTGCAAAAAAAGGTAGTTTTGTGTAGTTGTTGCAGTAGTGCATTGATTAGTTGTTGCCCCAGTGTGCAAACACACACACACACACACACTCGCACATACACATACTATAATTCAATACTATAGAAAGCAAAGTGGGAAAAATCAACAACAACATCAACACACACACAGCATCAATAAATAACATTTAATGTGTGTATTGAGTATCTACAGTTAATTGTTTTTGTTTCTGTCGTCGTTGTTATTGTTGCTGCTGCTGCTGTTGTTGTTGTTGCTGTCTCGCGCGACTCACTTCAAATCAAATACGTTCGCTCTCTTCTACTCTATTAACTAGTGCTGGCCTGCTCACACACACGCACCCACCCAAGTGCTTGTATTTATAACTAAAATTGCGCTGATCATTTGCGTTGCTTTTTAAACTTTTAATAAATTATGTACATACGACTGTCTGTCTGTATGTATATGTAGGTGTGCAACTGTGCAACTGTGTGTGTGTGTGTGTGTCGACAATAAAATGAAAAACTGCCAAGCAGCTAAATCGATTGGCCCGAGTTGAATTGCTGTGCTTACGACAGCGCAACGTTTTGTCGTTGTTATTGTGATTATTATTGTTATTGCTGTTGTTGTTATTGCTCTCTCTGCTGCTGTTGTTGTTTTTGTTATTGCCGTGGCCGGCCGCGTTGTTAGCTTTGGCTGCTGCGTTGATAATTTTGATGAATAATTACGAAATATTTGTACATTTGTGTATTAGCTACGTTTTTATTTTGTCTGTTTGAATATGCAAATCTATCAATGTGTGTGTGTTTGTTTTTTGTCTCCCTCTCGCACTCTGGCGCTCTTGACGCCATCTTTGCTTTGGCATTTTTGTCGATCAAATCTAAAGTGTGTCGATGAGCGTGAGAAACTACGCGCCAAATTTGCGAGTAATTGCTCATAAGCAAATGTAAAAACTTACTCACACACACACATACAAACTTTTGCATACGCCTTAAATATTGCCGTCTGTTTTGACGCTTCGCTGCACAGACGCAATTGTTTCTCGGCCATAATTTATGGCACACACCTCGCAAATTGTGCCAAAAAAAAAAAAGAGAAGAAGAAGAAAAGGAATTTGCGTTCATTGTTATTTTTGGTGTATGAAGGGGCGGATAAGCGAATTATCAGTTTACATGGCTAATGCATACGTTGAATTTAGTCGAGTGACAGCTGCTGTCCCAGCTGAAGAACGAACGAACGAACCCACCACCACAACCATTAACAACAACAACGAGAATCTTCGACAACTGCCGCCAACAAGCAAACAACAACAACAATAACAAATCTAAAGCAAATCAAACAAATAAGAAGAACATGCAGAGCAACAGCTACTCTTGCTGTTGTTTGTTGTTGCTACTTTCGTGTTCGTGGCAATTGGGCTTCAAACTGCGTTTCATGCTCAGCTTTTCGTTGCTCATTCACACTCTCACACACACACACATACACTCATTATAACACCGCTCTGCTCCCACATATTGGCGCGCACATTTTCTTTCACCTTTGTTGCGTGTGTTTTGATTTGAACGTCTTTTGGGCACCTCATTCACCTTCGCTCGCTCATTCTCTCACTTACACACACACGCACACACACACCCACGCAAATGCGCTCTCTTATATTGAACAGTTGGCCCCCCAACTCATTAGCCGCTCTCAATCTGTTTCTCTCTTTTGGGTGCTCTCACATACTGTGTAAGGTGGTGGGAGGGGGAGACACATTTGTTGCTTGTTGTCTTTTCGCTGTTTAATTCAAATTCTTCAGCTGCTGCCTCGCTTGGCCTCCGTTTTCGGCTTTCTCTTGTTCGGCTCCATTTGTTCGTGTTTGTGGCGCTCTCTCGTTCGATTCGATTCGTTTGGCTCGTTCGCCGCTCTCCCGTTCTCATTTGCTCTCATTTCGGTGTGCACATGTATTTTTGGGAATTTTTTTTGCATAATTTCATGCAAATTTCCATACTTATCTATGCATGTGTGGCTGCCTGCCTGTATGTGTGTATGTGTGTGTGCTTTTGCATGTGTATTTAGTTGCTGGTCAACTTGTCAATCGTGTTTATATGTAGCTGTCGTATTTAGTAGTGTTGTTGTTGTCGTTGTGATTGTTATGCTCACGTTTTTAATCGTTCGTTCGTCAGTTGATTCGGCTTTCAATCGACATCTTGGCATCGTCATTACCTGCCTCACCCCACTGTAGCATACTCACCCCACTTCACGTCACCACACTCTGCACTGCTCTGCCTCGCTGTCTGTCTGCCAGCCTGTCTTTGTGTGTGCGAGTGTGTGTCTTGTCTGCTCCCTCTGACACTGTCGCTGCTTGACTTTAATCTGCTCAATTACTCGCAATTTGCAAGTTGTGTCTCCGTCTCTGTCTTTGTCTCGTTGCCTACCTGTCTGAACACGTCGCCCGTCTGTGTGCGCTTGCCTGTGGATGTGTGTGTGCGTCTGTACTCTGCGTCTATGTTTGTATGCGTTTCGTTTCGTTTTGCTTCTCATTCGCCTTATTCATGTTTTTGTACGTTTTGCGCTTGTTTTGATTTCTTAATCTTTTTACCATAATTGATGGCAATTAAATTAAAGGTGTGTGTGCGGCCTCGCGCCTCGCCGTTGTTGTCGGTGTTTTTACACGATTCCTCCTCGGCTTCGTGCTCGGTTCGGTATTCGGTATTCGGCTTTGCATTGACTCGTTTTGATTCGCACACAGTTCGTTCGACCGCTCAAGTATGTGCGTATAAGTGCCTCTGTGTGTGTGTGTGTTGTCAGTCACCTCCATCTCCGGCTCAAGCGAACCCCCTCCTTTCCACCCCCGCAAACGTTTTTTTACCCCTTCTACGCACCTCGCGTGACTCTTATTTATTTATAGCATTCAAATTATTCACATCAATTGCTTTATTTTTAGTATTTGATGTCTCTTGTGTGTCTCTTCTCGCGTCTCTGCTTTGTGCACACATTTCTCAGCTCTCGCATTTTGTCATCTTTAGCGAGATTTTATTGATTAGTTCAATAATATTCCATGTGGCAGCTACATAAGCTTGCGCTTGTCTCTCTGTCTCTGTGTTGTTTATAATTATAGCGATTTACTTAATTGATGTCAGCGCATACACACACATATATACAGGGACACACAACGCTGTTATTAATACTAGTTTTATGTGTCACTCTCTGTGTTCAATTTGCAATTTAAAAGCGTAGTTTGTGCGCCGCGCCGAAACGAGGCAAGTCGAGTATTAAATTGTTGACAATTGTTTTGAGCTTGAGCGAATTAACCTTTAGTTTTGTTATGTCATCTGTCATCTGTCTCCACACGCTGAACAGTTTTGCACATTAGCCACATTACGACGCTAATATAATTCCAAGTGTTGAACCCCAATTTGAAATCTCAATCTCATTAATCATCATCACCTTTCAATCATCGAACCCAAGCAATTCATCTTTCATCCCCTCAATACACAAGTAGAACTAAGCTATAGATTGAAAACATAATTATAAGCTCTTTAAATTAACGTATCATTACACAATTGAACATCATAATTATCATTTAACTATCAATCACTTTTCATATGAACAGCTTCACTAAATTTGATACATTACTTTAAGCTCAAATTAAACATTGTAATCGCGGTATCACTAAATTTTTAGAATAATAATCATTTTTGTAAAATTTCAAAATTGTTAAATTCAAATTTTTAAAATCGTAAATTTGGGAATTTTAATAAATTGTAAAATTTTAAAATTGTTAAATTCAAATTTGTAGAATCGTAAATTTGAAATAATAAATAAAAAAAAAATGTTTGTAAAATTTCAAAATTGTTAAATTCAAATTTTTAGAATCGTAAATTTGGAAAAATAAATTAATTTTTGTAAAATTTCAAAATTGTTGAATTCAAATTTTTAGAATCGTAAATTTGGAAAAAAAATAAAAAAAAAATTGGTAAAATTTCAAAATTGTTCAATTCAAATTAAGTGTTAAGCTAAATCAAATTGTATAAATTCGTAAAAGAATTAAGTGTTAATTGGACATAATCAAATCGTGTGCATTTCCATCAAATTATCATTCATCAATCACACTCAATCGCAGCGTCATTGACGTCATTCATTCATTCAGATTCAGCATTTGCGGTCGCAAAACATAAAAGGCAACGGTTAAGCGACGCTTTGAGCCGCAAATGCAATTACAAAATGTAAAACGTTAACACAATTCCAACGCTCTCTCATGATTATTGTCTGGGCCAACTAACTAGAAAACTAGCAACTAGTAAAAGCAGCAGAAAAAAAATCAACCACAACAATAACAACAACAACAACAAACACTTTGGTGCAGTACAGTTGACATGATTGACTAGCTGCATAACTAACTAACAAACTAAACTAGCCGCCAACCGACTGACCAGAGACTAGTAAATAGCAAATAGTAGTTGTAGTTGTTGTAGTTGGCGACTTGTAACTAGTAACTTGTAACTAGTAACTTGTAACTGGCAACTGATTGTGTCGGGTCGTGTGCCCCTAGGCAAATACGAACACCTCTCTCAAAAAAAATAGGAAACAAGAAAGCGACAATCGAGTATTGACTGCAAGAGACCTGTTCAGATTTAAGTGTTGAAATCTTAAGTATGAAAGTTAAGATAAACCTAATTCATAATCTTGATATAGTAAGGTTGTCTGCAAAAGACCTTTTCATATTTCATTTATAATGCTAATTTTTAGAGTATGAAAGTTAATATAAAACCCAATTCATAATCTTGAAATAGTCATATTTAAACTGATGACTGTAAGAGACCTGTTCACCTTTTATTGACAATGCATACTTTTCAATCTTAAAGTATACAAATTAAGATAAAACCAAATTCATACTTATAATATATTCATTTTATAGTCATATATTAAACTGTTGACTTCATATTTAATTTAGAAAGTTAGTTTTATAATCTTAAAGTATAAAAGATATTTAAACTGCAAGATATTTGTTCATATTTCATTTACAAAGTAAATGTTAAAATCTTAAAGTATGAAAGTTAAGATAAAACCTAATCATAATTGTGTCATTGATGCAGTTTTCATATTTCATTTACAATGCTAATTTTACAATTTTAATGTATGAAAGTTAAGATAAAACCCAATTCGTATTGAAATAGTCATATTTAAACTGATGACTGTAAGAGACCTGTTCATATTTCATTTATAGAGTAAATTTTACGATCTTAAAGTATGAGACTTAAAATAAAACCTAATTCATAATTGTCATATAGTCACATTTAAAGACCTAGTCATATTTCATTTACAAAGTAAATTTTACAATAATAAATATGAAAATTATAATAAAACCTAATTCACAATCTTTATTTAAACATAGTTAACCGTTCGTTTACTTTCAATGCAATGCATTAACATAAATTTCTTATTAACTTTGATCCGTCATTAAAAAGATATACTTAAATCCTGAAAGAAAAGTGTGGAGAATACCATAAATTCTTTGGTCTCTGTCTTTTAAAGTTGCTAATATTAAAGTTAGATACAAAATAGATAGTTTGTCTTGACTGTTGATAGGGAAGTAGTCTAAATTATATACTTTGTGGCATCGAGTGTAACTTCTTTTGCCTGGCTAACATAATAGACCTTTCTTCGAAAGTGAACGGGTCTAAAAAACATATTAAATAATTCACATATTAAAATAAATTCCTCATTAACTTGGTTTCGTCATTAAAAGGATATATGATTTTTTTTAAATAAAATATATAGCTTAGTGGCTCTTTCTCTCATAGTTCCTGATATCAAAGATAGACACAAAATAGATAAACTGTTGATGATGATTTAGAATTTATTATATTCATTATCAGATCGAGAATGGGTTCTTCTGTCTAACAGACTTAATAGACCTTACTATTAAAGTAAACAGGTCGAAAAAACAATCACATATTAAAATAAATTCCTCATTAACTTGGTTTCGTCATTAAAATGATATATTAAACTTTAACTTT